>NC_037683.1:15007168-15334668 GCF_003255815.1 Theropithecus gelada | reverse complement strand
AAAATGCTTATACACTCTTATGAAAAGGCAGATAAAACTAGATGGAAGTTTTCTTCAAAAGAGAACCAATGCTTCTGGCTTGTCAGTATAAACAAAATATCATGAAAAAATTATGTTCCAGCTGACATAATCAAACTTGCTCAGAAACTATACAAATACACAGGGGAAAATACCTTTTATGACCACCTATTTAAAATGGAGTTACTGGCCGGGCGCGGTGGCTCAAGCCTGTAATCCCAGCACTTTGGGAGGCCGAGACGGGCGGATCACGAGGTCAGGAGATCGAGACCATCCTGGTGAACACGGTGAAACCCCGTCTCTACTAAAAAATACAAAAAAACTAGCCGGGCGAGGTGGCGGGCGCCTGTAGTCCCAGCTACTCCGGAGGCTGAGGCAGGAGAATGGCGGGAACCCGGGAGGCGGAGCTTGCAGTGAGCTGAGATCCGGCCACAGCACTCCAGCCTGGGTGACAGAGCAAGACTCCGTCTCAAAAAAAAAATAAATAAATAAAATAAAATAAAATAAAATGGAGTTACTAAAGAGATCACTTTATTCTTAAATCATAAGCAAGATGATTCAATGCCATCTTCTGTAAGTCAATACAGAAGTGAAAAAATTAAGAGCTATTAGCATTCCATTTACTATCGATTAGGAAAACATTCAATCATTTCTAATAAGGAAAAGATCTGATTCCTTGGAGACATGTTAAGGAAAGTGATCAGAGGTCAGAATAATATCTATTTGAGAAATCATATATCAATTCAGAGGCTTATGGAAAATCACAGATTTGAGGGTCTCCCGTCTAACAGCGATCACGATATATGCTACCCATGGCTACCTTTAAATACAACACTAAAACACTAATTTACATCCCTGTGAAAGTGAATCCATGTAAAAGTTCACTGCAGTCCATTTCTGCAGTGAATAATCAAGAAGGGAAAAAACTAAGGGCCTATTCACAAACTACTAGGATCCTAGAAATACCAGTTTTCAAGTCATTACAGCCAATGTGTATTATTTTTTAAAACCCAAGACTAACAACAAAAGCAGGAATATTCAAAAGGTTACACCAAAACCTTTTGAATATTCCTGCTTTTGTTGTTTAGTGGTACCAAAAAGTTGAAACTATCTGCAAGTGATTTCAAATCTTTACGTGTCTTTTGGTTGGCTTAAAAGCTGGGAATCAATTTCTTTCTTCACCCTCATCTTCAACTACTGGGAAGGAATCGATGTGTCTAGACCAACTAGAGAACTCTGGAGTAATGCCCCTGCAGTACCAATTCAGGGCTTCCCTGGTAGGCAGCAGCTTCTTCACTTGACCCGTCTTTGGCCCCAAGGACTGAAACTGCTCAAGGACTCAGCCCTTGTGAGAGAGGAGGCCAGCGGGCACCAAGAGTGTGGCAGGAAAAGGACTAGGCCAGCAGTGAAGAATTCACCAGCAGGAGACAAAGGGGCAGCCTGCTGCCCAACAATCCTCTACCAGTGTGCAGTGAGGGGAAAAGGGGGTGAACAAAGGGAACAAGGGGCCTAAAAAAGAGGGCAGTGGCTATAATTTCTAAAACATACATAAGTAACTTAAAATTTGGTCCAGAGACCCAAAAAATGCAGCTCTAAGCCACTGAGGGACATAATAAAACAGAGGTTGGGAAAGCCACTAAATCATCTAAGGCTTATTCTTTTTCTTCCAATTGATATGTGGTTTAACACTTATTCTTTAACTACCAAACTTCATACAAAAATTACTCTCATGCCAATCGTTACTATCATGCCCTCTTTCTTGCAGTAATTTGTGCTTCTTGGGAACTACAAAATACCCATGAAAACAAAACCAAAGATTACTTTTCTATCACCTTTTTGTGAAAGACTATATGTCCGAAACCAAAATTTGTAGTATATTCTTCAATTTTTAAAAATACCATTCTTATTCACAGGTGGCAGATGGTTCTTAAATCTTTTCAGTCAACTATATTAATAAGAAATCATAACAAAAAAATTCATATAAAAATATTTTTTATTAACATATACAACATAGAATTGAAAAAAGCATGGGAAAATCAATGAAAAGAAAAAAAAATCAACCTATCTTAACACATTGAAGATAAAGATGACCACGGAATGCCAAAAAGGAGGCCATTCAAACTGCATTATTCCAAATACTGCCTCAATGGAAAGCAACATAAACACCATCAATTAAATTCCTTCAATTGCCCTAAGACTCTCTAAAATGAAATTACCAGGTTTTAACAGAATAACGTTCCAAGATAATACATGCATTATTAGCTACTATGATTCAAGCATACGACTTTTGGTTTCTTTTCATTAAGGCCTCTAACATTTACAAAAAAACAAACTTCATAGGTCTTTAACATTCACCAAAGCAATATAATACATTTTTTGAAAGAAAGGAAGAAAAGCAATGCTTTTTAAAACCAAGTCAACCTATAAAGTTCCATTCAATCAGCTAGAAGATTCAGTCCGATAGTTCATAAAACTACGAAAGCCATTTTGGAAAGATTAACACAAAAACTGCAAATAATTTATTTGAATTTTCTTAAAATGTCTATTTAACACAGGAGGCTGAAATCTTTTTTCACATTGAGTCAATCGCAATGCCATAATGTCACCAAAATATCGACATTGGAAACATCTGAGTTAAAAAGGTCCAAATACAATCTGCTTTTCTCAAGCAACACAACACCCGCCCTACTAACAGTTTCAGCATGGCACATGTACAAAACCTAGCACCCTGCAGTTAAGCAAACCGCCTTTAAATTTTCTGTCTGGCAGCAATCCACTTGCGTGTCTGTATGTTTTTACAAGTACTCTATGTATTTCATTGCGTCAGCTGCATTTCTTTGAGTTTTAAATGGTCTGGGAACATTTTATGAAATGTTCTATATCTTTATATGGAAAATAACATACACTGGAAAACTGCATCGGTCTAATATTTATATATCTATTTCTTTATCCACCATTCAATGCTATAATTGCTTATGTTCCAAAACACCTTCTCACATTCATAAGCTCACCATCAAATGTAGTGTCACCAAACAGCTAACTTTCAACACAAAAATCTGCAGGGAAGAGTACTACCACAGAAGAAAGTAACATAATTTGCTTAGGCAATTGGCAGTAAGAATAGAGTAATCAGCGTATGTCAAGCTTTTTCCCCAAGAATTGTCCCGCTGACAGAAAATTAAGAATCTAGTGGTACATAGCACACCCTTCTTTCCTTATCCTTTTCTCTCAACAACTTTCTTCTACTTTAGGCAATAGATAACTTACAAACTTAAAAAAATCAATGTCATCAACTCCCAGGAAAATACTTTTCAACACGAAAAAAATATTGTATTTAAAAATCTTGCTAATAATACGTACACTCTAATAAAGTCCATGCATCTCTTAACCAAAGAGGCAGGTGGCTCTCAGACAAGGTTTCATATCATGTCATTGTGATGTCACAGCACCATGGCCATCAAAGAGGCTGTCCCCCACAGAAACGTGTGCATCACTTTCACTGAAGCATTTCCATATTTAAACACACACATTTCACAGTATAGGACTCCCAAAAGCACAATCTCACTCAGGCACAGAACATGACCATGCTTAAAAAGCTATGTCTTCACAGCAGGAAAAAACTGATCTCCTAAACAAACATGTCTAACAGTTTTTCTTTTAAGAAAGGCTAATCTGCTTCCACCTCAACAGTCTATGTTTTCCAGTCTTCTCCTATACATACTTTTAAATCTTTAAGATATACCAGATTGCCACAGAATGTTTAATTAATAGAATAAGAGTGTGGGCAAGACTTACTGGAAAGGTGCTATAAATTATTTTACACAGGCTCCAAAAACCCTGAGTTCTGCCTTAGGCTTAAAGTTCCTAGAAAACGTGGTAGACAGATCTTTTACAACAGAAATGCAAAATAATTCATAAAAGTGCTGTGGTTATGTATGAGGGCTCATTTGTACATTGGTAACTCGTATGTGTACACACACACACACACCTTACCAAATTATTTTCCTGTTTCCCTTTGTCATACCAATGACTTCATTTAAAGAGTCATGACATATTTTTAAACTGATTTAAAAATACACCGACTTCATTTTGGTCAAAACACATAACAACTGCATACTAACCAAAAGCCATTATCTCCTATAATAGGACCTCTTCTAGGAAATTTAAGAGAAGCTGCAAATGTAGCAGTTAACACGGGAATCTACACTGCTTTCACTTTTAACATGTTAGGATTTCAAGGCAGAAAACATTACATTTAATGCCCGCTGAATTTACCCAATCATTATCTCTAGCATATTTCAGTCAATAAGAGACAAAATATTGAACATATTTAAAGCTTACAATTACAAAATCTGCCCTTTAAAGAAGTAGGACTTTAACATCAGCTATAAACCATATAATCTCATTGTTCAATTTCATGGAGTTTAAGATACTATCTTCCTCTCCCCACAACCATAAATGTTAATCCAAGCTGTAATCAGATTTAATTTTCCAGATGAGAAGATGGGAATATGCTGCAAACAGGATAACAGTCCACTACACTGCTCTTTCACTAATGACATTTCCAAATTTTATACACTAAAAATGTAGACTTTCAGAAAATAGTCTAAGAAGTTGTATAGTTTGAGAACAAGCTCAAATTCTCCCCTAAATACACTCAGAAATAAGCTTTCTTTTAATCCTCAAAAAGAAAATTTGTTTGTATTACACAAAATTAAAGTTTCTTGATAAGATGACCGCAAACTGGACTGCATTAAATATAGCATTTCAAGGACACTAGTAAACTTACTAAAGCTACAAAAACTCAGCTTCATTTATTTTACATTGTAAAATACCTGACTCATTAGGTTAGCATTTTGTAATAACTAAACATAATTATTCTAGTAAATTATATTGTTTGATTGTTAAAATTTACTTGTTACAAATAATATATTTTTGAAAAGAATGTTTGAAATGTTTTATAGAGTTTAAAAATCACCAGCATGTTTTCCTTTTTTTGACAATGAAACATAAAGGTTTAGGTTGTTTTTCCTTTTAATTTTTTTTTAATTAAAAATCAGTCTTTTCCAAAAAATATTGATTCTAAAATGCAGATCTGACTCTAAAATTTGAAAGACATGCAATTCACAAATTAGAGAAAAAAATCATTTTGAAGTACTATAAATGAACATTTATTTGGATTCCATGTACAAATGAAATTTGTTACTCAAAAAAAATCTATTCTAGGTATAACTTTTTGCTTTAGCACATGAAGGCTGTAAGACATAAAAACTTTAAATCAACCCAATTTTTAACCATGAGTCTAGTCTAGCATTTTCCCCCAACACTGGCATTTAAAATATAATCAAATGCAATTTCACAGCGGCCAGCCTGGTAACATGGGAACAGTTAACCATCAATATCCATAATAAAAACACAAATAACATTATTTAAGGAAAGAGAGCAAAAACCCACCTCAGTATGGCAAGCAATGGAGCCATTCACATGCCAGATTCCTCCTCAGACTAACATATTCTGCCTTTCAGACATATCCTGCTCCGATGTGACTATTTATGCATAAACAGCAGACACTGACCTATTGTTTTCAGTTGTTGAAGTTATGAATGTAGTACAGTTACCAATTAAGTGAATCAACAAGTCCTAAATGCATCAGCTGTTGTACAAATAATGAGTCCATTGACATTATACAGTAAAATCTAGGAGTTTCATCTTTCTTTCCGAAGAATACGGAAGGATTTTAACTAGCAAAAGCCACTACTTACTGATAGTTTGAAATATTTTTCATAACTTCATCTACAAAAGGAATATAAGTCTGATCTTTAACCAAATTTATGCTACGTGAATCCAAAACTCAAACATAAGTGAAATTCCAAAGGGAGCTTTAAAATGCAAAAGGAAGGGTAGGGTATGCTGGAGGCAAAAAAAAATAAAAATAAAAAATAAATAAAAAGGATATGTTCACTTACATTTACCTGTTTCTCTACTGAATATCTTAGTTTTCAACTTTCATTATTACTTAAATTTAAATATTTGGAATTCTTAAAAATTACTTCAAAATTATTGGAAACAATTCCTAAAATCTATCAAGTTGATAGATAATTATAGATGAGGTTTTTTTATGATTATAATCTCAGGCTTCCATGTAATTTCTCTATGAGTTACGATTCATTTTATCCCACTTTTTTGAATGAGTAACCTGAAGTGTCACATTTTTATGCCAGTATGAATAATTACTTTATACTTTGCCTAAACGACAGCTGTGCCCTTTATGTATTACAAATATGACATCACTCCATATGGTCTTCATAAATAGATATATCGTATCTGTCAAATTTGGTGAAAAGAGATAACTTATTTACTCAAATATAAAAAACTATTGATGGAACACCCACTATTTGCCAGGCACCGTGATAGGCATTTTATAGAAAATTTCTGATTTTACCTTCCTGACAAAGCTATGCTATAGAGACTATCAAATCAATTTTATCATAGATAAAGAAAGCAATAGGTTATCACTTGTCCAAAGTTAGAAAATTAGTAGTCACTTGTAGAACAAATGCTCTGCTGTGGCTGACCGTGCTGATCAATAAGCCACAGTCCTCACCCTCCAGGAGTTTACAGTCTAGCCCTAATGGAGAACACAGAGAATTAAACAAGCAAGTACCACGGGGCTTGGTAAGTGTGATACTAGGAATTAGTTAGCACAGGGGCATCTGGCCTTGTCCTAAGGGAGCAGAAAAAGGTTCCACGAAGAAGTAGTAGAGCCGGGGTAGAGTCCGGGACTAAATCAGGGCTCATCCCATGACACACTTCTGAAGCATATACAATATAGTGAATAGGTCTGTTGTGAGGCCAAGTTCCATGTCTTACTTAACTTTGTCTCCTACAAAATGTCTTAACTGTTATAAATACTGAACAAATATTTGGAGTGTAATAGAATTAATAGAACAAAAAAAACTCATTAAACACCCTGTGTCTCCAAGTGGATAAAAGGCCAATTTCCAAACATCCAAATGAAAACAAGCCTTTGAATGCTACAGACTTCCTAAAGATCACACTGGCATGTCGTAAGCACACAATAAATATTAGTTGTTGTTATATTATTAACCCCAATGGAGAAATAAGCAAGCACTATAAATTCGATGACTACAGATGTATAGGTGTGCCTCAAATTGGAAATACATGTGTTCCTGAAATAAACTTTTATAAACCCAATTAAAAATTTCCCATTGCCTTCTACTGCTTACTTAGAAACATTATAACTTTATCAGAAACTGATTTTCTCTACATTGTCAGTAGTTCCAAAATCCTTAAGCTACAGTTTATTTGCCTCCTGGCATCTGTTTTGCTAATGATCTGTAAACATCAAATACACTAGGGACTCTCCCAGATTTACAGAAACCCTGAGGTGAATCTGTATAAATTGAAGGACCGTTCTGCTAATTCTTTTGCTTTCTAAGTTTGCGTACTGGGTTTCAGAAACAGAGTCCCACTAAACATTTTTGCAGTAACAATTATAACACTACCAGCAACCTCTTATTGAATGCTTAGGTATACCAACCATTGCCATAGGTGGCTTCATTTATTATCCTATTTAATCATAATGACTCTTCTAGGTAAGTAGAAGTTCTCTATTTAATAAATAAGAAGAGTGAGGCTCACAATGAACAAATTCACAGAGTTAAGTAACAGAGCTGGGATTCAGCCTGAATCCATCAGGCTCCAAAGAATCCAACACTGGCTTTCCTTTTTGGCTTTATTTATTTACGTCCTCCTGTTGATCTGTCTTCTAGTCATTACTGTGACTCAACAATAAGAATACATCTGGACAAATAACTACAACATGCTGTCATGAAATAGGCCTTAGCAGATTATGAATGAGAGCTTTCCAATTTCTTTATTTATAGTCCTTTGCCAAGTTCAGGATATAAATAAAATGACTCCAAAGTAACTAGCACTCTATTCAACTAGTAAAACAATATTTAAAAGATGAATTCATATGAAAAACTTAGAATGATTTTGAAGGCTAGAGTTATCCTTATCTCATCTATGAAAAAAAATTTGCTAAACAAATAGAGTAAATAAGAACACAGAGAAAATGTCTTCCTACTTAAGAAAACATGTTCCCGAGTACCTCTAAACCACAATGAGAACCCCAGTGCTGGAGTTCCCATTCATACAGGAGAGACAACGCGGACATCTCTGCAGGGGAAGCACATACCCATCAAACAGAGCCTTCCTTATACCAAAACCCTGCCTTCCCCACTCCACCCTGCTTCCAGGGAACAAGCCACTGCTGCCTAGCCCTTATCTGTACCATTAGAGAAGCAGTGCCTATGTCCTTTGAGACTTTTGTTGTTGTAAAATATACACACTATTTACTATTTTGACCATCTTTAAGTACCATGTTGTGACATTAAGTACATTCACATTGTTGTGCCACAATCACCACTATCCATTTCCAGAAATTTCTCATATTCCCCAACAGAAACCTGGAACCCATTAAACACCAACTCTTCATTATCCCCTTCTCCCAGCCCCTGGCAACCACCAATCTACTTTCTGTCTCTATGAATTTGACTACTCTAGTTACCTGATATAAGTGAAATCACTTAGCATAATATCTTCAGGGTTCATTCATGATGTCACATGTGTCAGAATTTCCTTCCTTTTTACAAATGAGTAACATTCCGTTGTATGTAGATATCACATTGTTTATCATTCCATCAATAGACATATGGGTTATTTCCACCTTCTGGCTATTGTGAATAATGCTGCTATGAACATGTGTGTACAAATGTCTATTCAAGTCCTGCTTTCACTTCTTTTGCATATATATCCACAAGTCAAATTACTGTATCATATAATAATTCTACATTAAATTTTTGGGGACCTTTACCATTTTTAATGTTTTAAGACCTTAAGGTAGGAAAGCTATCATAACAGCCTACAATCCTTAGTGCAGACATTAAGACCAACCCAGCCCATTTCATCTCTGTGTCTGAAATATAAATCTCTAGACCTGGCCAGCTTAGTCATTTAACTTTCCCGTAAAACTTGACATGTTCTGTTCACCTTTCTCATCTTCCCACTATCCAAATCTTTCAAAAGATGCACTTGGGCATCACTCATAAATGTGGCCAATTGTATATTCTTATATGAATTAACAGTCAATCATACCAACACTTTTTAAAAATTCAAAAGACAAAGAACTATGTCCTCCATCAAAAGTGCACTGAATTTTTAATGAGGTTGCCACAGGAACAGCAAAACTGGCACACTCATGTCCATGGCTCTCCAACTCACGAAACTAACTTGCTTTGGGCACTCCTGGTCAGCCAAAAGCAAAACGTGCAACCTCTTCTAAGCTCCCTTTACATCTTTATCTTCTTACTGCAACTGAATGCTCGCTTCCTCTGGGGTCCTTTGAAGAGTTGGATGTTTCTTCCCTACCTCTCCTCCCACTGGCCTGGAGGTGGGAGAGACAGCCTCTGTTCATTAGAGTCACTTACAGGCCATTCACCTTCCTTACTCTCCAAAACCCTAGATTTTTACTTCTGGTCACCAGACCATGCCCTCCTCCCTACCACCACCAACACTGCCACAATCACCACTCTGCTTTGTTGTCGCCTACTAATTCCAGGGTTATTCCTCATCCTTGAATCTTGTGGGTCATACTGCATTGCCACTGACTCTACCACCACTCCCACCACAGTCTTCCCCATGTTACTATTCACACAGATGATCCTTCCAAATCCCGGAACTCTTGATTCCTAGGCCACTCCCCCCAACAATCTCACCCTCTACTCCTACGGTCACACCCTAAACTCTACCACTACCAATAACTGAAACCCCTGTAGCAATCGCAAGTTTCAAGCATCTCAGTCTCCAACCATGATCCACTTCCTCTGTTTCCATTCATCCCCTGTAGCACTCTTCCTTCTTCTATCCCACAGGAGCATATACTCTATCCATGTTTCCATTGCCCTTTTTTTTTTTTTTTTGGAAACAGAGTTTCACGCTTCTTGCCCAGGCTGGAGTTCAATGGCACAATCTAGGCTCACCGCAACCTCTGCCTCCCGGGTTCAAGCGATTCTCCTGCCTCAGTCGCCCGAGTAGCTGGGATTACAATCATGTGCCACCACGCCCGGCTAATTTTGTACTTTTAGTAGAGTCGGGGTCTCTCTATGTTGGACAGGCTGGTTTCTAACTCCCAACCTCAGGTGATCCGCCCACCTCAGCCTCCCAAAGTGCTGGGATTACAGGCATGAGCCACCGTGCTCAGCCCTTTTCACTGCCTTTTATCCACCTCAGGTCTACACCATTCTCCTTACATAGCTTAAATTCTATTGTTATAACTGTTCCTTTAAACACATTCTCAACTGACTTGTGCCTCTTTGTCATCCTCTCTTGGCAAACTCCAGTCCTTGTTAAATCCAACTATCCGCCTGCACCCATATAGCTCAGAGGGGGTCCATTTTCATAACTGTTCCATGTCTACTTGGAAACTCTGACACCTTATAGTTTAAGGCATGTGGCTGGACAAAAACACACAGCTATGCTGACTAATCTCACCTTAAATCTGTGGTTATTAACTGTGAGCTTTAATGCAACTCAGTAATTATACCACTTTTTCCTTCATTCACTTTCTCTGTCTCCTGGCGACTATTTTATACTTTCTCCTCTTCCCTCCAACCTCAAACCTTCTCCAACCTCAATTGCCACTCATTCCCTTACTTGCCACTTCCCTGAGAAAACAGAGGAATCAGAAGAGAACTCCCACAAGCCCTATCACCACCTCTATTCTCCCACCACCTCTGCCCCACAGACTCTGCCTTCGTCTTATTACATGTGCCCCTTGCAAAGGTCCTTTGTCCACTTGTGAAGGAGGATCCCATCCACTCTTTCCAACTCAGACAGAGCTCTACCAATCCTCCTGTTTTATTCATTTTACCTCTCTATAGGATCTTTCCCATCAGCATAGAAACATGCTGTTATTTCTACAGATATTTTTTAAAAGGTCAGGCCCACTTTCCAACAGTTACCACCCCATTTTTCTCCTTTTCTTTTTAGCTATATTCTTTGAAACAGTGTCTATACTCACAGTCACCACTTTGTCTCCTGTCTCCTCCTACTCTCGTGGACCCATGACAACCAAGCTTTCATCTCACCACTTCTCCGAAACTACTCACATACCAACAGCCACACCAATGACCTTCTTTCACTGCTAACATCAATTATCAATCTTTAGTCTTGATCTACAAGCACCATTTCGCACCCATGATTGCTTCCTCCTTGATATAGTTTGGCTGTGTCCCCACCCAAATCTCATCTTGAATTGTTAACTCCCACAGTTCCCATGTGTTATGGGAGGAACCCGGAGGAAGGTGATTGATTTACAGGGGTGGGTCTTTCCTGCGCTGTTCTCCTGATAGTGAGTGAGTCTCATGAAATCTCATGGTTTTAAAAATGGGAATTTCTGTGCACAAGCTCTGTCTTTGCCTGCTGCCATCCATGTAATATGTGACTTGTTCCTCCTTGCCTTCTACCATGATTGTGAGGCCTCCCCAGGCATGTGGAACTATAAGTCTCATTAACCTCTTTCTTTTGTAAATTGCCCAGTCTCAGGTGTGTCTTTATCAGTAGTGTGAAAATGGACTAATACACACCTGGAGTCACTTTCTTTCTTCAGGAGGCTTCCAGAGCATCCCACTCTCCTGCCTCACTAGCTTCTGCAGGCTCCTTGTTGATCTCTCCCTATTGAAGAGCCCCAGAACTCAGTCTTTGGACTTGACTTTCTTTCCTTTGCTGGTCCTCTTTCAGTCCCATCACTTCAAATACGCACTATTAACTTTACATTTATTTCTCCAACTCCTATCTCTTCCAATTCCAGACTCATTTATCTAACTGTCTACTCAACATCTCCACTTGACATCTCAAATTTAACATATCCAAAACAGAACTCCTGATCTTTCTCTCACATCCCAGAGCCAATGTATCAGCCACTCCTGCCAACTAAACCTTCAAAATATATTCAGATTCTGACCATTTCACTCCATCTCCACCACTACCACCCTGATTTAAGCCACCATCATTTTCCACCTGGATTAACTACCAACAGCCTCCTAACAGGTCTTCCTGCTTCTGGTTCCAATTTCCTGTAGTCCGTTCTCAAATAGCAGCTAGAGGAATCCTGTAAAACTCAATTCAGGGCCTCCTCTATAACGTCCTCCCTTCACCAGCATACCTCTGCACTCACTTCCTAACTCACCTCTCCTAACTTTGTTCCCACCGTCTGCTTGCTGCTCCTGAAACACACATGCCATGCTTCCACTTCATGGCCTATATCCTGACAATTCACTCTGTCTGATAAAATATCAAGGAATAAGGCATGTGCTATCAGACTTTATTCACAAGTTAGTTTCCCAATGAGGCCTTCCCCAACCACCTTATTTAAATTTATAATTTTCCTATCCTCACCATTCCTCATTCCATTTTCCTGGGTTATGTTTCTCTTCAGTGCATTTCACCATGCAACATACTATATACAGGTTGAGTATCTTCTTTTTTTCAAAATGCTTGGGACTAGAAGTGTTTTTTCAGATGTTTTTCAGATTTTGTAACATTTCATATACATAATGAGATATCTTGGGGATGGGCCCCAAGTCTAAATGCAAAATTTATATTTCATATATACCTTATACACATAGCCTGAAGGTAATTTATACTTTTTTTTTTTTTTTTGAGACAGAGTCTCACTCTGTCACCCAACCTGGAGTGTAATGGCGTGATCTCAGCTCACTGCAACCTCTGCCTCCTGGGTTCAAGCGATTCTTCTGCCTCAGCCTCCCAAGTAGTTGGGATTACAGGCACCCACCGCCATGCCCAGCTAATTTTTGAATTATTAGTAGAGTTGGGATTTCAGCGTGTTGGCCAGGCTGGTCTCGAACTCCTGACCTCAAGTGATCTGCCCACTTCGGCCTCCCAAAGCACTGGGATTACAGGTGGGAGCCACTGCACCGTCCTATATAATATTCTAATAACTGTGTGCATGAAACAAACTTTGTACAATGAACCATCAGAAAGCAAAGATGTCACTGTCTTAGCCACCCATGTGGACAATCTGTGGTTTGGCATCACCACCATTCCCACCTATTAATTTATATGCTACTAATAAGCAATTATTTTCTTGTACCTATTTACATATAAGTACCTAACAGTAAAAAATATGACATACTGGTTTTGGGGGGTTGTTTTTTGTTTCCAGACAGAGTCTAGCTCTATCACCCAGGCTGGAGTGCAGTGGTGCTATCTCTCGTCACTGCAACCTGACCTGAAAGGTTCAAGTGATTCTCCTGCCTTAGCCTCCCAAGTAGCTGGGATTACAAGCACCCGCCACCATGCCTGGCTAATTTTTGTATTTTTAGTAGAGACAGGGTTTCGCCATGTTGGCCACGCTGGTCTCGAACTCCTGACCTCAAGGGATCCGCCCGCCTCAGCCTCCCAAAGTGCTGGGATTATGGCCACCATGCCTGGCCAACATACTGTTTGTTTGTTGCTTTATTGAGACAAAGTCTCACTCTGTCACCCAGGCTGGAGTGCAGTGGCGTGATCTTGGCTCACTGCAACCTCTGCCTCCTGGGTTCAAGCGATTCTCCCGCCTCGGCCTCCCGAGTAGTTAGGATTACAGGTGCCCGTCACTATGCCCAGCTAATTTTTGTATTTTTAGTAGAGATGGGGTGTCACCATGTTGGCCAGGCTGGTCTCGAACTCCTGACCTCAGGTGATCTGCCTGCCTCAGTCTCCCAAGTGCTGGGATTACAGGCGTGAGCCACCATGCCCAGCCCTGACATACTGTTAATAGAGTGAAAAAATAACATGTTCAGAGTAACTTGTGACATCACATCAGCACTCAGAAAGTTTTAGATTTTGGAGCATTTCGGATTTTCAGATTAGGGATGCTTAACCTGTCCTTATTATCTGTTTTCCCCTACTAAATTATATGCTTTATAAAGGCAAGGATCTTTGCTTATTTTGCTCACTACTATATCCCCAGCACCTAGAAAAAAGGCCTAGCAACTGAATGAACAAAAGAAGGAATGAAGGAATAAAGGGAGTAATACCCTTTCTTCTCAAATACCTCTTTTGGCAACATGTATCAAAAGCACTATCAATGTCCACACTCTACACCCTAGTAATTCCGCACCTCAAAATCTATCCGAAGGAAATAGTCTGAAATGTAGGTACTTTTTAAAATTTTTTTCAAGCATCATTGCAAAAATTGAAAGAGTGTTAATAAGTTCAAGTGATGCAATATTTACATCACAATGACGTGGAAATACATCATTGCATTATGAAGAATTAACTCAAAATACAAAGATTTATCATACTGTAATAGCAATTATCATTTTTTAATGTTTTAAATCCAGACTAAAATTAACTCATCAAAATATCTAGCCATGAGTGAGTTGTAGGATTATTGGTGATTTTTTTTGGCCTTATCTTCTGAATTTTCTATATTTTTAATAAGATTCATAAATTTTTTAAATGAACTTTGCAAATAAATATGTTGCTGGGAAATTAGATTTACATTACAACAGTTTATAATGTCCCCATCTGCCTCTTTCAGGAATCCATCCCTGACTACGTCAGCCCACACTTGACTGGTCTCCTCACTAAGCTTCTATAATATTCGCTACTTTGGCAGCATAATAAATGACTAAGCACCGATTATGCACCTAATCATTTCCTATCTTAGATTGTTAATTCTTTCATTTAAGTACTTGTCTCCCCAGTAAGTAAAATAAGCCACTCCAATGACCAGAACCCATGTCTCCTTACCATCTGTGCTCTTCCCACAGATAAAGGCACCAGACTTCAAGCACAGTGCACAGCACAGAGTAGGCTGCCTTCCATACATGCTTGCTGAACTGAATTCTATCTGAATTGCCCTTATTAAATTTCCTGGGGTAGATTAATTCAGGGGCACTTCCAGCCAACTCTCCTTCAAAAGACTACTCTGTGCCTACTCTGTGTCACACACTGTGATAAGCACAGTCCATGTCATGCCACTTAAGCTTCACAACTCTACAACTCTACGAGGTAAGTATTGTTATCCCCAGAAGATCAGGAGAGATGAAATTCCTGGCTCATACTCATACCAATGGTAAATGCAAAAGCTAAGATTCAAACTCAGATTAAACTCTAAAACCTATACTCTTGGCTAGGCACAGTGGCTCACGCCTGTAAACCCAGCACTTTGGGAGGCTGAGGTGGGAGGATCCCTTGAGGTCAGGAGTTCAAGACCAGCCTGCCCAACATGGTGAAACCACGTCTCTACTAAAAACACAAAAATTAGCCAGGCGTGGTGGTGGGCACCTGTAATCCCAACTACTCAGGAGGCTGAGGCAGGAGAATTGCTTGAACTCAGGGGTCAGAGGTTGCAGTGAGCTGAGATCATGCCATTGCACCCCAGCCTAGGTGACAAGAGCAAAACTCCATCTCCAACAACAACAAAAACAAACACCAAAAAACCTATAATCTTTTTATTATTATATTATTATACTTTAAGTTCTAGTGTACATGTGCACAATGTGCAGGTTTGTTACATATGTATACATGTGCCATGTTGGTGTGCTGTATCCATTAACTCGTCATTTACATTAGGTATATCTCCTAATGCTATCCCTCCTCTATGCCCCCTCCCAACAATAGGCCCCGGTGTGTGATGTTCCCCTTCCTGTGTCCATGTGATCTCATTAAAACCTATAATCTTAATCGTTATGCTTACATGGCAGAGGTTATCAGCCTTTAGCATGGATCAAAGTCACCTGATAGGCTTGATCAGTTTCTGTTTCAGTAAGTCTAAAATAGTGTCCAATAATTTGCTTTTTTTTTTTTTTTTTGAGACAGTCTCACTCTGTCACCCAAGCTGGAATGCAGTGGCAGGATCACAGTTCACTGCAGCCTCAACCTCCTGGGCTCAAGCGATCCTCCTGCCTCAGTCTCCCAAGTAGCTGGACCTACAGGCAAATGCCACCATGCCTGGCTAATATTTGTATTTTTTTTTGTAGAGGCAGGGTTTTGCCATGTTGCCCAGGCTGGTCTCAAACACCTGAGATCAAGCAAGCTGCCTGCCTACTTTGCATTTCTAAGAAGTTCCCAGGTGATGTTGATGCTACTGGTCTGGGGGACTATGTTTTGACAATTACTGTTACACAGACTTGTTAAAAAAAAAAAAAAAAAAAAAAACTAGCAATAGGAATCCACTCATCAAAGTTCCTTAGAAAAGGTGAAACATCTTCGACTCCATCCTTCTAGTCTCAGCTCAGGTTCTATAATACTTCCAGTGAAAGTTCTCAAGCCAACCACCCCACACTGGCAGGTTCAGTGCCCCTCCTATGTGTTAACCCTAAGCATTCTGCTGACTGGCTCACTCTATCTCTCTCACAACATTCTGTGGGCCCTCCAGTATCACAAAAGCTGGAAAGCTACAAACTATTTCCCAAAAGCCCCTGCAACTAAGATCCTGGGTATGATTTAGGTTCTGCCAATCAGATCCACCTAATGAGACTTGAAAGCTCAGGGACGTGGGGAGACAGGAGGCAACAGGAGGAACCCATTTTTCTGATACAAACCTAGAAGGAACAGCACAACAGTTTCTATTATCTTCAGCTGGGCCATGACTGATGCGCCCCCTGCATGTTCCTCTGAGTATTTATTTATTTTCCTATCCACTATGCCTAGAACAATATTAGACTCATAGCACACAATCATTTTTAGTAAGTTTTTAGAAAATCACAATAGCCATTATAATATTTAAAAGATTTGGCATGAATCTTAAAATGTTGGACTGGATTCAGCAGACCTAGAGTCTGCCACTATCTGATCTTAAATACATCTCTGAACCTGAATTCTCTCACATATAAACTAAAAATGTTTACTGAGTTTTCTTGACTCTAAAATTCTATCATTCTATGATCTAAAAGCCTGAGACAACTCATTGCTTTGGTAAAATATCAATGCCTGTAAGTATCCTATAAAGGAAAATGGCCCTGAGGAAAAGTACTTCTTTCTGGTTTTCTGTGTAGCCAAAGACTCCGTAAAGTTAACAATCCTCTCACAAAAGAAAGAAAACAATATTAAAGTTCTTTCAATGGAGAAAAATTCTAAATTTAAGCAGCAGTGGCTACTTAAATGTCATTCTATTTATGCTTTCTTAAATTAGGAATTTAGGAAGTGTGAACACTGAAATAAGCATTTCCCAGTAAGAAGTAATTAGCCTGGTAATTGTCCTCAACTAGACCTACACACCTGACATGACAATGAGAATTTCTTTTTTTCTGGTCTTGAGACGGAGTCTTGCTCTGTCGCCCAGGCTGGAGTGCAGTGGCATGATCTCAGATCACTGCAACCTCCACCGGCTGGGTTCTAGCAAATCTCGTGCCTCAGCCTCCAGAGTAGCTGGAATTACAGGCGTGCGCCACCCTGCCCAGCTAATTTCTGTATTTTTACTAGATACGGGGTTTCACCATGTTGGCCAGGCTGGTCTCTAACTTCTGAGCTTGCTCAAGTGATCCGCCTACCTCAGCCTCCTAAAGTGCTGGGATTACAGGCATGAGCCACCACGCCCGGCCGAATCCCTGAACCTTTTTATCCATCTTGCTTGAAGCCTGGACTAAACCCTCTTATACATTCAATCTGCCCTCTCCTAATCACAGCCTCCAAAGTTGAGCACAATTCTCAAAACGATGGAACGCCAGACTCAACACTTTGCCATCTTGAAAGATGCCAAAAAAGGGATGCAAATAGGTGCTTCAGTTTTATAATCCTATAACTCATGTCATTTTTCCCCATAAGACTAGCAAAGGTTAGAAGTGTGGTAAACATCTGGAGACTGAAGGATCTGGGGAAATAAGCAGTCTCCTATAATTGATAACTAAGAGTATGGTTGGATGTAAAGTAATTTGGTACAATTTTCTGCAGCACAAATAGAATGAATTTTAAATTTCCATGCCTTGTAATCCACCAATTTTACTTCTAAGAAAGCATCCACAAAACTCAGGAAGGTCATGGTCTTCTACAAAGAAGTTCATTGCAGTGTTGTTCAAAGCAGTGAAAATACGAAACCACATAAATTTCAATCAATAAGGCAATAGTTAATTAAATTATGATAAATACATACATGAAAATATTATAGTCATTAGGATGGATTTAGGAGGATGTGAAACTGGAATTCTCATACACTGCTAGAGGAACAATAAATTGGTATAGCCACTTTAGGAAACTATTTGACAGTATCTAACAAATTAAACATATATCCACCTTGTGACCCAGCATGTCCACTCTTAGGTATATACCCGAAAGAAATAAGTGCATTTGTTTACCAAAAGACAGGTACAAAACTACTCATTATAGCTTTATTGAAAATAGTAAAACAAAAGTGCTGATCTAAAGAAGGATGAATAAATTGTGCTATATTCATACAGTGGAATACTATATAGCAATTAGAAAGAACACATGCAACAACATGAATAAATCTCACAGACATATTTTTGAATAAAACAAACTAAATGACCCCATTTAAATGAAGTTCAAGAACAACTAAAACTAATATATGGTGATAACAATCACAACAGTAGTTACCTCTCTGGATGCAGGAGGATGGGATAGGATACTGACTAGGAGGGAGAACAAGACAGCCTTCTAGGGTGCCACAAATGATCTCTGTCTGGGTAGGGGTTACACACATGTATACATTCACCAAGGTGTACATTTAAGATTTGTGGGTTTACCTCTTTGCCAAACATCCATCAATATATTTTTAAAATAAAGTGATTTAGAACTATAAATGACATGGAAAGTTGCCCTTTTTAATAATTTGTAACTGGACCTCTGAAATACAGTGATGTGTCACTTAACAATGAGAATGCACCCTGAGAAATGTATCATTAGACAATGCTGTCATTATGTGAATATCATAGAATGTACTTAACAAGCTTAGAATGGTATAATCTACTATACATCTATGCTATATGGTATAGTTAAAGCACCACCTTCCACCCCTGATCCCATTATCCTCCTCCTTCCCTTTCCAGAAGTAACCATTTTTTAAGGTTGGCATGCAGTCTTTCCATCCATACTGTTGTACTTTTAATATATATAAATGCCCCCATTATAAAACAAAGTTGTTTTGTATTTTTAACATTTATATATCTGATATTTTGCAGATAGTATTTTAGCCTATTTTTCCAATTCAAAATTACGTTTTTGAGAATTACTCATGTTGCTTCAAGTAGACTGGATCCATTCCTTTTAATTGCTATAAAATTCTTCTATTCAGGTATATAATTCTTTATTCTATATTAATGTCATAATTTATCCATTTTTCCTTGTTGATGATCATTTTTCAGGATTTTTCAGTTGCAAAAAAATGTTATGAACATTCTTGATTATGTCACTTTGTACACAAATGAGAATTTCACTGCAATATACAGTGAGTGGAATGAGTGGTTGCTAGGACGTGAGCCCCTTCCACTTCACCAGATACTATCAAAGCACATAGAGTTTTTGCCCTTCCATATTCTTATCAATACTGGTACTAGTCGATTTGTTACATTTTCTGCCACTCATGTATAAAATACTATCTCAGGATTTTAATTTATATTTCTTTCATTTTAGTGATAGAATCATAATCTTTTTATATGACTCTTAACTACTTGGATTTATTTTATTATTTCACCTAATATTTTTTGCCTATCGAAAATATTTCTTTCTTTCAAGTACCTTATGTATTCTGGATCCTAAGGCTTGCAAAAATTTTCAATCTAACAACTGTCTTTTTATTTTGTTAATAGTTTTTTTTTTCCATACCAAAGTTTCAAATTTTAGTGTACTCATATCAAGAGTCAAGTCTTTTTCATCATGGTTTGTGGTGTTTCTTTGTGGTTTTTGGAAAGGGTCTCACTCTGTCACTCAG
This sequence comes from Theropithecus gelada, assembly GCF_003255815.1. Lineage (NCBI taxonomy): Eukaryota > Metazoa > Chordata > Mammalia > Primates > Cercopithecidae > Theropithecus > Theropithecus gelada. The sequence goes on along the minus strand of NC_037683.1, from coordinate 15,314,672 downwards.
GCTGGAGGGCAGCGGCATGATCATGGTTCACTGCAGCCTCGATCTCCAGACTCAAGGGATCCTCCCACCTCAGCCTCCCCAGTAGCTGGAACCACAGGCACAGGCCACCACGTGCACCTGTGGTCTCAGCCAATTTTTTTGGTTTTCTGTAGAGACAGGGATCTCACTATGTTGTCCAGGCTGGTCTCAAACTCCTGAACTCAAGCAATCTTCCTGCCTCAGCCTCCCAATATGTGGGATTACAGGTGTGAGCCACTGTATCCGGCTTTGTTTGTGCTTTTTTATCTTAGTCAAGAAATCCTTTCCTACCTAAGACTTCTAAAAATATTTTCACATTTTCTATGAACTTCTGTTTTTTAATGTACGTCTTTAGTTGTAACTTATTTGTATCAAGGCTGTGAATAGGACTTTTTTTTTTTCCCCAAATGACCAGTCAATTCTCTCTCAAACAGAAGAACTGCCTAGTGATAATCTTTTTATTCCTAACTCTTAAGCAGCTGGCAAAGCCCTTCTCATTTAAAAAAAAAAAAAAAAAAAAAAAATTGGGGAAAAGGTATACTATTTAATACTTAAATATGACAAGTCATAACTAATGACATTTGGTAGGACAGACCATACCAGAATATACTGAGTTAACTTTACTTAGACCCAAAAAAAAAGACCTGCATTCACCATTATCCAACAGAAAAGCACAATGAATCCAAACAGATACTGGATTGTCTAATAAGTAAAAAAAAAATTAGGCAAAAGTAAAACAGACATTTCTACCAGCTTTTTTAATACTCATACCAAGTTTTAAGAGTTTCATGGAGACACACAAACAAACTTTTTACCTAGCCCTCAAAATTCAGTCTCACATCAGTTTTCCACTCCTTTCCAAAACTTAGATTTAGAAAAGGGCCACTTAGGAAAATGCTTATCTCAATAGTTACAGCATTAAGAAGAGAAATGCCTAGCTGATACTACTGCAATCATCACTAAATTTCATTGTGATATTCTTGCATAAACTAACAAAAATTATTTCACTGATATAAATCCTGTATAACTACTTACAGATTTTTACATAATGTTACATTTACCATAACAATTTACATAATGTAACTAGTATCAAGCAGCTAAATTTGAATTCTTTGTTCTCTTGAAAAAGAACACCATTTTAGGTTAATAATATGTTTCTGAATATGACACTATAAGGTATTCTTAAGAGGGTATGTAACACGGACATTAATAATTTACCAAATAAATTCATTGTGATCACTTCTATTATAAAAATTCATAGGAACTCTTAATAAAAGCGAATGTTAATTTAATATTTTTACCCCTTTGTCATCCAGCCATCTATTAGAACCTAACTTATTGAGAATATCATTTTTAACAGCATTTCTTTGCAAATGTTATACTGTAGCTGCTCTATAATTATCTTTCAGGCTGCAAATTTTCAGCATTCTACATATTTTATAGCATATTTTATATATACTTAAAAATGTAAACTCAATGGTCAAGTAAACAAAAAAGGTACTCTTTAGTTCAAAAAAAATCATTAAGCATAATAAATTCAATTAGACACAGTACGAGGTTTTCCTCAAAGCCATACAATAATAATACAAGTATTGTATTGTTCAAATATTCTCATTGTTATATAGCTTGTCACATTTCACTTTTAATAGGAACTGACTTAAAGAGACCTTGGAACAAAAGTATCCTAACCAAGTAGCAGTTCTCAAAGTGTCATGCTAAAAAAACATTACTCTCCAATTCACACAATCCAAACAATCAAATCAGAGAACCACTTCTTTATTAATGGAAAAATGCACTCTAGTTTCCTGTGTCCAAGTGATGCTACCTAGAAAATACTTAAACAAGGAAAGCTAAAGATGCAATCATTGGAATAGCATCAATACTAATAAAATGTTTTTAGAACTGATCAATTAGATATTATTCACTGAATGATAGTTTTGAGAGTTTAACAATAATTACAATGTTTGCTGAAAGCAAATGAAATTAAAGGAATTCCTAATGCTGACAATCTTCTTCATTAAAATATAAAACTAAAAACAATTCAACCTACAAAGACAAAATCCCACTAGAAAAAAAAAAAAGAGATGTAGTTAGGCAGGAAATTAAATCTTACTCAAATTGTGGGTGGAAATAAAACAGTACCTTCATAATAAAGATATCACAAACAGCTGTATTCTTTACAATTATTTGTTCAAGATATAATTTGCTCTCCTGCAGTGTCAGATGCTAATGCAACTGAATTTATACAATCTAAGCATTGTCTACAGATGCACCTTTTGTTTTTAAATCAGCAGGAACCACTGACCAGCAGTATTCCTAACTAATCAGCAAACGTGTAAAGTCTGACATCCCCCCGCAAAATACACATTAGACCACAGAATTGTCTCAATAAATTCACATGACTACAAACAACTTTAACAGACTAAACAAATTCTACTCAAAAAGGATCAGAAAGTCTGTCACTGCAAACAGCCACTGTGCTATAGACGAGAAATAACTTTTAATAAGCCCCCTTCAAAAAATTTGCAGCCTGAAAGATAATTATATAGCACTTGCACTATAACATTTGCAAAGAAATACTGTTAAAAATTATATTCTCAATAAGTTAAGTTCTAATAGCTAGCTAGGAAAGGAAGGGGTAAAAATATTAATTTAACATTTACTTTATTACTTAAAACTAAACAGTTTTAGTGTACTAAAATCACATTTTCTAAGAAAATTCCTAAAAATACACATGATCTATGTAATTTTCCAAACTGACCATATTCTTCTTTATGTATAACATTCTACAATGTAAGGAGGCTAAAACATATCTGTAATTTAATATTTCAGGACAATCTAGAAGTCTGTACAAAATACAACCCAACTGCTATAATAACTCAAAAAGAACAGAAAACTTATAGCTACATGTTCAAAGAGAGTAAGCAGAAAAAGAAACAACAATTATCAAGAACCTGTTTGGCATGGGCCCCTCAAAGTGACTACACTTTTTTTTTTTTTTTTTTTTTTTTTTTTTATTGTGTTTTTCTCTTTCACCCCGGCTGGAGTGCAGTGGCACAATCTTGGCTCACCGTAGCCTCGACCTCCTGGGCTCAAGCGGTCCTCCTATGTAGCTGGGGCCAAAGGCTTGCGCCACCACACCCGACTCATTTTTTTATTTTTTTGTGGAAATGGGGTTTCGCCATGTTTGTCAGGCTGGTCTTGAACTCCTGGGTTCAAGTGATCTGCCGGCCTTGGTGTCCCAAAGTTCTGGGGTTACAGGTATGAGCCACCGCGCCCAGCTGAAACCAAATCTTCCAAGTTCACTGATTTCCCCAAGGTCACGCATCTATTAAGTGTCTGAGTGAGGATTTAATCTCAGGTTTGTATGATTCCAAATTTCAAACTTTCATCTGCACCAAGTTCTCCCCACAATAAAATGGGTGATATAGTCTTCCTGGTCTAGCCGGAAAGGTTAAATGCTGTGGATCAAGTTTTAAGGGAGGTTTATAAATCAACTTCCAAACAGTTTTACAAACTTATTATAATACAACAGGATCCTTTCTTAAAATGGGAATGTTTGAAAGAACATAAATCTGTGAGTTCACTAACAAATCTTAGAAATTCGTTTGGAAAAATAATTACCTGGTCCTCTCACACTACCCTTGAGGGCCAATGGGTAAGTCATTTCAATAATGTATTGAATAGGACCAAATGCAATGTCATTTTGAATTCGCAAAACTCTGTACAACTTTCCAAGCTCTTTCATATTCTTTAGAATTCATAAAGTCCTCCAAAAACTCCATTGAAAAGGTTAAAGGAACATAGTAGATACATAAAAGAGGAAAACAGAGAGGCACTGTAAATGCAGACCTGTACCTGCCAGTCCCAGGGCTAACTCCATCCCTGTACCTTCTCAGGGGCAAAAATACGGCCACTAGAAGGTAAGGACCCATAGACAGCTAACTAGTCTCTTATCTGCAGTCCCTTCTCAAGGCCAGAAGAAGCAGGTCACTTCCTGGCAGAATTCCATGGGCTCCAAAAAGGAAATAACATTCTGCTCCAGTAATACCCAACCTCTCTATAATAATCCCAGGTTATTATCATCATTTCAAAGATGGTAAAATTGAGGTTTAAAGCCTAGATGATCTCCAAGGTCAAAAAATAAGTGAAAACGGACAAGATTTGTACCCAATCTTTGTCCCTCAAGATCAGAGATTATTACCTTCCCTAGAACTGTTTTGAGCCCTATGAAAGATGACTCGTCTTTATTCCAAATTACAATAGGCAATGTAAAATTTCAGTAGGATTTCACTGTAGGAGGTTAAAAAAGATAAACATGTTGGTCCACATGCTGGGTGGGGGTTAAGGAAAAATAGATACTTTTATCTGAACACTTAAAAATGTTAATCATCCACGTGCAAGGTATAACTGTAAGATAAGGCAACCAACTTTTTAATATATTAGAATTTTTACATGCAAATGAGTATTGCCCTCACAAGATAATAACCTTAATGAGCCAATGCACATATTTCAATGTTAAATTATTTTGGAAGTCCCCTTTTGAAAACTTCCCTCAGAGACTTCAGAATGTTAACTCAAATTTCTCATGTTTTCCTAGTCAGAATATAAAGGATACAGCCCTCTGGAATATGATTAGGTATTACATTATAAACATGTACTAACCCTTTGACCAGGTAATTCAACTTTGAGAAATATACTAAAAGAAAATGCTGGCTGGGTGCAGTGGCTCACGCCTGTAATCCCAGCACTTTGGGAGGCCGAGGCGGGTAGATCACCTGAGGTCAGGAGTTCGAGACCAGCCTGGCCAACATGGTGAAACTTCATCTACACTAAAAACACAAAAATCAGCTGGACTTGGTGGTGGGCACCTGTAATCCCAGCTACTCGGGAGGCTGAGGCAGGAGAATCACTTAAACCTAGGAGGCAGAGGTTGCAGTGAGCTGAGATCACGCCATTGCACTCCAGCCTGGCCGACAGAGTGAGACTCCATTTAAAAACAAAAAGAAAAAGAAATATACTATAAGAAAATGCAAATAAATGTGTATAACTTATTGGTCATTATAGTATTGTTAATACAGGTTGAGTATCCCTTATCTGAAATGCTTAAGATCAGAAGTGATTCAGATTTCAGATTGTTTTGGATTTTGGAATATTTGCATATATATGATCTTGGAAAGGCACCCAAGTCTAAACACAAAATTCATTTACGTTTCATACATACCTTACACACATAGCCCGAAGGTAATTTCATATATTTTTAATAATTTTGTACATGAAACAAAGTTTGTGTTAAGTATGTATGTGTGGAATCATCCACTTGTGGCATCATGTCAGCACCATAAGGCTTCAGATTCTGCAGCATTTTGGAGCATTTTGGATTTCAAATTTTTAGAATAGTGATGTTCAACCTGTAATAACAAAACTATTTAGACTACTAAGTGTCTTATAAGGGACTGATTAAACAAATTATAATGCATCTATGTGATAAACCACACTATATCCATTAAAAGTCATACTGTAGAACAGCTCTCAAAGTATCTTCCCTAGGCCAGCAATTCAGCATCACCTACAAACTTGTTAAAAACACAAATTCTTAGGCCCACACAAGACCTACTTAATCCATCTCTGGGCATGGGGTCCAGGAAGTTGGGCTTCAACAAGCTCTTCAGGTGATTATCATGCACGCTAAAGTTTTGGAACATTGCAGAGTATTTAACAACAATCTACTGAGACTGTTTTCCATTCTAAATTTTTAAAAGGAATGTTCCCATATAATACTCTACTTCCTTTTCTTAACATTACACACCATACAAACTCATGCACACACACAAAAGTAACCTTCACTATCCAAACTCTCACCATCCTAACAGAGTCAAATGTTTGGCTGAATCCCTCACAAATCCGAATTCTTGCTATGTATAATCCAAAATTCAGAAACTGAATACTATAGATCCAGATAATGTGACAGCCCTTGCCACTGAAAGAGATTCAGAGAACAGATATATGATATGAATTTGGGGTGGGTGCACGGGTATTAACATATCCCAGAATATTACCAATGATTCTATCCTAAAGATTGGGATTAAAAAATATTTTATTTTTTTATTTTTGAGACAGGGTCTCACTCTGTTGCCCAGGCTGGAGTTCAGTGACTGGAGTTCAGTGGCACAATCTCGGCTCACTGCAACCTCCACCTCCTGGGTTCAAGCAGTTCTCCTGCCTCGGCCTCCCAAGTAGCTAGGACTACAGGTCCATGCCACCGTGACTGGCTAAGTTTTGTACTTTTAGTAGAGACAGGGTTTCACCATGTTGTCCACGCTGGTCTCAAACTCCTGGCCTCAGGTGATCAGCCCGCCTCGGATCCCAGAGTGGTGGGCTTACAGGTGTGAGCCACCGTGGCCAGTTAGGATTAGAAGATATTTTAATTTTTCTCTTCTACTTTTCTGAATTTTATAAATAATCTTCAAATATATAATTATTCTAAATTGAAACTTAAAATTTTCAGAAATAAATGCATATCAATCATGTCAAACTAAATGACATTATTTAGAGATACCTACATATATGGTAAAAAAAAAAAAAAAATGGAAAGCAAGAAAATGATGAAACAATATTGGGAGGAAAAAACTATTGAGAGGGGACAGTGATGATCTGGGGGTAAAAGTGAGGGACAAAAGGAGGGCAGAAAGGGGCACATAGAGGGCTTCAGGCTTAGTAATGTTCTGTGTAAGCTAGTATGATAGGTTGCCTTCAAAAATGTCACTAACATTAGTCCCATCTCTATGGCATATGCCAATTCTCCCATCAAGCCATGGAGTCTGTTTCCAGTCTTCTTCAAGGGGGCTGACTTCGTGACTTGCTTTGAACCATAGAATACAGCAGGAATTATGCCAAGTCATTCTTGGGCACAGGACTTTAGAGACTTGGCAACTTCTGCTTTCATCCTTTTAGGGTCTGGCTGCTGTGTGTCTCAGGCTGGACTTCTGAATGCAGAGAGGCCACATGGACAATGAAAGGCCCAGACCAGAGTCCTACTGTTCCAGGCACCCAGGTGAAGTATGAAACGTGTGAGCTGAATCCATCTTGGACATGCAAGTTCCCTGCTGAATGACTGGCCCTAGCTTACATCTCATGGATCAGAACCACCCAAGGTAGCAGCCAATCCATAGAAGCATGAGAGATAATATATCATTGTTGTGTTAAGTCACTGAGTTTTGGGGTGCTTTTTTTCTTTTTAGGTACTGATAACTAAAAATTAAATTGTTTTATTTCCCATATCTTACATGTGATCATCTTTTATAGGATTAAAGTTTTAATTTGTGTCATTTTTATCCACAGCAAATAATGTAAAAGCAATTGTTCATATATTCAAAATACACAAATTGATTTTCTTGTGGAGCTTCAAAAAATCATTGGAGCAATAGCACGATCACTGCTTATCCATGTCAGTCCCCTTGTCATAATTAAGACTGGCCTGCACTTTCTTTTCTGTCTTACCTTTTGCCTTAACATTTTCATATTTGGGTTACAACTTAGTAAAATGAAGAAGCACACCATTGAAAAAAATATTTTAGAACAGTTTGAATAGCACAGGCATTATCTGCAAAGATGTGAATACTGACAAGCTAAACCATCTGGAACTGGCAACTTTTTAGGAATACTGTTTTGACAACTTTATCAAATTCTTCCATGAATATTGTTCCAGGTAAGTTTTTTTAAATCTCTTTTTGAGTTAACTTGACTAATGTGTATTTTCCCTAAAAATATTCATTTCATCTCAAATTCATCAGAAAAAATATGCAGTATTCTCTTACGTATAAATAGACAATAGACTGAAATATGCATAATAAAGTAACAGGAAATATCTGAGTGTTGGAAAATTTTATATATATATATACATATATCTTACATTTTTTATTTTCTAAATTTTCCAAAATAAATGTCATTTTCAAAATGAAAAAAAAATTATGTGAAGAATAAACAAGAAACCATTGTGTAGCTTCTGTTCTAAGAATACGACAGCATCTAGCTTACTAGTCTGTCATGGCTAACAGAAACCAGTTATAAGAAAATGTGAAAACTGAATTATGTGACTTGACCACAATCTTTCCTTATGGTGGATTAGAGGTAACAATCTGTATTATTTGAACATTTGCCACTAATGTCTACAAAACAGATTAACTATAAGAAACGAGACAATCTAAGCTTTCATGAGATTTCATAAGAGCCCCAGAATAATGTTACTCAATCAATTCTAACAGTTTCATATAGACCACTTAACAGGACTGCTTTCTGATGCTGTTTATAATTCACTGTTGTCTCCAGCTTTGCGGAGGGCAGGATCTAGTTTCTCAGTCCAACAATATGCAGAGGACAAGCACACAAATACCATCCCTGTGGACACAATAATGCAGCAGCAACCACCCGGCTCCAGCCCTCCCCTTGTTGCCATTATCATAATTTATGCATCCTTGGAGACTGGAGTATAAAACAATGATTAATGCTGAGAAAGTCAACAGCATCAAAGGTTTTGAACTGACCACTGGCCTTAAAGAAGAAAATCATAGTTCAGTAACACAAATGTTTACCAACCTGATGTAAAGAATTAACTGAAAAATGAAATCACTTACCAAGCTACCACAATCATAACTATTATTGTCTTAATCCTTACACGTTTTGGCTTCCTTTTGTCTGGGTCTGGCTTTCTATGTCCCCATGTATAATCTGAGTTTTTATATAACTGTATAGCACTGGCTTTCTATCAAACTGATAATACTAAAGCTCATAAAATCACTAATGCAATAAAATTTAATAAGAGCAATAATTTGAGCTATCAGAGAATTTCATTATGACAAACACAATATAATGTTACTACCATCACTATATACTATATATGAGACAGGTCCCAATACTACATTAACAATATTGAAGATATCTTTTCGACATAGTGGAAAAGGCCATGGTATACAACATATAGAAGTAAAAATACTTTGAAAATATACAGGTTAGAAATGGATACAGCCTCTATAGAAGGGGGGAAATTAGTAATCGCAGGAGCTTTTGCAGATGCATTTACAACTAAGGAGGATTCTAGGATCCTGAACCTTGTACTAAGTCAGCAAAGGTGGAATTACATTTCTTTAAAAATGGGATATACCCTCATTTAGCTGCACTAACTCAAACACAGGATTGCCTAAGGGCTACATGACACTGAGCTATTTGTTACAATGGTGGCTTTCAAACTTTTTTATCCATTGCCCACATTAAGACACATACGACGCCTACTACATAAACACATACGCACACAGAAAGTTTCAGAAAACTATACTTGTCCTTACTATTTTCCCTGATAATTGCTGTTTTATTCCATTTCATTTTTAGAAATTCACTTCAAGACCCACTAAACTGGCTTTATTACCCACCAGCAGGTCACAACCTATTGTTTAGCAACTACTTGTGGGCCTTTCTTAACACTTAGGATGGGGGTGGGGCGGGGCAGGGAGAAAAGAAAAGAGTATTACAAACCCACTATGTGCTATCTAATATATAGTAAGACACCTTTTGTGTCCCAATTTAAGTCTCACGTCAACCCTATGAGGCAAGTAATGCTCGTTTATGTATTCATCCTTTCAACAAATACTTATTGCATACTTACTATGTGTCAGGTACTGTGCTGAACTCGGGAACAACTGAGCAGTGAATCAAACATAGTCTATACCCTCAAAAAACTAGTGTATGGAAGGAAAACATTAAATGGGAGGTAAACGCAAAAAAGAAAAAGCACAGCATGCTTTATAAAAATACATAACAAAGAGATTCAACTTTGAGAAGAATTAAAAGGCTTCCCCACGAATTATCCCACAACTACGCTTGACGGATGCAAAGGAATTGGACAGGCAAAAGTAGGGAAAAGGAAGGTGGTCTGGGCAGATGGAACAGCACTGACTATAGGCAGACTTGAGGCAGGAAGGAATGTGGGTCAAAAGAAGAAAGAACAGAAGCCCAATATGTTGATCACTGAGCACAAGGGAGCCAGTGGTAAGAAATGAGGCCAGAGAAGGAAGCTTGTGCCAAGTCACACAGGGTCTCATGGGGCACACTAAGGACTGAGGACTTAATTCGGGTATAAAAGGAAGCCCCTGAAAAATTTTAAGCAAAAAGGAGTAAAAGGTAGGGAAAAGATCCCATGTGTCTTCCAAACATAACTCTAGCTGTTCTGTGGAGAATGGACTGGAATTAGGCAAAATGAAATATAAGATTAGTTAGGTAGCCACAGTAGCCTGAATGGGAAATGGTGCAGGACTTGATGCAGGTGACGGTGTGGGAGCTGAAGGAAGTTAACCAACTTGAGATAAGATGGTAGAACTGAATGGGAAAGGTGAGTATGTAAGAGAGAAGAGACACCAAGAGAGATGGGGGGAGAAGAGAACAATTCTCAGGTTTCTGGCACAAGAAACTCTAAGAGGGGAACCGTGTAGAATAAGCAAAATTGGGAGAATGATCCTAAGTTCAATTTGAGATGTCTATGAGAAGAAAGTCAACAAGAGCCATTGAGTAGACACTGTGGTATCACGCACCTAATAAACGTCAGAACTGAAATCTGGCCAGGTCCATTTGACGTGAAAATCAAAGTTCTTTCATAACACTGAAATGAAGATGAGAATTATCATGGTGATAAAGATGAATACAGTATGGCACCAGCTAACATTTACTAAACATCTACAATGTGCTAGGTATTCACAGTAATCCTACTGAAGAAACCGAGGCTCAGAGAGGTAAAGTAGGGAGAATTTGACAAAGGAGCAGAACCAGGACTTAATCTCAGGTCTAGACACACTCCAAAACTTATGCTCTTACACTGTAAACCACAGCACCACTCAACTCCAGAGTGGGGATAACAAGACCTTTAACTAGCAATCACTGGCTAACAACAGATTGAAAGTTCTCTGAAGGTGGGGCAGTGGTGCTCTATTCATCTTTGTAAATTCTAACAGAATATCTCAGTAGTTGTTTGCTGAATGCGATCTGAAGAGATTATGTATAGTACTTGCTGGTAAATCAATTTTTTGATTTGGAAAATCACCAATGGACTACATACTGTTAACTTTTTTTTAATAATATACCTAATTTAAATTCAAAATACACTGGTAGCTTCAAAACTGAGAAAGCCAAAGAGTAAAGAAAAGAAAGATGTCAAAACGGCTATTTTTCCAAATGGGTGTTTATAGAGTTCATCTGATTTTTAAATAACACCAGTACTACTGTAAACTGTTAGTTTATTGGAAAAGAAAAAGCTTTAGCTATCTATTCTAGTGTAAGATTAAATCATTAGAAAATAAAATAAAACCTATCTCCTTTCTAAAAGTTTACTGTTTTGGAGAAAAAGGTTAACTTCATTATGTGGTACCAAACAATAGAATAAAATTCATTTCAAGAACATAGGTTTTACCTATCTCTTATAAATTTTATTTAAAGCTAGAATGAGTAAAGTTAGTTCAAAGTTCATTTTAAAATACGTCCTATAAGAAGGCCTTCTAAGAAAGAAAGCTCGGCTCAATTTACCCGATAAATAATGAATATTTTTTAAATGGGCAAGAAGCAAGTTACCATATTTCAGAGTCTAAGTGCCACCGAGAGTAAAATGCACCATTAGTCATGAAACACCAAAACAAAAAAGAAGAGAGAGCAATTAAAGTTTGCTACCATGGTTTCTTATGTAAAATTAACTTACACTTATTGATACAGTTCTTTAGATTTTTTATACAATACTACTACACAAACATAAAAAGTAAAATATAAGCACAATCAATTAGTGAAAGTATTCATGTTCTCAGTGCTACTGGGAACAGTGATGTCACGGCTTTTCTTAAAAAAAAAAAAAAAGAAAAGAAAGAAAAGAAAAAAGAAGAAAAGCGCCACTACTGCCTCTGAGATTTTTTTCTTAAGCTGGTGACACCCATTCTGTAATGGATGCTGATCTTACTAGGGGGTGTCAACAGAAAATTTTCAAATGAAAATCAGGACTCATATTCCTTTCTCAAATGATCCTGAAATGTCAATGGTTGCAGGTGTCCAATCCTACCACCAGGACTAGCAGCCAAGTTCTCTCATGCCTAGGCAATGACATCACAACAGCTGCCTGGCTTGCAGTGTAAGACCTCATCTACTGTTAGATGCATCAGGATTTCAGACCTTCACTCCAGGAGAAAATGCGTATCTTAAAAGCCAATATAAAATGGTAAACTGTATCTAATTCTGTAAGAGTGTATATTTATCACATGTAAAGTTTCATCTAGAAATGAAGCTGTGGTTGACTGTAATTTTGTATCCAATTTTTCACTCCTCTTTTCTGGAGAGAATTATACACCCTTGCCTGTTGGCATGTGACTTACAGTGCCCTTCTCTGTGAAAGCAGTGGCCAAAGAAATGTGAATGCAAGTGGACTGTGCCAATTTGCAGCTAAAGCTTTATGAGCTATCACATGGTTCCATCATTTTTCTTTTTCTTCTGCCATGAGAAAAGGATGTCCCAGAGGAGGGCTGCTCTTTCAGCTTGGATACCTGAGTGAGGGTCAAAGCTGACCCTAGAGCAGAGCTATAACCAAAAGGTACTGTAGGAAAGTAATGACCTTTGTTTTTCTCAGTCCCCTGAGATTTCTGGGGTCCTTTTTGTTACTTTCTTCAGGCAGCATAATCTAGGGGAAGTTAACTAATACAGAAGATCCTTGATATGAACTATGGACTCTAAAAAATTATTTCCACAACCTGGGCAACATAGTGAGACCCCTACTTACACAAAAAATACAAATATTAGCCAGGTGCAGTGGTTTGTGTCTATAGTCCCAACTTCTCAGGAGGCTGGGGTTAGAGGACTGCTTGAGCCTGAGAGGTGGAGGACGCAGTGAACCGTGATCATTCCACTGCACTACAGCACAATGACAGAGCGAGGTCCTGCCTCTGTAAGAATAAAAATAAAATAAATAAAAAATATTTCCTAATGTCCTGGGCCAGAAAGACTCCTATAAGCCACCATGTTCTCCCCCATGCCCTTCCAGCCACCGCTGCAATACACATTTCCTTTCCTTCACCTTACTTCCAGAATACTTGTATCAAACAATTCCTCACACCACATTCCATGCTACCCTTGATTCTCTTGGCTAAGGTTCTCAATATTAGCTCTTCCCTTTTCACCCTGCCTCTCAGACATGGTTCAAGATACCATCTTCCCTTGGCTTCCCATCTAATTAAACCTGTTCTCTACTCTGTCCCATCTGCCATGTTCCCAAAACCTGCAACTTCTGCACAGCCCTGTGGACAAGCATCTCACCCATTTGTCAGGTGTGAGGTTTAAGCACCAACTAGATTCTCTTAGTGGGAGGCCTACCAAAAAGCATTTTTTAAACTCCTCTTTTAAACTGATGATGGGACAAAGCACTATAGAAACAGACAACGAAATACAAAGTATGACTCTAGAAATAATAATGTAAACCTAACTTAAAGCTAGAAAATAACTTCTATAATTCCAACAAACCTATGATTAATTATACAGTGTGGATTTAAAAGTATACATCTACATGTAGAGACCTTAAAAAAAAAAAAATCAAAGCTTGTAATGTATGACAAATTCCTGAAAAAAATATTTTTCCATTGAAAAAGAGCTCAACACAACTCAACTAATTATGTGGGCGGATTCATATGCAGTTATTCATGCATTTAAAATTAATTATAGGTTTTCTGTAGTCTACATTACACATATACACCCACATCATATGCATCCTATTTGGCCTCTTTTCTCTTTCACTTATAGTTACTGTATATCTGCCTTATAATGTTACGGTACTTGTTAGCCTAAAGTCCTAAATCTGAAAGAAAAGAAGAACTAAAATAAGATTATTTAGTGCCTTAGGAAAAAGATTTTGTTGTGATCTTGAATAATTTCATTAATGGATTTAGGCATTAGTTACCTCATAAGGAAAATGGGGATATTACTATCTTCCTCACAGAACGAATGTTATGTTTAGGAGCTATTATAACAAACACAGACCACTGCCTGACTAGAGGGCTCTTTCCTAAAAAGGCTAGCTGGATTTCCATTTCCAGTAAAGGTGAACTAGGATTTATAACACTGTTCACGTTTTTTAAAAATAGAACACATAAATAAAAACAACTGTTCAAAGGCAACAAAGCATTACACCCCCCTGAAAAAATAATATATTATATATCTTATATATATATGATACATATATACATACACACACACACACACAAACACACACACACACACAGAGAGAGAGAGAAAATTACACAGAATAATAAAACTCAAAAAAAAAAATTTTTTTAGGCCGGGTGCAGTTGGCTCACACCTATAATCCCAGCATTTTGAGAGGCCAAGATGGGCAGATCGCCTGAGCCCAGGAGTTTGAGACCCACCTGGGCAACATGAAGAAATCCCATCTCTACAAAAAATACGAAAATTAGCTGCGTGTGGTGGCATGCGCCTGTAGTCCCAACTACTCAGGACGCTGAGGTGGGAGGAACACCTGACCCTGGGAGGTGGAGGCTGGTGATGCAGTGAGCCATGATCATGCCACTGCACTCCAGCCTGGGCAACCAGAGTGAGACCCTGTCACACACACACACGTACACACAGACACAAAATTCTGGCATTTAAGAACATGTTTCTCCCAAGGATATGGGCTGATTACTGAAGAGGTAACTAAGAGGCTCAAAGGGGATCAGAGGTTTCAAATCCCCAACAGGATGAAGAGGACAAAACTGTAATTTTTTGCAGGACCCACAGAAGAGAAGAGGTCCCAGTAAGTGCTTTAGGCTTTGGGTTGGACCTCAAATAATTATACCTCATGAGAAGGGTAAAAAGAAAATAGATGAATCCTCAGAGACTAAGCCCATCTTCAAATCACCTAAATCCCTAATTGGGAAGGAAGGATGGATAGAGAAGGGGATGAGACAATTGCCAGCATGACTAGCCTTAAAAAACAAAATTAATATAAATCCTCTCTGGAGGAGGAAACTATTACCCTAGACCTTAAAATATACCTGTAGTTTTGAATATACAACAATTGGCACTGAATAAAAAATAAACAAGCAAACAGGGGCAAAAGAAAGGTGACAACAGAGATTCAAAGCAATAGAAACAGACCCAGAAGGGATTCAAATAACACTGGCCTCAGACACAGACACTGAAATAACTTTGCTCAACATGAGAAAGAAAGAAAGAGGTAGAAGGGAGAGAGAGAGGGAGATAAGATGGAAGACAGAGGGGAAGAAAGTTTTAAAAGATTGAGAATTTTGCATAAAATTAAAACTGATAAATTAGATTTTAGAACTAAAAAAAAAAATGAATTAAAAACTCAGTGGACAGGTTTCACAGAAAATTAGATTAGTTGAAGAAAAAAACTAGTGAACAGATAGGTCAGAAAAAAATACCCAGATTAAGCCCAAAGAGATAACACTGAAAAACCGAAGGAGAGTAAGTTATACATGAACTACTGTGACTAGGTCTAACTTGAATGTCATTGGAGTCCCAGAAAAAAAAATAAAAAGAGAATCGGCTTACGAGAAATAAGAAGCAATGGTAAGAAATACCCAAAATTAATACCAAAAAATCAGATCCCAGATTCAAGAAACACTCTAAACCTCAAGCAGGACAAATGCAAAGACAGCAACACCTGCACTAATCATAGCGCAACTGCTAAAAATAAAAAATGAAAAGAAAAAAACTTAAAAGTAGCCACAAAAAACAAAATTACCATTGAAGGAACCCATAAGACTTACAGACGACTTTCCAGCAGAAACAATGTAAGCCAGAAGACAATGAAATGGTATTTTAAAGATCCTGAAAGAAAGTAAATGCCAATCTAGATTTATATACCCAATGAAAATATCAAAAACCAAAGTGAGATTCTGACAAGAAGGTTTCAGAATTGTCATATAGTTTCTAAAACTCTGAATTCCCAAAGATAGGGCTCTCTTTTAGGACAAGGACCTACAGTGAAGTGAAGCTTCTGGAAGTAAAATCAAAGTTGAACAGTATAGAGACCATAGAACTGAAGTAAAGAAAAAGTTCAGGAAAAGGCAGGAGAAGGAAACAGAGCCAGGCAAGATTAGGTCGCAAATTACACGATTTTAAGCATCACAGGAAACCTTCACAAGAGATAGCTCAGTGAAGTATAACAGCTACCTACTTCTCCTCCTAAAAGTTCAGAAAAACTAATTTCACATATAAATGAGCAATAAACAAGTGTTAACGTAAGATCCTATAGGAAGTTAACACTTGTTTATTGCTCATTTATATGTGAAATTAGTTTTTCTGAAAAATCAGAATAAGATTCAGACTAATGTCCCTAGAGACAATGAAAGCATGATAGACAAACATCAACACAAAATAAAAACTGTAACCTTCCTTTCAAATTAGTTAAAATACTTTAAGAAAATTACACATGACATGAAATAATACACAAATCAGAATTACAAAAATGTAAAAATGAGGTGATAAACTCAGGGAAAAAAGTCAGACTTAAATGAAAAATATCATTTCCAATATGAAAACCAATTAGAGAAAACACAGTAACAACAACAACAACCCACAACAGATAATGCCTTAAGAGAAACAGAAGGTAAAAGGAGATAAATTCAAAAAATCCTGAGGAAATAGCTAAAAAGGATTCAAAGTAAAGTGACAAATATTGAAGACAGGAAAAGAAAATCAAACAGATGGATAATAAAGGGCAAAAGAAGAAATCAAAAGCAAGGAAACAAATACAAAAAGAAAACTGATACAAGAAATAGAAAACCTGAATAGGTATAATAACTATTAAATAAAGGGAACACATAATTAAGACATGTTTAATGAAGAAAACTACAAGCTCTTACGGCTTCATTAGTGAGTTCTTCCAACCTTTTAAGGAACAACACATATCAACATCACACCAAATTTTCCAGAGAATAGAGAAAGAGGAATCATTCATTTTATGAGGCCAGTAAAACCTTGATACTAAAATCTAAGGACAATGCAAGAAAGGAAATTTATCCCTCATTTAAACATTGATGTGAAAATTCTAAACAATATTTTAGCAAAAGGAATGCAGCAATATATTAAAGAATAATACATGACAACCAACTTGAGTTTATTCCAATAACACAAAGGAGATGTCTTAATCTGATAATGGGTATCTATCTTAAAAAAACTGTGTCTCACCTGAATGTTCATCAAAATGGATAAGCAAACTGTAATATTTATACAAGGAATACTACTTACCAATAAAAAGAATAAATTGCTGATAGGTGAAGCAATATGGATGATTCTCAAAAAATCTTTATGTTGAGTGAAAGAAGCCAGAACCAAGAGAATTCCATTTCTATAAGGAAATGCTATAGAATACCATTTCTATAAGGTTTAAGAAAAGCAAAACTAATATATGGTAACATACATCAGAACAGTTGTTGTCTCTGGTGGGGTAAAGGAATTGGAAATAACTAGAAGAGTATATGGGAAACTGAGCTACATCTTGATTGAGGTGTTAATTACACAGGTGTATACATGTTTCAAAATTAAAACTGTATGCTTAAGATGTGTTCATTTTACTATATGTGAATTATAAATCAATCAAAAAACTCAATTAAAAAACCTATAGCCACCATTGTACTGAAAGGTGAAATGTTGAAAGTTTTCCCTTCAAAACAGAGAAAACAGGGCCGGGCACAGTGGCTCACACCTGTAATCCCAGCACTTTGGGAGGCCGAGGGGGGCAGATCACCTGAGGTCAGGAGTTCAAGATCAGCCTGGCCAACATGGTGAAACCCCATCTCTACTAAAAATGCAAAACAATTAGCCAGGCATGGTGGCAGACACCTGTAATCCCAGCTACTCGGGAGGCTGAGACAGGACTATCACTTGAACCTGGGAGGCAGAGGTTGCAGTGAGCCGAGATCACACCACTGCACTCCAGCCTGGGTGACAAGAGTGAAATTCCATCTCAAAAATGAATTAAAAAAAAAAAAAAAAACAGAAAAGAATAGGAATTCCTGCCATCATCAATCCCATTAAACATTATACTGCTGGTCCTAAGCCCATGTAATAAAGAACAAGAAAGGAAGGCATAACGATTAAAAGAGGAAATAAAACTATTATTTGCAGACAACATGATTGTGTCTGGAAAAAACACAGTATTTACAGATAAATTATTGGAATCAACAAGACAGCTTAGCAAATGTGCTGGATACTACGTCAGGTTTCAAAATTTAACTATATTTCAACACATCCACAAATATTTAGAGTATGAAATTCAAAGATACCATTTACAATAGCAGAGAACACCAAATGCCCAGAAACAAATATAATGAAAATAAGCAAGACTTATATACGAATATCTATAATAAGTGAAAGAAATGACAGAAGGACCTAAATTACATAAAGGAATCTGTCATGTTCATTATACAGTCTTCATGTGAAAACCAAATATGTAAATAATCAAATCTACTCACATTTATATCAATTCAATGAAATCCCAATACAAATCTTAGCAAGGCACTTTAAGGGAAATTAACAAACCAATTCAAAAATTATATGAAACTACAAAGACCAATAATAACCAAGAAAAAATTTTAATAATAACAAAATGGGAAGACTTAGTCTACTAGATATTAGAACTCATTATAAAGCTTCAATAATTCATTCAGCTGGTAGTGGTACAATAAAGAGACCAGGAAGAGACCCCTGCATACATGGACATTTGATTAATGAAAGTGGCAATGCGGAAAAGTAGAGAAAGGATGATCTTTGCAATAAATAGTGCCATGTCTACTGAAGATTCATATAGCAAAATAATAATAATCCCAGCACTTCGGGAGGCTGAGGTGGGCAGATCAACTGAGGTCAGGAGTTCAAGACCAGCCTGGCCAACATGGTGAAACCCCGTCTCTACTCAAAAGTACAAAAATTAGATGGGCATGGTGGTGGGCAACTGTAATTCTAGCTACTCGGGAGGCTGAGGCAGGAGAATCTCTTGAACCCTGGAGGCGGGAGGTTGCAGTGAGCTGAGACCATGCCACTGTACTCCAGCCTGGGCGACGGAGTAAGACTCCATCTCCAAAAATAAAAATAAAAAAACAATAATAATAAGTGAGGTGATGGACATGTTGATTCACTTGATTTAATCATTCCACATTGTACACATATATCAAAACATCACATTGTACTCTATAAAATATATAAAATTATGTCATCAATTAAAAATAATATTAATTTTTAAAAGAGTGGAAAGATAAGGCACAGAGTGGAAAATAAATTATAGCACATAACCAAATAAACTGTATCTAGAGTATACAAAGAATTCCTTAAAAATAACAACAAAATAACATAGCCAAATAACCAGCAGGTACATTAAAAGATGTTCAGCTTCACTGGTAATCAGGAAAATGCAAATTAAAACCAAAGCAAAATATACTACACATTCATTCAGAATGGCTAAAATTAAAAAGACCTTTAATAGTAAGTGTTGGTGACGATATAGAGCAAGAGGAGCTCACACAGCAGATGAGGATGCAAATCAGTTCCACCACATTGGAAAACTTGGCATTTTATGCTAAACATATACATACACTATGACCCAGAAATTTCACTCCTATGTACATACCAAAGAAAAGTGGGAGTATATAAACACCAGATATATTCACTATAATGTCATAGCTGCATTATTTGAAATAACCAAAATCAAAGGGGAAACATAAATGTCTACAGACAGTAGAATGGATCAATTGTGGCATATTCATATTATGGAATAGCATATAGCAATGAAAAGGAGCAAACCACAGTTGCACACAACAAGGATAATCTCACAAATATAATTGTTGAGCATAAGAAACCAAGTAAAATATTAAATATACTCATGACTCCATCTATATAACTCCACGTATATATGTTCAACAACAGGTAAAAATGATCAATGTTATTAGAAGTTAAGATAATGGTTTTAGCTGGGCACATTGGCTCACACTGTAATCACAGCTACTCAGGAGGGTGAGGTGGGAAGACCATTTGAGCCCAGGAGTTCAAGACTAGCCTGGGCAGCACGGCAGGAAATTAGCCAGGTTGGGGGTCTGGGGGAGCAGTGCATGCCTATAGTAACGACTACTCAGGAAGTTGAAGTAGGAGGGTTCTCTGAGCCCAGGAGTTTGAGGCTACAGTGTGCTATGACTGTGCCACTGCACTCCGGTCTGAACAACAGTGAGACCTCATCTCAAAAAAAAAGGAAAGGAAAGAAAAAAAACAAAAGGTAATGGTTCTCTAATTGAGGGAGTGGTGTTTGGAAAGACACATAAGGATGGCTGGCAAGATGCTTATTAATGTTCTATGTCTTGACCTGGATGTTTTAACTTTGTGATAATTTATCAAGCTGTTAACTTGTATTTGTGCATTTTTCTGTTTGTTCCTTTTTTTATGTTATAAAAAAGTTTTTCTAAACATAAAAACAAAAACAGTTAGCTGGAAAAAATTAGAATTTTACACTTTTTGGCAGACAATTTTTTTCTCCACAAATTCCTTGGGGGGAAAAATGTGAAATTTCCTATAATGATCAAATGAGAACCCTGCCAATTCCTAATTCCCAGGCATACTGAGCTTTTTTAGGCATAATATATGAATTTCAGAAATGGTTAGTAAAAAAAAAAAGTCATCATGAGCTTCACTAGCAGTAAATATTCCTGAATTTGCCTCCATGTTTGATTTAATTATTTCACTGGGAAAAAGAAATAGCCCATATATTTTTCTGCACCTAAGCTTTCTAGTAAGCAAATGAGAGATATTCACTTTTCAGATTTTAGGAATATCTTTTGTATTGATAACTCACACCAATGGGTCTTAAAACCAGGTTCAGGCCGGGCACGGTGGTTCATGCCTATAATCCCAGCACTTTGGAAGGCCAAGATGGGCAGATCACAAAGTCAAGAGATCGAGACCATCCTGGCCAACACACTGAAACCCCATCTCAAACAATACAAAAATTAGCTGGGCATGGTGGCACATGCTTGTAGTCCCAGCTACTTGGGAGGCTGACAGGAGAATTGTTTGAACATGAGAGGCAGGGGGGTTGCAGGAAGCCGAGATCCCACCGCTGCACTCCAGCCTGGCGAAACAGCGAGACTCTGTCTCAAAAAAAAAACAGGCTCAAAGAGAATACAGTTGTCTATTTTTTATTATCACTACTGTTAAATGAACAAACGCTTGATTTTTAAATCCTTGATACAAATTGAGACATTTGATATATCTTTGCCAAAAGAAAATAGATAAAAGGAATCTACCTCCTCCGCAATTCAGCAAGCACCAAAAGAAGTTAATTTATTCAACACATAAGGGTCACAAAAGAATAATAAAAGCAGTCATCATTTACTGAGCTTTACTGTGTTCTGGACACTTGCTAAGTATATAAGAAACTCACTTCATTCTCACAACAATACTATGAGGAGGAATAAATTATTTTCCCCCATTTTACAGATGAGGAAATTGAGGCTTAGAGACAACAAATAATTTGCACAATTAACAAAGCAAGCAGCAGAGGCAGCTTTCAATCAGTTCACTGGTTTGGTGTGAAATACCTGATTTCTATTTTCTACTTTGTGTCTTTTTTTATTTTAAAATTTTAAGCCTAAGGACTATGAAATGCAGAGAACATGTGTGTATAAGCTTACATATATACACACGCATAGGGATTTTAAAGGCCCCAAACTACTCACACGTCATAAGCCCTGTATATAGCTCTGCACCAGAACAGAGCTTAGGTTTTCTCCAAGAAACAAAACGACTTCTCAATGATAGACGAGCAAGCCAAAGCACCGCATATAGTAAGTCTACAAAGCATTAACTGGATTAATTAGCAAGGGATTTGAGAAGCAGCTTGGAGCTAGGAAACCAAAACACTAAATTGTTTAAATACTTTGGCAAAAGATCAAGGTTTCTAGGCAGCGCTGGGTCTCCTTCCATCCTTTTCGTTCCATGTTTTAACACATTTAACCTGTCTGAGGTAGTTTTTCATGAGATATGAATGACATTGTCAAAATACCAAAAAGAAAAGAGAATTTAAAAAATACTGCAAGCTGTTACCAATTCTGCCAACAGGCAAGAGCCCAGGCAACATTAATTACAAATCAATCGCTTAGGACATAAACAGCTCTTACCACTGGTAAACTCTCCCTCTAAAATAACTTGCTCTAGAGGAAAAAAACAAAGCAAATGTCTCTTCTATTATACTTGGTGAACTAATCAGGACAAAGAAACAAAGTAAAACAGGAGAAAATGCACCAAATAGCAAACGTGAAAAAGGAATCCTAGCTAGATGAACGCCCGGAATGCTACCGGAATAGCACTGTCATTTAGAAATAACGAAGAGGAAGTGGTCAGGGTAGGGACACTAGCTGAATGGGTTTCTGGTTTCCAGGAAGTAAGAATTTTTACAACGCAGCTGATTTTCACAAACACATATGGCAGCAAATTGATAAAAGAAGGCTTTCAACAATACAATCATGGGAGAGGTGGGGGGAATCTGTGTCCCTCTAGTAATGAAGGTCATTTTATAATGGTCAAGCACACTCATCACAGCCCTCACCACCACCACACACAACTATCCAATCATAATAATACACTTCAAAAATCAAAGGATCCTTCCAGAAGTCTAGTTCATCTAGACCCGATCCACAAACTACTGTTAGTTTCCCTAACTCTTTATCTTGGATATCTGCATTTTCCTCTTGATTTCCAGGAAAAAAAAAAAATTGCAAAAACCTAAGTACCTTTCTACTGCAAAAACTCTCAAAACACACTTTTCCACCACACACTTCATTCACTCCGATAGAAAAAAATTAGTAGAAAAGAATCACTAACTTTCCCTCACAATATATTCTGACTTCTGTTAGGTCCTTTGGATTTCCTGAGGATATGGTAAAAAGTGGTATATGGTACATATGCTATATAAAAGTGGGGAGAGCTTCAGCTATGAAGTCTGGCAAAAGTGGGACGGTTAGGGGTCATTTTCTTAACCTCCCTCAATAAAATGAGGAAGAAGGGCTATCTCGGAATTTGAGAATGAAAGATCTATGTGTAAAGCATCCAGCAGGGTGTCTGACACACAGTAGGTGCTTGGCAGTTACTATTATTATTTCTCCTTGGTTCTGGGGACATGGTATGTTAAGTTTCAGGATAACATAAACTCTTTCCTGAACCAGAAATTTTATTGACAATTAGATAAACAAGCTGCTGGCAGATTATGGTAGGGTGCTATCTGTTGATCTTGAACAAAATTTACCTCAGTATGTCCAGGGCACCGTCTCCAAAGGTTTCACAACACTCTCACATCAACTGTGCACTTTCATAAAATAACTATGAGGAAAGGCTAATGGGCAATAATACCCCTGGGCTCGCATATGAATTAACAAGACTGAAGGAAATCAGGGAGTTCACAGTGCAGCCAAGCTCACACAAATTTCTTGACTATGGGTATTTTATTCACCAGACTTGGCTTACCATGAGAGAAAAAGTAACACAAGTTCATTTCTTCAATCAAATTATAGAGGGGAAAATGTGGTTAAGAAGAAAAAAGCTAATCTAGTTTTTTACAAAAATAAAAAGGAGAGGATATATAATAAAATACCGAAAGAAAGGTGGCCAAAAAGGTGGTTAGGTAAAATATATTATAGTTTGAGTCTAAGTTTTTAATATTTCATATTAGAGAATTTTTAAGTGACTTAATATCACATGCTATTCATTTCAAATTTGAGGAAATATTAAAATGTTAATGCATATAACAAATTTTTATACATCATTTTTAATGTTATCTTACAAATCAAAGTTGTTTATTCGCATTACAAAATTTACCAGACTTTTTCAAAAGAAGTTCATTCCCTTTCTGTTTCATTTAACGGAGAATAATTTACAAAAATAATAATATAAAATGTTTTGGATTATTTATTGTATAAAATAGGCTACAATACAACTACATTTCTGTTATCTTCTATAGTTCTCCTACTAAACATATATTGAATACCTACTATGAGGAAAGTACTCTGAATACCTCATATTATTACATTTCTTATGCCATTAAATTCTCAAGATAATAAAATAGTCAGGGGATAGTAATTCCATATTACTGATGAGAAAACTGAGATCCAAAAAGGTCAAGTGCCTTGTCCAAGTCAGTTTACTGGGCAAGAAAGGGTCAGGATTTAAACTCCTCCCAACCAAGGATAAAGCCTGTATATCTTATGTTTTGCATGCTGCTTTCTATGTTCCTAGATTCTCTGCAATTAGAATAATCAAAGGGATCCCACCATTCCGCTACATTCACAGACACCAGTGTCTCATCACTCAACAAAGATACTTCACAATTAGCACCCCCTTGCCTGCTCCAAAGAGGATCGAGCATCTTTCAACAAACCAGGTCAAGTTAAAGGAGAAAACACAACTTCAGAATAGTCTTGTTGCATTAGCAATAACCCAGAAACAACCAGATACCTATCCAGGGGTAAGGTATGGACACAAACATTATATGTATGTAGTTGTTCTGAAAACTGAAAAACCAAACTACTTTAAAATTACTGTTCAACCAGATACTACTATCCAGGGTTAAGGTATGAATAAAAATGTTATACATATGTAGTTTTTCTGAAAACTGAGACACCAAACTATTTTAAAATTATTGTTCAACACTATATAAAGAAAGGCTAAAAGCACAATTTGGGAGCCCTGATTCTATCAATGGCAATCTCAACCTAAACCTCAAGGTCAGCACTTCTTTTCTTAAAGAAAAGGAAAAAATTAAGAAAGTTGAGAACCTGCCCAAATGTAAAGACCAAGAAAAACAGTGCTAGTCTACTTTGACTTCAGCTAATCCAACCTGATGACATAAAACATATAAACCAATGTAATTTCTACATCATTCTGACACTGCTCCCGCACATGTTGTGGCAAAAAGAATGTACTATTTCTTTCATTCCTCCTATGAAACCTCTATGATGGGACCCATTAATAATCCCATTTTTAAAATAAAAATATGAAACAGCTTGTACATCCTATCATCACACAGCTTATAAACTGGCTATACCAGAACCTGAATTTCACCAAGCCATACTATTGCAAAACGTTGTTCCAACAGAGAAGTTGAGCATTCCAGAAACACAGCCTAGAGGCAGCACAGTACAGGCCTAGAATCGAATCAACAATCCACTACTTACTAGCTGTATTACCTTAAAGCAAGTTACTTCATCTTTCTGTGCCTTGGTTTGTAACACTTATAAAATGAGGACAATAATTAATCTCTTATGGGCTCCAGGAAGAATAAGAAAAAATACACACATACTTGTTCATCTGTATATATATGTATGTGTATGTGTACATATATGTGTGTATATATATAATATGTGTATATATATATAAAGCAAATAGAAGCTTAACAAATGTTAAGTTACAGTCACGAGCTTTGCTACATTTCAATACTCAGTTACAACAAAAATGATGATACTTGAGGAGCAACTGCAGAATCTGCTAGTGCTTTAACTGAATCCTTAGAAAACTGAAATATGGGCAACTTAAAAAAAATAGCCATATCAAGAATCATTAGTCACAATAGATCAGACCCAAAGATTTCCCAAATGTCCTTAAATTGCATTAGATATGTTGGCCAATCATTCAAGGCAATATCTGGACAAGAAAACCTAACAAAGAAAATTTCTTTTTCCTTCTACATTCAGTTTCCTTGTACAGTGGCAAGTAGGATCCAATTATGCATTTAGACCCTCAGGAAGCCCTACCTAGGAAAACCTCATTCTAAAAGAAAATCATTTCACCCTCCCTCAGTGGCAGTGCCCAAACCCTCCCACTGTTTCCTCAGTTTGCAAATACCACAGATAACGGAAATATTTTATTTATAGGGAAGTCCATAGCACATTTAAGTAGAAACAATCTTTTTAGGTGTATTATCATCTCCACAAAAAGCCACACACAGGCAAGAGCCATATCTTTTCCATGCAGACATGTTTCATTCTGCTCACGCGGAAGGGGCAGTGCAGCAGAGCACCTGGAGGCCACAGGGACCATCCAGGTCTGGGCTGAGTCACATGCTCGAATCGACCTTGGGCACAGACAAAAAGTGTCTGTTAGCGGTGGGAAGCCAAGCTTGAAAGATCATATAGACCACTTTGAACCATTACCAAGATAAGTGGTGAACAAAGGAAGCCAGCAGAGGCAAAGCCATGATGAAAGAGATGAAGCCACACTGGAGCATGACTTTCCGGTTCCAGTTGGTTCTCATGAAGCCCAGCTGGTTTTGCTTCCTGTTCTTCACTGTACAACAGACCTCTCCACCTCTATCCCTCCCTTCCTGAGCTAGTTTTAGTGAAATTCCACCCCTTGGATTCAAAAATGCCTTAACAAGGACATTAGCCCACTGCCTGGCACACAGAAGGGATTCAATTAAA
Organism: Theropithecus gelada; assembly: GCF_003255815.1. Taxonomy (NCBI): domain Eukaryota; kingdom Metazoa; phylum Chordata; class Mammalia; order Primates; family Cercopithecidae; genus Theropithecus; species Theropithecus gelada. Next base: position 15,288,171 of record NC_037683.1, on the reverse strand, counting down.
CACATGTAAAAAACAGGAGTACAAACCTTATAAAATACCTGATGTTAGATGGGGCATTCTCATAATTACAGTTTCCTCAACAGACAGGCCGATTTCCCTTAATCCACTTATCCAATAATTGTTAAGGAAATAAACAGTATTTGACACAACACGACACTTCATTCCAATTTATCATCTAATAATAATTAAGTATTCAAAGCTTACAATGAAAGCACAGCTCCACAGTTCATATTGTTCTTTTAAATTGAATAATTTGGAATCCTATGAAGAGTTCCACCTTACAGCAGATTCCCTCATTCTTGTGCAAATACAATCTGTCTATCAACATATTAGCATTTCAATCACCCTTGTTTTTTTCATAACTGGGAGAAGCTGTCTTCATTTATTCCTATTGAGCATCTACCACCTATGAATTATTTCTGAAGCTAAGCAGTAAAATTGAGAGAAACTGAAACTATTTTCAAAAATAAATGTAGGACACTGGTTCCAGTTGCATACTCCCAAATAGTATAAATGTTCTTTAATGATTAATTTACTTTAAGATGAAAATAATTTCTTTTGAATTAAATTGTTATAATAGTTAGAAATGGAACACCAACCCCATGTTTCAAAGGTTTTTGTCTTTTTTTTTTTTTTTTTTTTTTTTTAAGAATTCTGGATCAATTTATATTCCTGGAGTAAATACATCCACCACTCAAAAAAAATTTTTTAAAGTCCCCTTTAAGCATCCCTTTAAGGTACTGACCATAAATGGTGTAATTTGCCCTGGACATCATTAAAATGTAAAGTTAATGAGGATTCAGCTGAAAACAGAAGGAATGTAACCTATTTTCAGGCAAAAGTTCTAACACAGCAATCAGAGGAAAAAGCTCTTTGATGTTTCTTTGTCTCTTCTCATTAATTTTTTTTGTCTCAAAAAAAAAAAAAAAACCAGACTATTTAAACTTAAAAAAAAGCACCAAAGTTTAAACATGATAATTATAACAGAACTCCAATGAGGTCGTTAGAATTTTTCATGAGATAAACAAGAATCAGTCATATATACATGGAGATAACACCACCTACCTGGCAGAGTGATTATAAGTTTTACAAATATTGTAAGTAAAATGTATAGCAGAATAGCTGACACATGAAAGGTACTCACTTATATTATCTCCCTCTTTGTCACACTCTGTCCCCAAGGGCCTAGCACAGTGCTGGTACAAAAATAGTAATCAAAGAGTCACCATTGTTATTATTATCACATATGCTGTATTCTTTTTCCTACTGAAGAACTCACTATATTAACCCTAACCTTCTTTCCAAGATTTATGCAAGACTCAGCACCTTCTGTCACTAGGCAGGTGGGGCATTATCCAAATAACTAGCATGGAGTAAACAGTCCTGTGTGACATTTTATCATGTGAAGTGCCTACACAGGTATAAATATTGTATCTTTTCTGGTTTTATTGCCTCATTTTACAATTATGCTACTAAAGAGCAAAATAGCACGCAGAATGTTAAGTGGCATTCTGCTGCTTGGAATTTCATCCCAAGACTCCATTCAGAATAACAAATGTGGGAGCTATTTCATCTCTGCTCTATTGTGAAGAAAGTCATCACCTTTACTTGAATATATACGAGAGTTTGACTTTCTGCATCCCATTTTGTGCTAGGTGAAATCTTAAACCAAATGTGATCATTACCAAGGTGATGTCATTAAGGAAGTAGTATAGTGCTTTCCAGAGAGACCCTACCCTACACTTTGTTATTGTTATACCAATTCCATAATCCCAGTAAACAAAGCCTAATCAGCAATAAGTGCATCTATCCAAGATGATCCACCCTTAAATACCACGAGAATTTAAAATTTCTCTTCACCCAAACAAAAAATTACAAATTCAATAAACTAATCACAGTTATTTTAAATGTTAAGAGACCATCAAAGTAATGTTTCTCCAGTAATTGTCATTTTAAAGGCATTTCCACATAAATTACCTAATTTTCAGTGGTTTGTTCATTCCATAAATATTCACTAAATCTTCTTAATATTGAAATCTGGTCATACAGTGGTGAAGAAAATACTGGGTGATCTCTACCCTCACAGAGTTTAAGGTCCAGTACAGAAGCTCAAATGAATAACTGCACAAGTAACGTAACTATAAGCTATGATAAGTGCCACAAGACCATACAGTGTAAGAACAAGCTTACTTTGGGGATCTGAAAAGGTTCCCCCCTAAGGATGATTTAATGTCTGAAGTGAGACCTGAAGGAATGGGAGAATGAGGTTGGTTTGGGGGGGTGGGGGGAGGTGAGAAAAAGGTTTAAGATGATGATAGTTGAGAAGAAATACCTAGTTTCTAAAGACATTTAGGTAAATCAATCAAATTTTTCTGATATATTGAATACAGAGGGTGAGCAGGAAGACAGGTGACCAGGATTAAGGCAGTAGGTTTTTAGTTTGCATACTGGATTTTTTAAATGTGCTGCTCAGTGGAAGGGCACCAGAGCTTCATTCAGTTTAATGAGCAGATCATGAGTTAGAATTCAGACATTTTGAATTTCAGATACTTTTCAGGCATCCAAACGGGTTGAGAGCTCAGAAGAAATGTTTCATACCTCATTCATTTATTCAACATGCAATTCCCAAGAAACAATTTGTATTAAGTCCCATGTTTCTCATTAGGGAAAAGAAGGTGAACAGGATGCTCAGCTGTCCTTTGAAAGAAACAAGTGAGTTGACAGATGTGTAGAAGTACACTGGAATTCAAAGGAAGGAAAGACTGAGTCTGTCTGGACAATCAGGGATGGCAGCATGAAGAAAATTATCTTGAAGATAAATGCCAATTCCTCCAACGGGGAAAGAGAAAAGACATTTCAGACAAAGAAACAGCATCTGAAAATGATAATTACTTTGCAGCGGCTGCAAGTACAATGTATGAGAGGTGAGCAGTAAAAGAAAAAACCATGAGGACCAAATTTGCAGAAATACAGAGGATTAAGAGAATATTAATGTTACAGCTCTTTCAGAATTTGTCTAGGTTTTCTGGTTTACCAGGAAAAAAAAAAAGAGAGAGAGAGGGAGAGAGAGAGAATGCTATGAACAAATGTGTGCCAACAAATTAGATATATGAAATGGACAAATCCCTAGAAAAATATAAACTACTAAAACTGAGTCAAGAAGAAATAGAAAATCTGAATAGACCTATAGCAAGAGATGGAATTACTAATTTGAAAACTTCCCAACAAAACAGACAAACTCAGATGACTTTACTGGAGAATTCTATCAAACATTTAAAGAAGAAGGAATACCAATTCTTCATAAACTCTTTCAAAAACTAAAATATGAAGAAAAACTTTCCGATTCATTCTGTAAGGCCAGTATTATGCTGACACCAAAAGCAAACAAATATAAGAAAACTAAAAATGCAAAAATACTCAATATATTAATAGTAGCAAACCAAATCTAGCAACACAAAAAAAGGATTACACACCATGACCAAGTGAGATTTATCCTAAGAATGCAAGATTGGGTACTTGCATTAGAGCCAGGACTGCCCTTCCCATGATAGCAGGATGCAGTAGTTCCCCAGGTCCCTTCCTCAGCAAGAGAGATAGCCACTCAAGAAAACACTATGAAAGATACTGACATCAAAAAACAACTTTATACCCATATTTTATGCATATTTTCAATTATCCTAAGTGTCTTCATTCCATCATTCTTCTTGGAGAACTTCTCAATATTGTAAACATACTTGACATGGTTGTACATATGTTCTGGTTTTGTAGCTGCTGTCAATCTAGTATTATATTTAGTAGTGAAACCAAATGCATCCTCTAAAAAGTTCATTATCACACAAGGTAACTTGATTTTTGAAATGCTGTATCTACCTTCTTTTGTCCTGTTTCTCCTTCCATGTAATTTTTGTTCCATATGGAGCTAATAGAGTTGGTGTTGGAAACATTTTTATTTGCAGTCATTTTGTCTACTTTTACCACTGTACCTTATGTTTGTTAGAACCAAATCTCAAAAGCATGGCTTAGAGTTTTCAGTAGAAATGGAGTTACAGCCATTTGGGAGCATAGTCTCCAGATCATTACAATTTCTAGTTTTCTAGGAGCATAACGTGAAGCACTGCCTATACCACTGAGTGGAGAAAGACCATAGCAGGTATGGCCCATATGCTTGGAGCGACCTTTAGCAACATGGATGGACTTGTTATTTTACCATTCTGGATATACTGGAGTATAAAGCAATTTCTATGCGAGAACAATTAATTGGAGCAAAGGGAGAAAATATTCCTTTGTATAGATTCCATAGGGCTGTGCAAAAATGTATATAACCAAAGTCAAGTAGTTCCATTACAGCACTGTTTTATGTAGTTACAACATGAAGTAATTGTAGCTTTTTAAACCATGAAATTCCTTGGAGATTGTATCTTCTAGTTAAAATAAAGTACTTATGATAGAATTTTTAAAAACAATAATGCAAGGTTGGTTTAACATCCAAAAATAGATTAATGTAATAAGCCATACCTAGAGAATGATGAACAAAAATCACACAATCATCTCAAAAGACACAGAAAAATCATCTGACAAAATCCAACATCCTTTCATAATAAAAAAAATTCAACAAACTAGAAACAAAACCGAACTTCATCAAGCTGATAAAGGGCATCTAAAAAACCTATAATTAATATCATAATTATGCCAAAAGACTAAATATTTCTCTTTAAGATGAGGACAAAGAAAAGAATATTCATTTCTGCTACTTCTATTCAACACTGGAGGTTCTAGCCAGGGCAATTAGGTATGAAAAAGAAATAAAAGTCATCAAGAATGGAAAGGAAGAAGTAGTACTATCTTGATTTGTACATTACGTAATCTTACACAAAGAAAATCCTAAGAAATTCACTAAAAAACTATCAGAACTAATAAACCAGTTCATCAAATCTGCAGGATAATAGATCAATATTTTTAAAAATCAATTCTATTTCTATACACTAACAAAGAACAATACAAAAATGAAATTCAAAGTTTCCATTTACAATAACATCGATTAAGAAAAATAGGAGTAAATCTAACAAGAGAATTGTAAAACTTATAGTCTGAAAACTACAAAACATTATGTGGAAAAAAATCCTAAACATTACCTTAATAAATGGAAAGATATCCTACGTTCATGGATTGGAACACAATATTGTTAAGCTGACAATCCTCCCCAAATGAATCTACAGATTCAATTAAATCCCTACCAAAATCCCAGCTGGGCTTTTTGCAGAAATTGATAAGCTAATACTAAAATTCATATGGAGATGCAAGGGACCCAGAATAGTCAAACGATCTTTAAAAAGAACAAAATTGGAGGACTTATACTTCTCAACTTTAAATTTACTACAAATCTACAGTAATCAAGACAGTATAGTACAGCATCAGGAAAAGAATAGGATTCAGAGTCCAGAAATAAATATTTGCAATTGTCAATTAATTTTCAACAAGATGCCAGGCATGGTGGCTTATGCCTGTAATCCCAGCACTCTGGGAGGCTGAGGGAGGCAGATCACTTGAAGCCAGTAGTGCAAGACCAGGCTGGCCAACATGGTGAAACACCATCTCTACCAAAAATACAAAAAGTTAGTTGGGCATGCTGGCACATACCTGTAGTCCCAGCTACTCAGGAGGCTGAGACACAAGAATCTCTTGAACCCAGGAGGCAGAGGTTGCAGTGAGCCAAGGTTGTGCCACTACACTCCAGCCTGGGTAACAAAGAAACCAAAACAACTCAATGGAGAATTAATACTTTTCAACAGAAGGTGCAGGGGCAATTGACCATCTACATTTGAAAGAATAAAGTTAGACTCCTTCCTTATAAGCACATATAAAAATCAACTCGATTTGGATTGTAGGCTGGGGATAGTGGTTCATGCCTTTAATCCCAGCACTTTGGGAAGCTAAGGCAGAAGAATTGCTTGAGGCCAGGAGTTCAAGACCAGCCTGGTCAACATAGCAAAACCTCGTCTCTCCCTATACACCCCCTAAAAAATTAGGTGGGTGTGGTGGCATACACCTGTAGTCCCAGCTACTTGCAAAGCAGAGGCGGGAAGATTGTTTGAGCCTGAGAAGTTGAGGCTGCAGTGAGCTAAGATCATGCCACTGTATTCCAGCCTGGGGGACCAAGTGAGAACCTGTCTCAAAAAAAAAAAAAGGAATGGATTATAGACCCAAAGGTAAGAGCTAAAACCTAAAAAATAAACAAACAAACAAACTTAGAAGAAAACACAGAAATAAATCATTGTAACTTTAGGATAGGCAATGGTTTCTTAGGTACCACACTAAAGCACAAACAACAAAAGAAATATTAAATAAGACTTCACTGAAATGAAAACTTCTGCTTCAGATGACACAATCAAGAAAGAGAAAAGTTAACCTACAAAGTGGGAGAAAGTACCTGCAAGTCATATATCTGATAAGAGGTTTGTATCTAGAATATATAAAGAACATTTATAACCCGGTAATTTTTTAAAAGACCCAGTCACTGGATAGATATTTCTCCATGGAAAATATACAAGAAGCACACTAAAAGATGCTCAATATAATTAGGCATTAGAGAAAGGCAAATCAAAATAACAATGATATGTCACTTCACCCCCACTAGAATGGCTATAATAAAAGAGATAGACAACAGTATCCGCTGACAAGAATGTGGAGAAATTGGAACCTCACACATTGCTGGTGGCTATATAAAATGGTGCAGCTGTTATGGAAAATAGCTTGGCAGTTTTCCAAAAAAAAAAAAAACAGAATTACCGTATGATCCAGCAATGCCATTCCTAGGTATATACCCAAAGGAATCGAAAGCAGAAATGCAAACATATACCAACAATGAATGACATTGTTGATTGCAGCATTATTCACAATTGCCAAAAGGTGGAGACAACCAAATTGTCCATCAACAGATGAATGGATAAACAACATGCAGTATATACATCTAATGGATAAGTATTCAGCTACAAAGAGGAATGAAGTTCTGATACATACTACAACATGAATAAACCTTGAAAACATTAGGGTAAGTGAAATAAACCAGACAGAAAAGGATAAATAATATATGATTCCACTTATATGAGGAACCTAGAATAGGCAAATTCATCAAGACAGAACAGTAGGTTAGAGGTTACCAGAGGTTAGGAAGGAGGGGAAAATGGGAAATTACTGTTAATGATTACAAAGTTTTTATTTGAGGTGATGAAAAGATTTTAATAACAGATAGTGGTGATGGCTGCACAACAGTATAAATATAATTAATACCACTAAATTTACACTTAAAAATATTTAAAACGGCAAATTTTGTTTTATATATACACATATACCTCCACAATTTAAATAATACACCAAAACCATTAATTATATCTTTTATTAATGGGCAAATTGTGTGGTTTATTAATTATATCTCAAGAAACCTATTAAAAATAATTAAAATTACACACTAAATCAATGGGTTGTTTGTTTTCATTTTTGTAGAGACAGGGTCTCACTATTTGCCCAGGCTGATCTCGAATTCCTGGCCTCAAGCAATCCTTTCACGTTGGTCTTCCCAAGTGCCAGGATTACAGGGGTGTGCCACTGTGCCTGGCCATAAATGGATGGTTTTAACAGCAATTAGACACAGCTGAAGAGAGAAGTAGCAAACTAGAAGAAAGACTTGAAGAAGTTATTGAATGTATCAGAGAGAAACAGATTGAAAACACACAAAAAAAATGGTTTAAAACTGTAAAGGACAAAAAGAGAATGTCAGACATATGTGTAATCAAAGCTCCAAAAGAAAAAGAAGTTCTAAGTCCTCAGATTCAAACAGCTGGTCCTAACCAAGATATATAAGAAGAAAACTCCACTGCTAGACAAATACCATTGCTAAACTAGAAAACAAGACACAAAAATATTAATTATAATGGAAAGGGACTTCGACAGCAACATCAGAAGTCAGAAGACAATGAAATGACATCTCCAATATGACGTTAGAATAAGGACATTTTCAGATAAACAAAACTAAGATATTTGCCACTAACAAAGAATGTTATTCAAGCAAGAAGATTAGCCCAGACGAAAAAACTCTGAGATGCAAGAAGACATAAAGAACAAAGAAAATGGCCAGGCACAGTGGCTCATACCTATAATCCCAGCACTTTGGGAGGCCAAGGTGGCCAGATCACTTGAGGGCAGGAGTTCAAGACCAGCCTGACCAATATGGCAAAACCCTGTCTCTACTGAAGATACAGAAATTGGCTGGGTGTGGTGGCATGCGCCTGTAATACCAGCTACTTGGGAGGCTGAGACAGGAGAACTGTTTGAACCAGGAGGCGGAGGTTGCAGTGAGCCGAGATCGCCCCACTAAACTCCAGCTTGGGCAACAAAATGAGACTTCATCTCAAAAAAATAAAAAATAAAGAACAAAGAAAACAGAAAATACACAGATAAATCTAAAGCATTGGTTATATAAAAAAATCAATAATTATCTTACAGGTTTAAAGTAAAATACACAACAATAAAAACATATAAACAAGGAGGGGAATGATTAAAGTTAAAACAATATACTATTTTGTATTGTCCAGGAGGAGGGTAAAGATGCCAATTAAAGTTACACAAACATGCAAAAATTTCTCAGAAACTGTTGATTTGTATGGGCATACTTTGTTTTATTGCACTTCATAGATATTGCTTTTTTTTTTTAATACATTGAAAGTGTACGACAACCCTGGATAGAGCAAGTCATTTCATGTCTCTGTGTCACATTTTGGTAATTTTTTGTAATATTTCAAACTTTTTAAATTATTATTACATCTGTTATGATGATCAGTGATCAACGATCTTTGATGTTACTGTTGTAATTGTTTTGGGGTGCCATAAACCATGCCCATATAAGATGGCAAACTTCGTCAATAAATGTGAGTGTGTTCTGACTGTTCCTCCAACCAGCCATTCTCCCATCTTTCTCTTCCTTGGGCCTCCCTGTTCCTTGAGACACAATAATATTGACATTAGGCCAATAATTCACCCTACAATGGCCTCTGAGTGTTCAACCAAAAGGAGGAGCTGCATGTCTTTAAATCAAAAGCTAGACATAATTGAGCTTAGTAGTGAGGAAGGTATATTGAAAGTCAAGATAGGCTCAAAGTTAGTCTTCTTGTACCAAACAGCCCAATTGCGAATGACAAGGAAAGGTTCTTGAAGGAAATAAAAAGTACTACTTCAGTGACACATGAATGATAATGAAGTGAAACAGCCTGATTGTTGATACATGAAAGTTTCAGTGGTCTGGACAGATCAAACCAGCCGCAACATTCCGTTACACAAAAGCCTGATTCACATCAAGGCCCTGACTCTCTTCAATTCTATGGAGGCTGAGGCAGGTGAGGAAGCTGCAGAAGAGTTTGACTAGCAGAGGCTGGTTCATGAGGTTTAAGGAAAAAAGCCATCTCCATAATATAAAAAAGTCCAAGGCGAAGCTGCAAATCCTGATGTAGAAGCTGCAACAAGTTATCCAGAAGTTCAAGCTAAGATATCTGATAAAGGTGGCTACACTAACAACAGATTTTCAATGTAGATGAAACCACCTGATATCAGAAGAAAATGCCATCTAGGACTTTCATAGCTAGAAAGGAGATGTCAAAACCAGTTTCAAAGGACAGGATAAATCTTTTGTTAGGGGCTAATGTAGCTGGTGACTTTAAATTGAAACCAATGCTCATCGACCATTCTGAAAATCCTAGAGTTCTTAAGTATAATATTATGCTAAATCTACTCTGTCTGTGCTCTATAAATGGAACAACAAAGCCTGGATGACAGCACATCATTTTACAGCATGCATTACTATTTAGATTGGTGCAAAAATTATTCTGGTTTTTGCCATTGAGTAATGACATAAACCCCAATTAGTTTTGCACCAAAATAATACAGTTTAAACCCACTGTTGAAACCTACTGCTCAGAAAAAAAGACAATGCACCTGGTCATCCAAGAGCTCTGATGGAGATATACAAGGAGATGAAGGTTGTTGTCATGCCTGCTAACACAACATCCATTCTGCAGCCCCTGGATCAAGGAGTAATTTTGACTTTGAAGTCTGAGAAACATAGAAGGCTATAGCTGCAATAGAGAGTAATTCCTCTGATGGGTTTGGGCAAAGTAAATTGAAAACCTTCTGGAAAGAATTCACCGTTCTAGATGCCATTAAGAACATCTGTGATTTGTGGGAGGTCAAAATACCAACATTAACAAGAGTTTGGAAGAAGCTAATTCCAGCCCTCATGGATGACACTGAGGTATTTAAGACTTCAGTGGAGGAAGTAATGCAGATGTGACAGAAGCTGCAAGAGAACCAGAACTAAAAGCAGAACCTGAAAATGGAAATGAATTGCTGGAATCTCTTGATAAAATCTGAATGCATGAGAAGTTGCTTCTTACAAATGAGCAAGGAATATCCTTTCTTGAGATGGAAACTACTCTTGGTAAAAATGCTGTAAACATTGTTGAAATGACAAGAAAGGATTTATAATATTACACAAACCTGGTTGATAATCCAGAAAGAGCGTTTGAGAGGTTTCCGATTTTAAAAGGAGTTCGACTGGGGGTAAAATGCTATGAAAGAGCATCACATCCTACAGAGTAATCTTTCGTGAAAGGAAGAGTCAATCCATGCAGCAAACTTCATTGCTGTCTTATTTTTAAAAATTTCCATAGCCATCCCAGCCTTCAGTAGCCACCGTCCTGACCAGTCGGTAGCCATCAACATTTAGACAAGATCCTCTGCCATCAAAAAGATTACAAGTTGATTGTTAGCAATTTTTAGCAATAAAATATTTTTAAATCATGATATGTACCTTTTTAAACATAACGCTATTATACAATTAATAGACAATAGTAGAGTATAAACATAACTTTACATGCATTGGGAAACCAAAACAATTTGTGACTCACTTTACTGTGCTACTCACTTTATTGTGGTCTGCAACTAAACTGAACCTGCAATATCTCTGATGTATGCCTGTATTAGTTAACATTATGGACACTGAAAGCACACGACCTGGGTTCAAATCCCAGCTCTACTACTTGATAGCTCTGTGGCCTTGGACAGATTACATAAGCTCACCATGCCATGGTTTCCCCATCTGTAAAACTGAGACAGTAACAGTATCTATCCCATAGGGTTTTTGTGAGGATTAAATGAGTTAATATAGGTAAAGATACAAAACAATGACTGGTATAGAATAAGCCCTACTAAGTCATAGCCACCATTATTTTCAGTGTATTAGTTAAAGGCACAGAAATAGTATTTAAGTCCCAAATAATAAAGGGGAAAAAAATGAATGATGAAAATGCTTAAATAATCCAAAAGAAAGGAATAAAAAAATGAAGCACAAAAAGCATTTCCAGTAAAAAAAAAAATACAGGTAAGACGACTGGATTTTAAAAGATCCAACTATGTATTGCTTTCAAAAGACACATCTTCAACACAAGAATGAAAAAAAAAATAAGAAAACACAAGCATGGAAGTGTATAATTTGATGAGTTATGACATATGTGTACATCCCTTAAACCATCACCACAATCAATCAACCCCAAAAGTTTCTTTGTGCTCCTCTGTAATCTATCCCTCCCGCTGCACTCCCCACCACCCATCCCTAGGGAACCACTGGTGTGCTTTCTGTCACTAAAGATTAGTTTGTACTTTCTAGGCTTTTATATAAATGGAATCAGAAAGTATGTACTCTTTTTGTCCAGCTTCTTTCACTCAAGATAATTATGTTGAGATCCATCCATGTTGTTGAGTATAGCAATACTTTGTTCCTTTTTATTACTATTATTCTATGTATAGAACTCAATTTGTTTACTCATTTCTAGCCTCTCCAGACAATAAATGGTGTTAAAATTAAGAAATGGCCTCTGGGTAAAGATCAAATCCAGCGTTCTCTTAGGATAAGAAAAAGCTAAGGGGGTGATTTTAAAATTCTTTGTAAGACCTCCAAAAGATCTAAGGTGGTACCATAGAGAACCATTCAGTTAAACAACAGGGCTTCTAAGAAGCTTACAACTGTTGTTCCTCAGTGGTCTCCCTAGAAAACCAAAATAGAAAAGGAGGGCTTATCTCAAAGACATTTGTGGGTATGAATGTTATGTCAAGGAGTAAACGCCAACAGATTCACAGGACAACAAAGGAGTTTTTAAGAGGCTCATATGGGGAGAAACACACCCAGCCTGGACTGAAAGGAACAAAGAAAATATAAATGAAAAAACAATAGGCCGTTGAATCACTAAACTTTCCAGAAGCAGGCTGAGGAAACTACTCAGTTGCTAACACAGCTTCTCTTTTATTTAAAGAAGGATGATTCAGAATCCAAAAGCTCAGAAGGTACAATTAAGAGCCATGGTGAGCCACTCTCAGGCCAGAGCAGGACTGAGTCTCCATCAGGAAACTTCCAACAGTTGCCCAGCCGTATTTGGGAACCACTATGGAGTGCTATGTGCTCCAACGTGCCTCCTGCTGGCCCCCTTTTAAAGGATCAGTGTCTTCAGCAGTTATCTTCTGCCTGTCCCACCATTATACGCTGGGGAAGAGTGGTGGTGGGAGGGGCTGGGGAGAAGATAACTTCTCTCTTTAGTTTCCAAACTGAGAGGGCCTGTACTTGAGAAGCTATACTTAAGAAGTCATATCTAAGTTTCTCATCCTCACCTAAGCCTGATTTAGTTCCAGAGACTGAGGGGTCTGAGCTGCTGATGTAAGGATGGCACTTGTGGGGGCCTTGGGAGAGGTTGAGGATACATAGATTTCCATAGCAACTGGGTATAAAACTGTTTGCTCCCTGCTCCCTCTGCTGAGCTGCCCACAGCACTTTGTGCCTGTCTCTATTTATCCCAAATAATGTATGGCTACTGGTTGATTATTTATTTCCCTCATCAGATGTAAACTCCTTAAAAGAAAGTGTTTTATTTATATCCATAGCATTAAGTAGTCCCTCAAAGACTTGTTTGAATTTATGAATAAGTATATGAAGAAAGCCAGTCTGTCATGGACTCAGGCCATCCAAAGCCATGCTAATGAATATAACAGTACATTCCCAGTGCATTTATGCGATGGGCCTCAGTTAAACATTTAGGAAAGCTAGGCAATTAAAAATAAGAATGTTCACCTTATCCACCACAACAGCATAGACAATACTGAAACCCAGGACTGATTCTCAGGAACATCCTGAAAACATCACCCTATAAACCTGCATTTTAATAGCCTGACACAGCTCAAAAGCATTGGCTGATAAGAGTGTAACTAGTTTTTAAAATGAAAGAAAAAACCTCCAAATATTTTTCATTTTAAATTGTTTTTCTTTTTTTCTCTTGAGATGGAATCCTGCTCTGTCACCCAGGCTAGAACGCAGTGGCATGATCTCAGCTCACTGCAACCTCCACTGCCTGGGTTAAAGCCATTCCCCTGCCTCAGCCTCTCCAGTAACTGGGATTACAGGGGTACACCACCACATCCAGCTAATTTTATTATTTTTAGTAGAGACCAGTAAAGAAATCATTCAGTAGCTCTCCAGGGCAATACTCAGAGACATCTTTCTATCTTGAGATGCCAGCCTCTCAAAAAAGCTACTGTTCCTCTCAATGGGCTGGAAAATTTCTCAGATTAAGAAGCATTTCTTTTAGGTAACTATTACAATACACCTACTTCTAAGATATTTTCATGGGGAAAAAATAACACATATCATTACCTTTAGAATATTAGTATATATTAGCATATATCATCACCTTTAGAAAGTCACTCACACTGTACATATAATTTGCAGGAAAAGAGAAACCGTGGGTGAAACAAATATTAGGCAGCAATAACTGAGGCAGATGAAAGCATTTACAAATCTATTTTTAATCCACTGCATTATCTCATTTTAAGCAAGATCATTCTTAGTACATTTCTGCTGGCAAAAATCAACCTTGCTGGTCTCTCAACACAAATGGCAACATTCATCCTAGCCATCAGCTGATTCTCCTGCCCAGGAACTTCAGACTGTTCCTTGATCCCAATCACAACATTTGTGAATAACTTCTACATGTAATAGGACCCAGATGTTTAATATTTTGTCTCAGATTTAAAAATAAAATTCAAAATGACCCAGAAAGCAAAGTAAAATAAAAAAATTAAAAATGAAGCTGGGTATGGTAGTTCACGTCTGTAATCCCAGCACTTTGGGAGGCTGACGTGGGTGGATCACCTGAGGTCAGGAGTTTGAGACCAGCCTGGCCAACATGGTGAAACCTATCTCTACTAAAAATACAAAATTAGCCGGGTGTGGTGGCATGCACCTGTAGTCCCACCTACTCGGGAGGCTGAGGCAGGAGAATCACTTGAACCCGGGACACGGAGGGTACAATGAGCCGAGATCACACCATTGCACTCCGGCCTGGGTGACAGAGTGAGATTCTGTCTCAAAAAAAAAATAAAAATAAAAATAAATTAAATTAAATAAAAAATGAAGCAACTGATTTAATCAATTTAAGCAAATGGTTACCAGTTCAAATGAAGTTTCTCTCTCCTCTTCTGTCTCTTGGTCGAATATACCTTTATCTCATCAGCTACCAGGACAGTACCAGACATTGCCACAGCCTACTGCATGCAAAGTGGTAATAAATGCAGTGGATGGGAAATAGAAGATAATGAACCAATCCTTGATATACTCTAAATCTCTTTTCTACCTTGCTAAGAAAAACAAGATAAGTCCCTGGAGATACTCCAGAAGTAGATGTAACCATAGGTAAAACCCCACTCTAAAAAATACAATTATAATGTCCAGTTCTATGTAAATGGAGCTATTTCAAAAGCCTCACAAACAACTGATACTAACATTGCCTTGCTTATTTGGACATAACAAATTCCACTGAATGAGATATTTTTAATATCTCTTCATTTAGCTAGCTACCTACTGAATAGGATTATTCTTCAAGGGAGAATTCAACCAAGAAGATTCCTGCCCTCAAGAATAACAGAAAAGACAATTATAATACAATATGCAGGGTGCCAAAAGGGAGGGTATCTAACCAAGTCTGTGAAGGGTGGCAGAGAGGGGGCAGTAAGGGAAAAAATGGAGGATTAGAGGCCTCCTAAAAGAGGTGGCACCTTGTCTAAGTTACAAAGGACAATGGAAATAAACCAGGAAAACAGGGAGAAAGAGTGTTGTACAGAAAATAGAAAGACCAGACACTAAGGTATGGAAGAAAATAGACTAAAGTGGCTCAGCTAGTACAGAAGGTCAATGACAGGCAGTGGTGAGGGACAAAGGAAGAGAGGTCAGCCAAGTGATGAGGAGCCTTCTGTGCCACGCTAGGATCTTCATTACCCTATAGGTAATGAAGAGGCATTATAAGGTTTAAGCAGAAGACTGGCATGATTATATTTGTTTAACACACACATTATGACAGCAGGACAGAAGAGGGGTTGGAAGGGATAAGACTCCAGCTAAGAAAACCAATTAAGTGGCCAGGCACGGTGGCTCACGCCTGTAATCCCAGCACTTTGGGAGGCCGAGGTGGGCGGATCACCTGAGGTCAGGAGTTCGAGACCAGCCTGACCAACATGGAGAAACCCCATCTCTACCAAAAATAGAAAATTAGCCAGGCATGGTGGCACATGCCTGTAATCCCAGCTACTCGGGAGGCTGAGGCAGGAGAATCCCTTGAACACGGGAGGCGGAGGTTGTGGTGAGCCAAGATCATGCCATTGCACTCCAGCCTGGGCAACAAGAGCGAAACTCTGTCTCAAAAAAAAAGGAAACCAATTAAGTGGCAGTAATCCCAGAAAGAATAAGGAAGGCCAGAACTAAGTCAATGGCAATTAATTGGCTAACAAGGGAGAAAAAAAGATAGGAAAAGATCAAGAAATTAGACTTTACTTTCTTTTCCTGATTGACAATTTAATCCTTAAGTCGAGGTACACATCCATACTTGGTGAAAAGTAGCCACAGTAGTCCAGAATAGGTAAGGATGGCATCCCATAGGAGGGCTTGCACAATGTGGGGACTCACAGTGCAAGCAGTGCAAGAAGAGCGCCCACACTGTCTAAAGTAATCTAACATAGGGTATCAGAACCCAATTGTGACAAGGGTGCCCACAGAGGAGGGTGAGCTAGTGTGGGGAGAAAAAGCCCAAGCAGGGATACGCAGTCATCCACAGGGAACAGCTGCATGGCAGGGGGTGTCAGTGTCAATGCAGTTTGAGAAGCGTGTCCCTGTTAAAAGATGATCTGGTGTGAGGTGTCAGAACACCTGAGCAGAGCAAGGAACTTTCCATGCAGGGGCCACCTGATAGGGTGTCAGATCCTGAGGAGGATTATGCAGGAACAACATGGAGGGGCATGGCAGCCATGCATGGGGTGTCAAAATCCAAAGTGAAGAGGACACCCACACAGAAGGACCAGCCTGGCAGGGCTTGTCAAAGACCAAGGTGGATGAAGCAGGCATCCAGGCAGAAGAAGCAGAGAGACACAGGGTATCGGAGCCCCAGTTGAGTTAAGGAGGACATCCACACTGGGTAGGCATTGGTGGCAGCCATGATGACAGAGTAGTCATGTACAAGGGATTAATCAAAAAAGTTAATATATTAAGGATAATGGGAACCAGGCTTCTCACTGTTGAAGAGAGAAGTTACAAATATGGAAAGGGAGAAAACTTGAATGAATTGGTGGTATTGGTTGAAACTGGTACTGGTGTGGACTCACCCTTTTCAATATACACAGATAGATGCAGAAATACATATAGAGGTACTCTCTGACCCTGACCACCAAGAAGGCCTAGAAGCAGCAACACTACCACAGCAATGAACACACATAGAATCCAAATTTTGGCTCTTAAATAGCATTCTCCACCAAAAGGAACGTTGGGAAAATGGCAGATTTCATGGCTAAGGAAAAGATAGTAAAAGATGAGCACAGAACATCTTGCACCAGAAAGCAAAGAAGAACCCAGAGAATGATGAAGACCGGTCAAAAGAACACAAGAGCCCTTCAAGTTGGCTCCTAATGATGACAGCTGGAACAAACTGAATAATTCAATTCACTCAAATAATTTGAACAATTCAATAACAACTTTGAATAAGAAAGGAGTAAGTCCAAAGTCAAATAAACAAATAAAGTGAAAGTTTAAAGAGAAATGGAATATTTACATAATTTTAAAGTACTTTCCCCAAAAACAATCGTTAATTACAAAGGAGTAAGTAAGGAGGAACTTTTCAGTAGACAAGCCTGGCAAAGGTAATCAAGCGAGCAAAAGATCATCACCAGTAAAGGGCCAAATCAAAACTGTGTATTATGTCATATAACAAGAAGAGCACAGCATCACTTCTATATTTCCACTCAAGATGTTCAACCTAAATCTAATCATAAGGAAACATCAGACAAACCCAAATTGAGGCTTGTAACCTTCAAATGTCCAGGTCATGAAAGTCAAGGAAAGACTGAGAACCTTTCCTAAGGGAGACTAAAGAAACATTAAACTGGCTGGGCGCAGTGGCTCACGCCTATAATCCCAGGACTTTGGGAGGCCGAGGCAGGAGGATCACGAGGTCAGGAGATCGAGACCATCCTGGTTAACATGGTGAAACCCCGTCTCTACTAAAAATACAAAAAATTAGCCAGGCGTGGTGGCAGGCGCCTGTAGTCCCAGCTACTCAGGAGGCTGAGGCAGGAGAATGGCGTGAACCTGCGAGGCGGAGCTTAGAGTGAGCAGAAATCACACCACTGCACTCCAGCCTGGGTGACAGAGCAAGACTGTCTCAAAAAAAAAAAAAAAGAAAGAAAGAAACATTAAATAAACTAAACGCAATTTGTGATTCTGAACAGAATCCTTTTGCTTTAAAGAACATTACTGGGACAAGTGCCAAAACTCTGAGAATTAGATGGAAGTGCAGTATCAATGTTAATTTCCTCACTTTGATACCACATTGTGGTTGTGCAGGGGAATCACCTTGTTTGCAGTAAAATCTCACTGACGTAGTCGAGGTTGAGATCAGCAACTTATTCCCAAATTGTGCAGAAGAAAAATTATTTGCAGTGGAACTACAACTTTTATATAACTTTGATATTGTTTAAAATCTTTCTAAAGCTTTTTTTTAAAACTTTAAAAATTACTCAGGTTTAATTGGATGTAGGGTGAGAGTCTAGGATGACTTTCAGGCTTCTGGCATTAGTAAGTGAGTGGGTACAAATGCCCTTCAACAAGACCCTGGATAGAAGGAACAGTTTAGGATTAGGATCGGCGTTTCCATTTTGTTTTGCTGGGTGACTGGCAGTGGGGGTAAAAGGTTGGTCGAGGGGAGGAGGTTAAATTCAATTTGAGATGCCCATGAAGGATGGAGAGACAGCTGTGGACAGAGAGCTGAGGAGCCAGGTCTGGCACTCTGGAGTCACGGCCAAAGACACAAGCTGAGAAATGATCAGTCTGTAGGCAATAGGAGAAACCAAGGTGTGACTGAGTTCTTACTGGGAGAGTTTATCATCCACCACATTCCATAAACAATTTGAAACGACTTACCAAAATACTTACAGTTAAAAGATTAAAAATATACATGTAAACTGAGGGTGTAAGGACAAAGGGAAAATAAAAGGAGGAAAGATTATGCCAGGGATTATAATAGCATACAAAAATGCATACCAAAAAAATCTATACAAAAATAATAACATACTAAAATAGTCAAGTGTAGTTCACAGAGCTAGAAGGCAAATATAGCCCTAAGGTTCTTGAGAGCCAACCCAGGAAGAATGCATAGCAAAAAGGAACCTCTAGATACTGTATTTGAACATCCATCTACCACATAGTATGTGCTCCTTTGTTAGCACTTACTAATAGTATAAACCTGACATTTTCTTTATTAAAAAAAACAAGAGTATACAGTTTTCTGTATGCTAACAAAATAGGCTTATACTTTTTTACATAAATAAAACAGTTCTGATGTCCTTTTAGTCATTAAAACACAAATCTATCTATATCCATGAGCACTTTATCTTCATTTATAGGACCTGGAATAAATTAAGAATATAATAACAGGAACTAATATTTGCATGGGGTTTATATTTTGAATGGTATTTCTATTTACAATACATTATTTATTTTGCCATCTAGTGTGACAGACAAGGCAGGTATAGACCTAATTTTACAGATTAGCAAATAGGTTCAGAGAGGTATTCAAAATTACATGGTTAATAAGAATTTGGACTGTAACTCCAGTTTTCTGATGCCATGGATCACTCATTCATTTATTCATCCATCCATTCAAATATTTGTCAAGCATCTCCCAGAAAACATTGCCCATTCTGCATCATTGCTGTGAAGATTAAATAAAAAAACATGGGAATGCTTACAAAGTGTGAAGCCTATACAAATGCTAGCCATTTTCAAAGCCATCATCATTAAATTTCCCGTATTAAAGATATTAGACCTTCTTACATTTGGGGGAAGCCAAATATAATATGGAAATTAAAAAAATATGTATGAAATTTGGTTGAGACATATTGGGAAATGCATATTTAGAAGGAGAGGAGAGGAGTGGGCTAAGATGAAGCTGGATAGGGAAAGGATGGAGCATGGAAGACCTCATTTGCCCTGCTAATGAGCTTGACTTTAGCTTGGAGTGATAGAGGACCACAGAAAGGTGTTACAAGGGGAATGCTGTGGTCTCAGCTGTGTTTTTAAAAGATCGCTCAGATGACAGCATTAAATATGGATGTGAAGGAAAGCATAAAGGCCAGTTAGGAGACCATGGTAATCAGCTAGGAAAGAGAAGGTGCACGCCTGAGCTAAGTGAGGGTGGCCACTTAACTTTATGCTCATTTTAATCTGCAACATTACATTGTCTCTGGTCTCTAAATACTTTAGGGAAACTAAGGCAGGCCAATAAGCCCTTAGAACAAATTTTAGACAACCTAGACAAATATACCATGGACAACTGAAAAACTAAAACAGAATCACCCCTGACATTTTATTTTGTTACACAAATAATGACTATTCTTATATTATTCTATTATTCTATAGGGAGCCTACTCTAGTCATTCATTCATTGTTTCTTTTTAATCTGAATGATTATCAGTAATAAAATTTCTATCAGTTACAGAATTCTCCATAATGTGATAGAACAGCTGACATCATATCTCTTATGCTTTAAGCGAAAACTAACACTCATTAACAAGATTACCCATTGTGATTAAATAAATACAAACTGTTTGCAAAGTTTGTAAATGAGTACAACAGCACAAAAGTGAGACTTACCCTGCTACACAAACCTTATTTTCTTAACTCTTCAAGCCCATAGAACAGACAAGGCAGTCCCTCATTTTTCACAGCTTCCCATTTCCCCAGGGCATTGCCTAATAAACACCTATACTTCATCTCTGCTGCTTTAGCTTACTCAGTTTTATCTGCTAATAATGCCTAAGCATGTGGAACAAAACAACAGTACATGAAAGAAAGCCTATGTCCTCTGCTTTACAGTGCTCAGCACCACACAATAGAGTTTCTCATAATGCATTGGGCCATAAAAGTTGTACATATTGTGAAATCTCAAGATAGCTATCTTTTTGTAATTAATGTTTTGTGGAAACATCAATAACATTTACAAAAAGCTCTTAAATCTTTAGTAAAGGCTGCAATTAATTTATGAAGTCATGAAAAGTCTACAAAGGGTAATCAGTGATAATACTACAGAAGGGGAAAGAGTTTCATCTGGCCTTAAACTGCAAAGTTCATGTCTAATTTGACTGGTAAGAGTCAGACCACATTCTCTTTATTAAACTTGGAAGGGATCTTAAGATAGTCCAGTCCAATGCCTATTCCTCCCCCAGCCCCCTTCCAGGATAAAAATCCCATGTAAGACCCTGACCAGTGCTCACAAGGCCTATTCTGCCATCTCAATTTATTTAAGAAAAATTCTCCTTCAAATATTCAAGTTTCAATTTGGCAGTTAATTTCAGTCTGCAGTTAAAAGGCACTAGCTGTCAGTCAGATCTCTCACCCAGTTCCCTCCTGAAAAGAAAAACTGACAGATCACAGGAGCTTTCTTTTGTAAACCAATTCTGGAACTTTCATGCTTCTTATTTGTTAGGTTAAAGGTTAAATTGCTGACCTGTGCCCTCCTGCTTAGCGGCCTTCCCCTTTTTCTGTAAAGCTTTATTTTGGGGCTGTATTTACATGGATTAGTCCCTTTTCACGCTAAGAAGGAATCTGTTCACAGCCAAAGCCTTAGTTCTGGTTGTACAAAAAGCAGCCACAATTATTCACCACCAGACAATGACCATATTGTGGATTTACAAAAAACCCACCCCAGCCATGGAAAGATCTGTTCTTGCTGCACAAAACAATAGAAGAAAAATCTTATCAAGCATTCAAGAGAAAGCAAACAAAGCAAGCCCACTGTGAACTTGATGAAGATGTCAAGCTCCTTTAAAATATATATATATAAATCAACAAAGAGGGGTTTTCTTGTAAAGTCTTGGGAGTGAGACTTTTTCTACTCTGAGTTTCCCTTTCTGGTTAAACACAGTTAGGAGCAGCAAGACATTGACAGCCAAGACCAGCAAATGCTGCCATTTTCTAAGCACACTTACAGACACTTTTTTAAATGCACAACACAAAGAGGCTTTCCTTTCCAAATATGCCCAGTGCAAATGCCAGGCAAATCATTTTAAGCTAGTACCATACTACACAGGCTCTTTCAGCAAAAGCAAAATTCTTGTCCCAACCTCTAAGGAATGAACATAAGCTACTTCCAAGCTCTAACTTACTAATTCCTAATAAAAAAAAATTTTTTTTAATTCTTAAAGGCCATTGGGTTTAATTAAACCATAGCTCCAACAAGAGTTCTTCATCTGACACCCATGAAGTATATTATACACACCCCATTTCTTTGGGATGGGTTTCAATGATGGTCCCTAGTCACAGAAACAATCTTTTAACAAGAACATTTTATGTTTGTAAGGTAAGGGTCTCACAGCTGCTTTTACAAAAGCAAAATCCAGTCCTGAGTCCGGAACACAGCTGTCTAACAAGATATGAGAGCAAATACAAAGAATTTCTCCCACCAAGTCTTTAGGTAGATGGTTTCTATTTTCTTTGAGCTAACATGACCTAAATCCTCCATCAGAAGCATGTTCTTCAGGTAAAATTAAAAAGTAAAACATAGAAGCAGGTATTAAAAGAACCTAAAGACCCATAAATGTGGCTTTTTAAAAAGTAGTGGTGCTTTCATTCATCACAGAGCAAAACACTAATACAAGTTTACACATTTTTGATCTCAGAAAATGGCTCACTTTAAGGTTTCTTACAGATTTTGGACTTAGAAAAAAACATTTCCATCTGTAACATAGTTTATCTTTGGCACAGTCAGCCACTCTCTGTTCCTCTACCCTCCTTCCCATCCGCCACCCCTCACCCTCCAAAAAAGGCAGTACCAAAGATTTGGCCACAGAAGTCCACAAATAAGAGAGTAGTATTAACTGGTCTTATTTTAAAGGAGCTGATTTATATGTATAACAATCAGGAGCTGGTTGATCAAACTATAAAACTCTGATGTAGCCATCAAAAACTGATGAAAACGTTTGTGGCCAACATTAAGATCTTGCTTTCTCTCATTTAAACTGTACCTCAAGTGCAACTACATCAAATGGGACTCTTCAAAACTTGAAAACAGGACTATGATGGAAGTGCTTATATTTTATCTCTTTTTCAAACTTTCTGCAGTATTTGGTCTTTTTTATAGCATTTTTAGTGTGGTAACAAGTGCAATGACAATGAGACAATTCTGGCCAATGGCCCTACTTAGAGAACTGTGACAACTACAGAAAATATTTCCTTGCATAGCCAAGGCACCGTGTCCAGTTTGCTTACTTTGAATTACGAAATGTATGATCCCCAGGAAAATTAGGATGGCACTACAAGGACCAGAACACAAAGTAGGAAGTACTTAAACTCCTCACCAACTTCTAGAAGGAATGAGATTAGGGCACAAGCTACACTCAGAGTTGATTCAAATGTAAATGCTCTGCTTCCTCTCAAACAATGATAAACTCCCCCAGAGTTAATAGTTTCTCCCTAAGAGATTCATCTCTCTTTTCAATTTAGAGGTATGTTTTGGAGAAAAGGAAGAAACACATGGTGGGGCTTAGAGCAAAACCTTTTAAATTCTTTGTCATAAAAGCTGCAGAGTAAACTACATTTCCTTTACTAATCCTTCGAACACTTGTTAAACTCGAGTGTGCTGACAAATTTGCCACTGCAATCACATTTTGGTTTCTAACAAGTTAAAAAAAAAAAAAAAAAAAAACTTTGGTTGTACTAAATTGTATTACCATCTTCCTTGAACACCAAGTGAGAATTTATGCTGCCTTCGCAAACTGTTGAAAGAGGCACTCCCTAGGGAGAAATAACTTTTGGCACATTGCATAGCAAAGCTAAAGTTACAAAAGCAGGCTAAAATATCTCTTTCACCACACATATATTTTTCTCTCTCTCCCCAAAGCTTAAATATGCTATGTCCTCTATAGGAAGCTGAGTATGGGCACAAGAACTATATCCTAAGATTCTGACTTTAGGTTCATAGTCTGGAAAAGTTTTAAATTAAATATATGAGATTTTTTTTAAAGAACTGTTTCGATGTCATTGAAAATATATTAACAAAATTCCATATTGCTTCACTCAAAAAAAAAAAAAACACAAAAAATCATTATCAAGAGTTTCAAAGACTCTATAGTCCTCCACGCTATGAAAAATAATATAGCTGTCCTTTTGTGTCAAGAGTCTAAAAGAGTGGAAAACAATGATTTGATGTGACAGGAGAAGAAAGAAAACTAACCAGGCACTGTTAATTATTTTATGGTTAGTACTTTATTTAAGCCTCATGGTAACTCTAAAAGATAAGCATTATCCAAGTTTTATTTGCAAATGAGAAAATTCAACCAAAAAAAGATGAATAATTTCCCCAAGGTCAGATAACTATTAGTTGCAGAGCCATAATTAAAACCCAAGTCCAAAGCTCTTCCTGCTTCTGCTATATACACACACTGCTTCTGCTAGAGGAGAGGGTGGGGAAACAGCTTTTAGTGACACAAATTCCCATGATTCCAGACCACAGGGCAGTTTCCCAGGGGTGGCAGAAAAAGCCTAAAATGTAAAAAGTACAGGCTGACGCCGAGGCCCGGGGTAAATGCCTCATTGTACTGTGGGAAGTCTGATGGACACTTGGTAAATGGGGAGGAAAAGGCATTCCTCGCCTAGGGAGACGAATGTGAGAGCGCCTTCCTTTAAACTTTTCGTCCTAAGCACGTCTGCTCATAGAAAAGGCAGAATAACATCTTCCAGAAAAATCGCAGAAGAGAAAACTGCAGCAGAGCTCCTGCCGCTAATATAAATGCCCTCCCCCTAGATCTACCCATGAATTTCCATTAAAAAAAAACAATACAGCAAATGGAGTAGCCATTCAACCCACTGGAAATGAGATATTTATCAACAATAAAAACTGCAGAGATGAATCAAAATATCTAGGTTATCTGCAATCAGCTGGAATTGTGTCAACTCATTTATTGGTCCAACAAATACACACTGAGTGCCTGTTACATTCCAGTCACTGTTCTAGGTGCTGGGGACACATCAGTGAACCAAGTAAATGAAGAGCCTCGCCCTCTTGGAGTTGATATTCTTAGACTCAGCATGATTGTCCAGGGTCCCTTCATGCTAATCAGAACCTGAACATCATAGTTTTTATTAATAAAAAAAATTAAATATCCATATCCCTCTATAGCTTTGCAGGTGCTCTTCCTTCTGCTGGAATGTCCTCACCCATCTCCAGCACCTTTCACACTTCTAATAAATATTGCTGAATAAACTGTGTAATTAAAAAAAAAAAAAGCTTTCAAAACAAGAAGTGAAAAATGTAGCAGTGTTCAGCTCTAAATCTAAATCTCAACTTCAGTTGGGTCTAGACCTGAGCTGTGATCCTGCAGCAGGCCCCAAGAAGCCTAAATAAAACCCAAGTCAACTCAATCTCCATTCAGCAAAAACAAGAGAAATTAGGTCAGCTTGTTCCAGGGTCCACCCCAGGGATTAAGAACTTTTTTAAAGCCTAAACTGGACTTGCTGGGGCTGTTAAAGGTAAGAAAAAAACCTAAAGCAGCATTCCCAAGGCCCTGGACCTGGAACTGTCTTAGGACTGGTCCCAGGCAGTCCCAGGGCCCCTCCACCATGTGTGCAGAATGAGAACATTCACGACAGGATTAGGGGATGTCCCCTCAGGGCAGACTCCTGATGATCCTCAATTTCCAGTTTGAAGGATCAAAACAAACAAATCCGATTTGTTTTTCTTCATGATAGATCGAACTGAGAAAAACTCTGTGCCATGTTCTGTGCTTAATTCTTTAAATACTGTTTTTCTGAATCCTCAAACACTATGAGATATTACCATCATCCCCATTTATCCCCATTTTACAGCATAGGGAACTAAAACAAGGAGGGAAATTAAATAATTTGCCCAAAATCACACAGGGATATGTCTCAAGTAGGGGAACCAGAATTTTGACCTACATGACCTGACTCTAGAAACCATCCTCTAAACCAGATTTCTCTAACTATATTTTGGGGGGGATGTATTTCTGTTAACCGAAATACTAGAAAGAGGAAATGAATGTTCCACTTAGCACTTAGGTGATTTTCTACTTCATTGAGGGCCATGATGAAAATATTTTTCATTTCAGTCTGTATATAACATCTTTCCCAAATACTTTTGTCACTTTTCCTTTCATGGTAAGCACAACCTAACAAACCAATGGAAAATGTGCTTTATGTTCAAGAAGTCAGTTCTATCATTCTGAGTATCAGGATCATTACTGCTGAGGACAGAAAACTGGGCTAAATACACACAAACTTTACACTATATTCCAGAAATGAGTTCCAGTAAGCTAATCCTAGTTTATTTTCTCAGCATCTGGCTCTTTCTCACAAGTAGACAGTTTAAATAAAAACTCTGGTAGCTGAGGATTGATCACTGCGTTCTTGTTAAAGTTTAACTGTGACACAGAAGTGGAAGAAAAAAATATATAGGTTGAATTATTCATGTGCCCAAAGTGTGGTTTTCTGGGAACAACTCAGAACTAATTCTACATTTTCTGAAAAAGAAAATTAGTCAGTTCAGGCAGTGTTCTTTTTATCAAGTTGTCATATCTTTCATATAGTAATAATTACTATCATTCTAATATTTGAATCCCTTCAAAAAGGAATTTAAATAAATTCTATCACAAGAAGATTTCATTTCTTAATGATAGTACAATTTCTGGAAGTTGTGTTGTTTGATTTTGGCTTGGAGTTTGGGGTTTTTGTTTTTAACTTAAGGATGATGTTAAATTACATCACCACAAGAATGTCTAGTTTGTACCACTTCCTGTTTTAAGCATTTTAGTACATATTATCTCTAATTTACAAAACAACCTGCCAAGTAGATACAAGTCCCATTTAAACAATGGGCAAACTAGAATTTAGTTTAAATAGCTTTCCCAAGGTCAGACAATTAATGAGTGGCAAAAGAAATCTGAACCTAAGTCTGTTTGATTTCAAAGCCTACAAACTGGCCATTATACTGCTTTTATTACAAATTATTCAAAGATACTTAAGGACATTGTTATAATCTAGACAGCAATTTATCTGCATCTATTTTCTCCTCAAATAAGGCTTCGTGATAGCAGAAAATTCTAATGTCTAAGAACACATTAAAGGTAAGAAAACTGTCTTTAAATTGAGCAACTTATTAAAGTCTCCTGCTGGGCAAAGCAAGCTCATAGTCATATCTTCAGTGACGCTTTCTTTTTCTAATGAAAGGCTTTGAGCGGACTGCATGTTTTCAGTGTAACACAAAGAAGGAAATGCAAAATGTGTTGTGAAATAATACCAAAAGAAGTTCAAAAGCTAGAATATAACTTCCTAAAGGTTTTTTTTTTTTTTTTTTGAGTCTTCTAAGCGTTTAAAACATGAGGTCCAGTTCCTGTTTTATAGGGCGAACATTCCACTCTCTACAGAGTCTAGCACAGTCTAAAGTGAACACTCAAAGAATAGGTGATTAATGAATTAGAAGTGTGATAATAAGACCTCGGGCATGTAGACTCCTGGGGAAATCAGTCTTACACAGCAGTTTTCAAGAAACCTGAAGATCAATATTGTTAAGCATTAAAACTTTATTTAAATCATTTTAGTTATAAATGTTTCCAAGTTTCATTATTATCTCACTGCTTTTCTGGAAAGAATATTTTGAATCAAACATCTTCTTGATCTCTGCAGTGGACATTTGTTTTGGCGGCCCAGCATCCATTCTCCCTTCCTCCAGTAACAGCAGCAGATTTTCCTCTAAGAAACTACCCTGCCCCATTCTCAGGCTATAGGATCCAGGTGGTCCTGAACGGCTCCCCCAATTCTCCCCCTGCTCCCCCAGCACACTCCCTTATCCTCCAATCAACAACTCAAAAGTCATGGTTATTGGTTCATGAATGGGTACATGATCCAAACAGGGCCTATTAGAGTCAGCCTTGGGACTATGGTTCAAAATACAGTAAGACACTCTTTTTCTATTTGGGTGGTTCAACTGATGGAACATAAGCTTGGATTTGTTCATAACCATCTTTGCCACTGTATAGGGAGCACCTGCCCAGAAATGAACCCAACACAGAAGACAGAGAATCAAGAAATATGGAAAATTTCTGAAAATATGAGTATAAGACCTAGATCCAGCAAAACCCAAAGCCAGTTTTACCACTGGACTCCTCAGTGTTAAGAGCCAGTAAATTCCCTTTGCTGTTCAAGTCAGATTTCATTTGGTTTCTGACACTTCCAGTGAAAAGGATCTTGACTAATACAATGATTAATGTCATTGACACGATCAGTAACTGCTGAGCAATATTGCACAGAGAAATCTTCCTGGCATACTAAAGCACTCAGGGCGTAAGCAGAGGGCTTTTCTATGAATAAAGAACTTAAGTTTTAATGGATGGACTCTGAGAAATCTACTTTGTCTAGTTACTTTTACTTTCTGTTTTTCAGTTATGTCAATCTGATAACAGTTGCTGAGTAGCAGAGTTCCACACAGATATAAACTTTTGCCTTAAACAAAAGCAAGTTAAAATAACAGCTCCCATTTATAAAGAACTTTCCATGTCCCATGCATGGTGCATTCCCATTTAATCTTTCAACTAAAATAGGCACTATTAGTGCCCCATTTTAGAGTTGAGAAAATGAGACTCCGAGATTGGCATGTGGAGGGAATTTTTAAAATTCAACAAACTCACTGCTCAAAAGGATTTCAAAGTTTAGTAAATCAATGAATTCCTGGTCCACCATAGAAGGCCTGAGGCCTAATATTGTGAACCACTAACATAGCAAGAAGAACCACACTGTCATGAATAAATCAAAAATTGTAAGGCTCCCCTATATCATAATTTATACCCAGATGGTCCCTAAATTGCACACTTTAGGAAAAAGAAGAAATCTGGGATCTGCTTCAAATAACTAAGCATTAAGAAAAGAAAATATATGGCTCACTTTCTGTTACTTCCTAAGAACAGCAATTCAAACTCATTCTACACAACCAATTTAGAGCATCAGCATACTATATAAAAAGCACAAGCTTCAAGCAGGGATATACAATTAACGTAAAATTCAACATGTGATCTCAGTAGAGAAAGGCAAATTGAGAGAGGCATAAATGGAGTACTCAAAGATACAAAATGTTCTGTTTTCTAAGTTAAGTGGTGGATATGTGCATTTTCATTTATTCTTTAAACTGTATACATACATATGTATTATATAATGTGTGTGATAGTTTTCATAAATTTCTTTAAAGAACACAGTCACACTAGAATTCAAATCCCAGCTCTGTCGTTTGGACAAGTTGCTTCCTAGCTCTAAGATTTAATCATTCAATACTTGAGGGCCTATTGTATGCCAGGCACTCTTCTAGCTACCGAAGTACACACGTGCAAGCAAGACATAATCCCTGTGCTCATGGAGCCCTCTTTTTCTTACCTATATAATTAGAATAATACTTCTTACTTCATTAGGCGGTGGGCAAAAGTTTTATTACAATGAGCTCTCATTAGGCTCACCTCTAGTTTAAAGAAATAATCATTATTACAGCAATCTTGAGGAAAAGAGACAAGGCATATTACAAGCTCATAGTGATATCTTCAGTAAAGCTTTATTTTTCTGAACAAGTCAGCTATCCCTGACTTTAAAATCAGCTGAAAAAGTACAGTTAGATGAAGTTCCACATCTCTATCCCAAGCAAGATTTTTTCTAACTAGCAGGTCAAATACTTAGAGCCAGGAAAATTTACAAAAAATGTTTTTAATAATCCATGTCTTTTGAGTTGAGTGGCAATTTGTCCCAACTATAGTATCAAGAATCAGGGTCCAGGCCAGTTGCAGTGGCTCACACCTGTAATCCCAACACTTTGGGAGGCTGAGGTGGGAGGATCTCTTGAGCCCAGGAGTTCGTGAACAGCCTGGGCAACATGGCAAGACCCTATCTCTACAAAAAATTAGTAGCTGAGTGTGGTGGCCTGCACCTGTAGTCCCAGCTACTGGAGAGGCTGAGGTGGGAGGATCACCTGAGCCTGGAAGGTCAAAGCTTCAGTGAACCATGATCATGCCACTGAAAGAGTTATTTAAGAGTGCCTGGGTGATGAGAGCGAGACCCTGTCTCAAAAAAACAAACAAACAAAAAAAAGAATCAGGGCCCAGACCAAATACTCCATAAGATGGATTCACTTTCACTGGAAAATGCAAGATAAAAAAATGTAGAACAGCTGAATAGTGCTGACTTAAAAAACAACTACAAGAATCCCTTGTATAGTTCATGAATAAAACCACATATCCCCTGATTTTCTGCACAATCCTGATTTATCTGCCCCCACATTAACCTTATCTGACTGTTCTAACCACTGCACATGCAGGTAATATTAACCAGTTTTTTTTTTTTTTTTTTTGGAGTCTCATTCTGCTGCCCCAGCTGGAGTACAGTGGCATGATCTCAGCTCACTGCAACCTCCACCTCCCAGGTTCAAGTCATCTTCCTGCCTCAGCCTCCTGAGTAGCTGAGATTACAAGTGCCCACCACCACACCCAGCTAATTTTTTTTTTTTTTTTTTAGATGGAGTCTCACTTTGTTGCCAGGCTGGAGTGCAGTGGTGCAATCTGGGCTCACCACAATCTCTGCCTCCCAGGTTCAAGCGATTCTCCTGCCTCAGTCTCCTGAGTAGCTTGATTACAGGTGCATGCCACCACACTCAGCTAATTTTTGTATTTTTAGTAGAGACGGGGTTTCAACATGTTGACCAGGATGGTCTCGATCTCCTGACTTCGTGATCTGCCCTCCTTGGCCTCCCAAAGTGCTGGGATTACAGGTGTGAGCCACCGTGGCTGGCCTAACCAGCTATCTTTTCATGCTTCTACGACTTTGTGGTTGTCCAACCTGGGCAAGTAAACCTCTTTGAGTCTCAGTTTCCTCAAACATAAGAGCCATCTTAGAGAATTGTTCGAGCTTTAAGAAAGTAATATTAAGAAAAGTGCCTGGGGAATAATAAGGACTCAAGGAAAGTTAGCTATTCTATTACCATTCTTCAAGCTTGCTGTCATTCACTGCCATTATTATTGAAAATAATAAGATGAATTTAATTAATATCTCTCTAGAACATTTTAATCTGGAATAAAAGCTGACTCTCAAAAGAGCTCCCCCAACCCCCGCCATACCAATTCTCAATAGACAGCAAGTTGTTTTTCATTGTATTATTATTATTATTTTCGAGACAGGGTCTAGCTCTGTTGCCTGGGCTGGAGTGCAGCAGCACAATCTTGGCTCACTGCAACATCTACCTCCTGGACTCAAGTGATCTCACACCTCAGCCTCCCAAGTAGCTGGGACCACAGGCATGCACCACATACCCAGCTGTGTTTTTGTAATGTTTAGTAAAGACAGGTTTTCCTCATGTTGCCCAGACTGGTCTTGAACTCCTGAGCTCAAGCAATCCACCTGCCTCAGCCTCCCAAAGTGCCAGGATTACAGGTGTGGGACACTACCCCCAGCCAACATCATGTTTTTTAAATCAGCTTTTTTAAAATGTCTAATAATTTTGAGTATCCATTGTGATCACAGATATTCAGGTGAAGCTCCTAGACCACAATTTACAGTCCTATAAAATGAAAGTTAAACTTCAGAATAACAAATTTGGCTCTCAAAATTTTAAGTCAGCAAAAACCCAGCTTTCTTCATGATACTGCTAATATAGAAATGTGTATAGTTAGTAAAGAGATTCTAAGCAAAGATTTTTTTTTTAAGGTTGCTGCTTAACACCCACATATCTGAGAAACTCAGCAACCAAAGCACCATGTCTTAGGCATTCCTTTCAGAGTTCCCCGACAGTTTTTCAACCTAACCACCCCATTCTTTTTAAAAAGTGGCCATTGGGCTAATGCACTGAAAATGCTGGGGCCTGGGGTAGGGGAAAGTGGGGTAGACACAGGAGGAAGTTAGTCTGCCAAGCAGCTCTGACAAACCTGATGCTGCCACTCTCCCAGTGCTAAGCATCTGCCCAAGAAGAGTGCCCGCAGCAGGCTAAGATGCCAGCTGTAATGAGACACTTGGGTTTGAAAAGCATTCCAGAGTTTTTGCATGGCCAGTGCCATCTGATCATGGGACCTTGCAGGCTGATCTCTCTTACAAGAGCACCCTCTTCCGAGACCTTTGGTCGCACAGGCTGAATTCAGACTTCAGAGTTTTTGCAATTTGAGCTAACTGTCTTGATTTTTCTGGGATCCCTATGTAAAGGTGGGTTCTTGAACAAATACACCAATTGGAGTCACAAAATGAAGAGTGGCAAAAAAAAAAATAAGCATACAAAAATTAAGAACAAAGTAGATCAAAGATCTCCTCAAAATGATACAACTTTTTAAAAGTATTTAAATTACATACATAAACTGACAAGCATTATACACAAAGATGTTCACTGACATCATTTATAACAGAACTTTGGAAACAACCTAAAGATTCCATTATAAGTAAATGTAGCACATAAACATGATGTAATAATTCATAGCAACTAAAATGATTTCTACAAATCTACATTAATAATTTTAGGGAAAGCTTAATGAATAATTGGAGAGAGTGAGGAAAACGCATATAGCTGAGAGTTCAGAAAAAAAGTTTTTACATTTTATTTACACACACACTGACACACACACAAAAGAAGACTATAAGGAAATAAAGATACTGAAACATTAATAGTAGTTATTGAGTGATAATTTTTCTCTTGTTCATCATTTTCCAAGAAGTTTAAAATTTTACACATACTCAAGAACTAATCTGAAAACAAGCTACTAAAAATTTGAAGACAAATGGAAAAAAACACACACATCAGGATAATCTGTCAGTATGCATTAAATAACAAGAAAAATGTGAGTATATGTACTTTAATTTACAATGAAAACATAACATATCACAGTATAAGAAAAATTGTAAGAATGAAACTCCCACAGAAGTTTACAGAACAAAATGTATACTAAATCCTCCAATTAAAGACCCGTAAAGTAGTTTCAGTGCTTTCTAACCCACCTTCTCACAGCAGGGAATTAATCCCTCTAGGGGGATGCAAACAAACTTCAAAGGGAAGATTATGCCCAGACACTAGTACTGTACAGCGTAAGGTTTATATCTAAGTTTTTCAGATACTTTGGCACAGATCAGAGATGCAGATCTCAGGAACAAAGACTAATCTTAAAGCAGATTCTTTGTAATTATCTAAAATGGCAAAAATAATGCATTACATATTAGAAAAAGGCAAACATAAGTTGCATTAAAAACAAGTAAAGTTGTAGAAGCAGACAAAAGATACCAGAAATCAAATATTAAGTGACAGTTTATTCACTGGTAAATAGTAACTAGAAAATTTTATGAATTCCTAAAATGTGGGAGTTCAGCTTGTGTACTCAAATTTTATTTGTACAATCTTTGGAAAGTGTTCCAATTCAGTGTTAGGGGTCTTAATGCAATTTCTAAGTAGAACTGGCAGATCAC
The DNA here is from genome assembly GCF_003255815.1 of Theropithecus gelada. NCBI lineage: Eukaryota > Metazoa > Chordata > Mammalia > Primates > Cercopithecidae > Theropithecus > Theropithecus gelada. The sequence goes on along the minus strand of NC_037683.1, from coordinate 15,255,068 downwards.
ATGTCCCTTCCACAGATGTCATGAGACGCTCTTCAGAGCACAGAACACAGGAGGGACAGTTTACAATACATGACTTCACTAGTGTAGACATTAAAAGCAATCAATGGAAAAAAAAAAACTGTCCCTAAAGTTTACCCTTTCTCACCTTACATCTTTTTATCATTAGGTAATGTTTTAGGTATGGTTTGAAGTACCTGATCACTTCATAAAATGTTTTAAGTACAGACATAGCATATCATAGTAAATTAGCTTTATTTAGTCTCTCAATTTTTAAAAATCACTGATAAGGAATCAAATTTAGAGGTTAACTTTTCTGAATATTAATTATCCAATAGAAAACTAAAATCCCTAGTAGATTAAAGACCTAGATGTAAAGGGCAAAGCTATCTATCTCTCTTTTTTTTTTTTTTTTTTTTTTTTGAGATGGAGTCTCACTCTGTCACCCAGGCTAGAGCGTGGTGGCACAATCTTGGCTCACTGCAATCCCCACTTCCCAGGTTCAAGCAATCCTCCTGCCTCAGCCTCCCAAGTAGCTGCGACTACAGGCATGCACCACCATGCCTGGCTGGTTTTTGTATTTTTAACAGAGACAGGGTTTTACCATGTTGGCTACGATTGTCTTGAACTCTTGACCTTGTGATCCACCCGCCTCAACCTCTCAAAGTGCTGGGATTACAGGCGTGAGCCACCGCGCCTGGCTCTATCTATCTCTTAAAAGAAAATATTGGGCCTGGAGAGGTGGCTCACATCCATAATCCCAACACTTTGGAGTCTGAAGTGAGAGGATCACTTGATCCAGGAGCTTGATACCAGCCTGGGCAACATAGTAAGAGCCCATCTCTACACAAAATCTAAAAAGCAAAAAAAAAAAAAAAAAAAAAAAAAAAAAAAGGAAATATTGGAAAATATCTTCATATCTGTAGAGTAGGAAAATACTGTTAAATTTATACCATATGAAAACCAAGATGTTTTGGTCAAAGATACGATCGAGTGAAAGACAAACCACAGAAGGTATCTGTAACACATATAACCAGATAATTAATATCCATAGTATATAAACAATTTCTTATAAACCAATGAGGAAAAGGTAGAAAACTCAATTTTAAAAATGAGCAAGTAGCTTGAATGAGCACTTTATAAAAGATATTCAAGAGGCCAGTAAGCCTATACCAGCTACTAAGGAGGCTAGTACCATCCACTAAGGAGGCTGAGGTGGGAGGAACACTTGAGCCCAGGAGTTTGAGACCTGCATGATCACACCGCTGCACTTCAGCTGGGCAAGGGAGCAAGACCTTGTCTCTAATTAATAAACAAACAAGTAAGAAGCCAATATGCATATAAGAAGGTGTTCAATGTCATTAATCTTCAACAAAATGCAAACTAAAAACAACAAGGAGATACTACTACATAACCATCAGGTTGGCAAAAGTCAAATCTGTACCAAGGGCTGATGAAGTTGTAGAGCAGTAAGTGTAAACTACCAAACACTGCAGGTGAGAGCAGACTAGCACAATCCATTTTGTAAAAGTGTGGCATGATTCAGTAATCAAGTATGTTCAATATGGAAATGTATGTTTACATGTGCCAGGATTCATACATAAGAAAGATCACAGTAGCATGGCTTATAGTAGCCAAAAACTGCAAACAACTTCAAAGGTCAATAGTAGAATGGATAACTAAATTCTGAAATAATTCTATAGTACACTACACAGCAATGAAAATCAATGACTGCAGTTACACACAACATGGAAGACCCTTTCAAACATAATTGAGCAAAAAAGCAGCAGAGCTACATACAGAATAATTCCATTTCTATAAAATTCAGAAGGCAGCACAATTAAATTATATTTTTCAAGAAGGTATACTTATGTAGCAAAACTATGAAGAAAAACAAACAGATGATTATCATAAAAGTCAGGCTAGTAGTTACCTCTAAAGGGAGGGAGGGAGGGAGCGAGGAGGGGCCTCTGGGGTGCTGGGCAAACCCACCTGTAACATTTACAGGGCTTAGGCAAGGGTTCAAATAGAGACCTACAGACCATACATCTGAATATTTACATATTTAAAAGTTATAAAACAAGCATACAAACTATTAAATATTTTCTATCCTCCTGCCATAATAAATATACCTTTACAACTAACTAGAAGACCAGGTTCATATTGAGTTTTGTATTTGCATTCCATGGAGAAAAGCAGTGGTGCAGGGCAAATTGGCCACTGGCTCACTGCCCACTGCCCCCTCTCCATCCTGCACTACAAGCTCTATCCCATACTCTACTCCCCACTGACAGCTATCCTTAGACCGCCCCTTATACCTAGGGATGTATACACCAGCAGCATAGTCCACTCCCAGGAGGACAGACCCCAGGGGAGAGACTCACACAGGCTCCAGAAAAAAAGCTCAGGGCCATTTGGGCAAGAAGGTCTGAGATGCTGGGTGCTCAAAGCATGGTCTAGGATGGAAGGGTCTAGGCTCCAAGTGAGCATATTCCGTAGGCTCCAGAATATGCTCTGTGGAAAGGGCATTGGTAGAGGAGGGACAAAGCAGATCCCTCTAAAGCAGCAGGCCAAGTCAGGGGTCCCTCTTGCCAGGACCAGTATTTCTGAAGAACTGGGTAACATTATATTTCTTAACCTGGATCGTAATAACATGGTTACTCACTTTATACTTATTTGTTAAACTATACATATGTTTTATGTACTTTTTCACAAATAACAGGACAGATATCATGTGCCTGCTTACTGGATGCACTGAAGGACACATATCACTTTTGAGATACCTCTACCAAAAACCCATAACCTTCATCTAACCATGAAGATCCAATCACACAGATACAAATCCAGAAACTTTCTACAAACCAACAGACCCAAATTCTTCAAAAACATGTCAAAAAAGACAAAGAAAGGCTGTAAAAATCATTCTGAGCTGAAAGGAAGTAAACTGACATGAAAACTAAATGGACTGCATGATTCTGGATTGGATTCTGGATCATAGGGAAAATGCTATAAAGGACATGATATAACAATTGATTAAATTTAAATATGGGCAACTGACATTACATCAACATTAAATTTTCTGATTTCAATCATTATACTAGGGGTATATAAGAATATGTCTTTATTCTTAGGAGATACATCCAGAATATCTCCTGGATATGCAGGGGTGAAGGGTCATAATGTCTGCAACTCACTCTTAAATGATTCAGCAAAAATTCTGTGTGCGTATATGCACATGCACACGTATGTGCTGTGTATGCGTTGGGGGGGTGATAAAGCAAATGCAGCAAAATAATAACAACTGGCAAATCTAAGGAAAGAGCATATGCACTGGACTGTTCTTGTAACTCTTAAAATAGTCTCAAAACAATTCATTTGATCCAGCAATTCCATTACCAAGTATATACCCAAAGGAAAATAAATCACATTAAAAAGATAACTGCACTCATATGTTTAGAGAAGCACTATTTACAATAGCAAAGATATAGAATCAATATAAGTGTCCAGCAATGGGTGACTGGATAAAGAAAATGTGGAATACTACTCAGCCATAAAAAAGAATGAGAAAATGTCTTTTGGGCCGGGCGTGGTGGCTCACACCTGTAATCCCAGCACTTTGGGAGGCCAAGGCGGGCGGATCACAAGGTCAGGAGATCAAGACCATCCTGGCTAACACGATGAAACCCTGTCTCTACTAAAAATATAAAAAAATTAGCCAGGCATGGTGGCAGGCGCCTGTAGTCCCAGCTACTCGGGAGGCTGAGGCAGGAGAATGGCGTGAACCCGGGAGGTGGAGCTTGCAGTGAGCCAAGATCTGGCCACTGCATTCCAGCCTAGGCGACAGAGTGAAACTCCGTCTCAAAAAAAAAAAAAAAAAAAAAGAAAGAAAAAATGTCTTTTGCAGCAACATGGATGGAACTGGAGGCCATTCTTTTAAGTGAAAGTAAAATACAGCATGTTCTCACCTGTAAGTGGGAACTAAATGATGTGTACACATGGTCATAGAGTGTGGAATAATAGACACTGGAGACTCAAAAGAGTGGGAGGGACTGAGGGATGAGAAATTACTTAATGGGTACAATGTACACTATTCAGGTGACAGGTACACTAAAAGCCCAGACTTCACCACTATGCAATATATGCACGTAACAAAACTGCTCTTGTATCCCCTAAATTTATACTAATTAAAAAATAAGAGCCAGGTGCAGTGGCTCACGTCTGTAATCCCAACACTTTGGGAGGCCAAGGTGGGTGGATCAAGAGGTCAAGAGTTCGAGACCAGCCTAGCCAACATAGTGAAACCCTGTCTCTACTAAAAATACAAAAAATTAGCCGGGCATGGTGGTGGGCGCCTGTAATCCCAGCTACTTGGGAGGCTGAGGCAGGAGAATCGCTTGCACCCGGGAGGTGGAGGCTGCAGTGAGCCGAGATCACGCCATTGCACTCTACCCTGGGCAACACTGCGAGACTCCGTCTCAAAAATAATAATAAAATAAGATACTTGCAAAACAAAAAGTCAAAAAAAATAGGCCGGGCACGGTTGCTCATACCTGTAATTCCAGCACTTCGGGAGGCCAAGGTGGATAGATCACCTGAGGTCAGGAGCTGAAGACCAGCCTGGCCAACATGGTGAAACCCCATCTCTACTAAAAAATATAAATATTAGCTGGGAGTGGTGGCGGATGCCTATAATCCCAGCTACTTGGGAGGCTGAAGCAAGAGAATTACTTGACCCAGGAGGCGGAAGCTGCAGTGAACTGAGATCACGCCATTGCACTCCAGCGTGGGTGACAAGAGAGCAACTCCATCTCATGAAAATAAATACATAAAATAAGAGTTTAAAAATTAAACTGTAGAGTTAAACAAAGGTGTTGTCTATAGGGAGAGGAACGAGATGGCTGAAATCGGAAGTAGTATAAATGCTATTCACTTTGTTCATTCTTCCATTTCATCTGTACCTTTCAGATTTTGTTCATATTAAAAAATTAATTTTAACTTTGGGGAAAAAATCCTAGAGCACTGAAAGGGAAAAACATTGGCAACTGTAGAAATAAGAAAATGTTTTGTCCTTAAGTTTATCGTTAAATCACAGCCACTGTCAAATGGTAACTCTGTAAAGTCAGCCTATGAAGTGCTCCTGCATATACACACCTGGGAACAGAGAATTCCCTTTGAAACCCAATGGTTTCCATGTACAATAAGAGGCATAACTTAACACAGATGCACACGTTCTACTTCCAGGACAAGCATAAATTTGTAATGTGTTTCATGGCCTTCATTAGATAATCCAAAAAGTACAGCACAGTTATTCACACATTTGCTATAAAGGAAAACTCATTCATTTTCATCAACAACTATTGGTGACATGGTGCAAAGCCCTGCAGGTGACATGTGGAGATGTGTACAGCATGGTCACTACCCTCAAGAAGGCAACTTAGCAGAGCAAAGAGGACTTAGACAAAAATCCTGGCTATCACACTGTAGCTATATGATTTTCGTAAGTTACTTCACCTCCCCGGGATTCTATTTTCTCATAGGTATAATGAGGATGCCGCCCAACTACCTTTAAAAATCGTTGTAACGAATGACACTATATATGTCCAGCATATAGAATAACAACAGGTACTCAATGAAAGGTAGCAAATAATGTTTACAATTATTACAATCTAATTAAAATAACAGAACATATGCCCAAGGCTGTAAAGCCAATTAAGAGCCTAACTACCATTGGAATCCTGATTACTCCAAGTTTCTAATCCAAGTAGATTCACTATCTCTATACCCCAAATAATATTAATATAGGCCGGGTGCGGTTGCTTATGCCTGTAATCCCAGCAGTTTGGGAGGCCAAGGCGGGGGGATCACCTGAGGTCAGGAGTTCGAGATCAGCCTGGCCAACATGGAGAAATCCTGTCTCTATTAAAAATACAAAATTAGCTGGGCGTAGTGGCACATGCCTGTAATCCCAGCTACTTGAGAGGCTGAGGCAGGAGAATCGCTTGAACCCAGGAGGCAGAGGTTGCAGTGAGCCGAGATCACGCCGTTGCACTCCAGCCTGGGCAACAAGAGCAAAACTCCGTCTCAAAAAAATAATAATAATATTAATATATGCAGGTGTTTTTGTGGGTGGACCAAGAGTCCTAAGCATACCTTTGGCAAAATGTATCACTCTCTTAGGCACCAAGAAAAAGAATACTAGATCATATGGTTATTTTTCTCATTAACCAAGAAAGATTTTAGGTCAAGAAGTGATACACGCTGCCTGCACAAGGTACCCTGGTCTTTCCTAGGACCCTCTTGTCCAGGAACACATATCCAAATTAGCCCAAAAGCTAAAGCCAGAGGAGGTGTTTCCTTCAACTAATTTTCAACCTTCTTTTGCCAGCAGACATAAAATTTACTAAATTAAGTCCAAGCATCTCCTTCTAGATTAGTGGCAGAGAATTCCCTTTATATTATTTTGTATCCTATAATCTAATTATACCATTAGAAAGCTAGACTAGAGGTGAAGCCCTGCTCATTAGCAAGGTGACAATATTTCACACTAAATAGTTGACTTCCAGGCATCTGTGAAAGATGCAAACCAAGACCCAATGATTACAATGAATAAAGCCATACTTCAAGCCTATTATGCTTGAACTCTTAATTCAGACTATTCACTATGTGTTCGTTCTCCATTCTTCCTAGGATAATGTGGGCATGAATAAAAGGGAAAAGGCACTTAAACATACTTAGAGACAAAAAACCATTTACTCATATTAAAATATTATCTCGTGTGCATGGCTATCTCAAACAATAAGTAACATACCAAATCATAATCAAACATGCAAAGTACCTGAAAGAGTGCCACCTGTCCTGGGATAGGCAACTTCAACATATACTTCAAATGTGGTCTCTGGATTCTGCCTACAAAAGAAACAGATCGTGATTACTGATGAGGATTGAGGCAGCTTGGTATAGAACATGTGGGCTGTGGTATTAAACAGACCTTCATGGAAATCATCAGCTCACAACTTAATGACCATGGAACTTCGGACCAGCTACTCTATTTCTCTGAGCCCATGCCTTCCTAAACTACAAAATGAAAACATCTAGCCAGAAGAATGATTGTAAAACTAAAAAAAAAAAAAAATATATATATATATATATATATATACACACACACATACAGGTCAGGTGTGGTGGCTCATGCCTATAATCCCAGCACTTTGGGAGGCCAAGGTGGGAGGATCACTTGAGGCCAGGAGTTCAAGACCAGCCTGGGCAACATAGCAAAACCCTGTCTCTACAAAAAAAAATGCAAAAATCAGCCAGGCATGGTAGTGCACACCTGTAATGCAAGCTACTTGGGAGGCTAAGGTAGGAGGATCACTTGAGCCCAGGAGGTGGAGGTTGCAGTGAGTTAAGATCATGCCACTGCACTCCAGCTTGGGTAACAGAGTGAGACACTGTCTCAAAAATGAATAATAAAATTATATACATATACATTATATACATATTAAATTATATACATATATATGTATAAAATTATATACACATATATACACATACACACACACAAATTGTCTAGGCATGATGTCTGGCACATAATAGGCTAGCTATTACTATGGTTTTACAGATGTCATATTTCCAGTTTCCACAGCTAGATCACCAAACCCAGAGGTAGAAATCTGAGGAAACTCAGACCAAGGCAACACCAGCACAAAGTAGCCCTCTCCTCAGTATATTCCAGGATAAAGCACAAATATGACAAGATTAACTTGTTTATTTACAGGTTTTCAAGACTTAAACAAGAGGAACAGTGTATCTCACTAGATTATTGTGAAGACAAGATGCCAATCTAAATGTAAGACACTGTTCCCACGTAGTTCATGATAGTTCATGATCTTCAGGATTCTAATGGGCCTTCACCTGTATTGGCAATGGTAAGTATATGAATTTTCATTATTATACTCTTTTACTTTTTTATTTCATAATAGTCCATAAATTTCTTTATTTATTTTGAGACAGAGTCTCACTCTGTTGCCCAGGCTGAAGTTCAGCGGCACAATCTCAGCTCACTGCAACCTCTGCCTTGCGGGTTCAAGTGATTCTCCTGCCTCAGCCTCCCAAGTAGCTTGGATTACAGGCACACACCACCACACCTGGCTAATCCTTTGTATTTTAGTAGAGATGGGGTTTCACCATGTTGGCCAAGCTGGACTCGAACTCCTGACCTTAAGTAATTCACCCACCTTGGCCTCCCAAAGTGCTGGGAGCCACTGCACCCGGCCAATAGTTCATAAATTTTTAAAAGATCACAGAACAGAATGTTAACGGTTAATTCCAGATAATAAGAGCATTGTGGTTATATCATTTTTACATTTTCTCTTTAATTTCAAAACTACCATAAAAAGATGTTTCCAGATGAAATAAAAACCATTTAGCAGAAGAAAATGTTGTACTTTCAAATATCTGTAACTTAATTCTATTTTAAATCTGACAACAAAGATGAGGTAAGAAACTTTCTGAGTTGCCTAATCATGTCTAAGGATTTATTTACATCAAATAAATACTTTTAATATGCCCAGTGGCATCTACTTTTCAAAATCGCAATCTCAGTTATCTCATTTCGTCATTGTCATAATCCTGCGAGATAGGTGTGTCAGGCATTACTCCAGTCGTACAAATGAGCAACCTCAGGCAAAGGGAGTCTAAAGTGACTTGTCTAGAAACATGGCCAGGACCAGAACTTATGCCTCCTGGTCCTCAAATCCTATTTTACTTGATTCTAGGATGAACTGTTTCCCTCCACATTTTCACATCTCTTACAACCGATAGCATTTTACAATTCTAAGAGCCAGCATTTTTTTCTTTCTTAGTAATACCTTAAATTATGGCTCATGTTATAAATAATGACATTTTACACTCAGTAAAAAATGGTAATACTCCCTCTACGTCCTTAGGAGGGAAAAGAAAAATGTGTGTTTTGTGAATCAGGAATCTACTTACTTCAGGGGTGTAAAATCGTCATTTCTTCCCCAAAGAGAAACATGGGCTTTTGCTTTCAAGTGTCTGTAGCAAAGAGTTGGCTGCTCTAAAATTCAAGGTATTTAAATATACCTTGTCAAACAGACTTATTTTTTAAATCAGACATTAAGTCACCGTATCTTACTTATAAAAAATTAAGTAAACTGAAGTTTCAAGAGGACCTTAAAAATCTGTTGTGCTCTTTTTTCCCTGCAAGAGGGTACAAAATGATCTTGGCATCTTTGGCATATGGGACCCAATATTTGTGGAAAATACCATATGCAAACACCCCTTTCATTCAAAAGATCTTAAGGTAGAACATTTGATGAAAGAAAGGGAAGTTCTAAGGTCATCTTTCATGAGTAATAGGTAGTATAATCTGAAGAGCATCAGGAAGATTCTCTCTGAAACCTCAAAATGTCTTTCTTAAGCCTAGATTGCAACTGGCTGAATTTCATCTCAGAATTTCATTCCTTCTTTATTAATATAACAGCCTTCAAAGTGTGTTCTTCAGGATCCTAGGACTTCATGGAGGTTCTTTAGAGCTTCCCACATTTTTACTCAAGTTTCCATTTTTAATTTATTTTTATGCATTTTAAAAATTGAAATAAAATGAGCATGCAGGTGTTGTATCCAAACTTTAAAACACGGGGACACCAACACATTATCCTGTACCACAGGGTGTTTTGTACAGCCCTGCTATCTAAGTGAAAAATGGCCTAATGTATATACTCATTGTTTCTGCTGCTTCTTCCTTTCTCTAACACACCCCAACCAGGCTTCTGAACCCACCACACCACTGAAACAACTTGGTCAAGGTAACCACAGACCTCTGCATTGCTAAAATGTATTTAAATCCTCAATTCTCAGTGCTCATCTTACTCGGCCTGTCAATAGCTTTTGATAGTTGATCCATTTGCCCTCCTCCTTGAATGTCTTTCTTCCCTTGCCTTTCAGGATGTTGCTCTCTATTGGTCGTCTTCCTACCTCACTGGCTACTCCTTTCTAATTCCTTCTCAGGTTAGCTCTCCTACTGTCCCTGTCCACACTCATTGCTTAGATGATCTCATTCAGTCTCTGGGCTTTCATTACCAAGCATGCAAGCCCCAGTCACATCTCCAACCTGACTACTTCTTCCCTGACTCCAGACTCCCTTATCCAGCTACCTACTCAACATCCCCACTGGGCCAGGCATAGGTGGGTGATGCCCAGTTACTGGAGAGGCCAAGGCAGGAGGATTGTTTGAGGCCAGGAGTTTGAGGCCAGCCTAAGCAACATAGAGAGACCTTGTCTCCAAAAAAAAAAAAAAAAAAAATCCCAACTGGGCATCTAAGAAGCATTTCTAATTTAACTTATCATATTTTTCTCCCTCAAACCTGCATCTCCTGAACTCTACTAGTTGCTGAGACTAACAAAACTTAATGTCATCCTCGACTCCCCTGTTTCATATGCCACAGTCAACCAATCAGAAAAGTCTACTGATTCTACCATCAAAATATATCCAGAATCTCAAAGTTTCTTAGCACCCCCAAATACAACCATCCTTGAGAGATCACCATCATACCACCTCGATTACTGCAGCACCCTCCTGACAGGTCTCCCTGCTTTCTTCCTCGCCCCTCTAGAGTCAGATCTCAACATTAACAGACAGTAATTCTTTTATTCTGAGGTTCAGGTTATGTCACTTCTTTGCCCAAATCTCCTAAAAGCTCCCCACACCACACAAAGTCTAGTCAAAGTTGTAGTCCTGAAGCTGGACATTGATAATGATTGTCCCACAATATGAATATACATAATACCATTGAACTGTACACTTGAACGTGGTTAAAATGGGAAGTCTTATGTGAAATTTACCACAATTTAAACAAACAAACAACAAAAAAGAGGGTGGCAGTGCTTAGCAACACCTACAAGGTCCTACATGATCTGGCCTCTGCCTACCTGTCCAACTTCATTTTATACCCCTCTCCCCTTGCCCACTCAACTCCCGCCACAATGACCTTCTTTATGCTCCTCAAACACACCAAAGAGAAGTCCCATCTTACAGTACTTTATAGTGATCTTCACACAGGTGGCCCTTGTTAGCACTGAAAACTCAGCTTATACTTTGCCTCCTCAGAAAGGCCTTTCCCAACACACACTCTATCACCTAAGTTTAATTCTCTGCATTATACCTGTCACAATCTTGGTTTACAGTCAGTATCCTTTCTCTAAATGTAAGCTGCTGGAGAGCAGGGATCTTGTCTATCATGTCAAGGAGTGTTTCCCTGGTGCCTGGGCAGTGACTGGCACATAGCTAGTGCCATCTAAATACTGGGTAGAAGGCAAAAAGAATACAGTTGCCTTCCTGAGGTCTAAAAGATTTCAATAAATGATGGGTGTGATCATCCGGTTCCACGATTCTCAAACTTTAGCATGTACTATAATCACCTGGAGGGCTTAACTAAAAGATTTCTGTTCCCATCCCCAGAGTATCTCAGGTAGGACCCAAGAAGTAGTATTTCTAACAAGTCTCCAAGTCATCCTGATGCTGCTGGACCCGTGACCATACTTTAAGAACTACCAGTTAAGTAGAATTCTTCCAAATAATTTAGAATATACATCATAAACATAGGGGACACCACAATAATCCATTATTTCAATAGTGGTTTTGCAATAAAAAATACATTTCAAAGAAAAAAGGTATTTGTGGAAACAAGGAAGGTTATTCCTCTTCTTCTACCACTATCCATAGTGACTGCCTCACTCTAATGAGTCATAATAAAGCCGCCTAAGATTCTTACTTAGTTCAAACAGCTGGCAGAGTTCTATTCTATTACATGGAGTCAAGGATTATGACAGTCTCAAAAAAAAAAAAAAAAGAGCTAAAATGCTAAGACCAAATTGGTCTATAATTATAAATTATAGTCATGCTTATCTATGATCATTTCCATGTTGCCTTATGGAAGAAGTGGTGACTAATGTTGTGACAGGTTATGTAACACACCAACAAATATACATCAGTTATTTTAAGGGCCAGCGAAACCAACGCAGATAGAAGCATTCTCTATTTCTCTCCAAATCAAAAAAAAAAAAAAAGTGCCTCCTCTAAATGCAAACAGCCAAGCAACCCCCTTACTTAGAATTTTCATTAAGCCTGTAAACAATTAAGACTATAACAATTTCCAGAGGCTCTTGGGACCACCTTGAGATTGCTCATCCCTCCATTACTCTTCAGGATATTTAATATTTTTAACTTCTTGGCTAAAGGAACTGAAAATCCTATTTCTGTCCTATTAACACTCACTACTAATTTGGTACATGTAATGATGCTGAGAATGCCACATTCAGAGCCAATTTTCCAATATGGACCCAAGTTTTCCCAGAACATTTCATGATACATCTTAAGATATTACCATGGAAATGTCCTGGTTCTGCCATGATATCCCATTATTAATTGCCTCATTCTCCTGTAGACTCCTAACCCTGCCCACCTGCCAAGCATTTTTTTTTTGCCTCCTACCCCCCATCTTCTTCAGTCTTGCACCCTACAATCCAGCCATACAGATCTACTTGTAGCTCTCTAAGCAAACCATGCATGCATGCCCTAATTCTATGACAATTATACCATTTCCATACACCTAACACCACTTACTGCTCCTATGTGCCAGCCATGATCCTAAGCACTTCACATGCATTACCTCAGTTAGTCTTCAATAACCTCACAGGTAATATTACTCCCAGTTTAGGGATGAGGACATTGAAGCTCACAGAGGATAAACTGGCCAAAGTGACGAAGCAGCAGAATCAGCATGGAACTAACTCCAAAGACAATAACCACTTTACTATTCTACATTATTCAATTGCTCTTTTGCCAAGAACAGTCTTTCCAGCCTTTTTCACTTGACAAACTCATTCATCCAGCCTCAGCTCAGGCACTACCTCATTTCTTGACAACCCTCCCACCTCCCCCTTGACCCGTGAGCATGTGCATGCACATGCACACACACACACACGCACTCACTCACAGCCTAGACTGGGTTAACTGCCCCACCTCTACGCTCCCAAGGCACCCTGTACTTCCCACTCTCCATGCTCTCACCATATTCAACTCTGGTACAATTACAATTACTTGGGGGGCTTTTTAAAAATCCTGACGCCCAATCCATATCACAGATCAATTAAATCAGAATCTCCAGGCACTGATATTTTTTAACTCCTAAACTTATTCCAAAGAACAGCCAAGGTTGAGAACCACTGGTGTGTCTCAGATAAAATACAATATATTCTTCCCCACTAGACTGGTAGCTCCTTGAGGGTACCAACTGCATCTTCTCATAACCCTAGTCTAACACCTGGCTCAATAAATGTTTCATGAATGAGTTTTCCTCCAACATATGACATGTTTCCAACTCCCACTAATCACTTCTCTTTTTCTGACAGGAGGTAATTTACAGAATACACACTGCTTACACCTATTACTCTGTAAAGATGTTTTCCTTTGGAGTCAAAGGTCTCAATAAGTCACACCTGCTGACAACAGCCTCAGCTCTTAAATACTGAAAAATGACAAACACAAACAGCTAAAACGTTTTTGAAAGAAGGGAGGTCTGCTCAGTTTTTGCTTCTGGGAGAATGAAGACTGAGAGTAAGCCAACAGAGCATTTCTATTTAGATCTCTCTGCTGAACACAGTTCTCAGTGATTCACCGGAAGGGTCATGCTCAGTGCTCAGGACCATGTTTTTTTGTGGGTTTTTTTGTTTGTTTGTTTGTTTCTGAGATAGTCTCATTCTGTCACCCGGGCTGGAGTGCAGTGGCAAGATCTCAGCTCACTGCAACCTCCGCCTCCTGGGTTCAAGTGATTATCCTGCCTCAGCCTCCCGAGTAGCTGGGATTACAGGCACCCTCCACCATGTCCAGGATTTGTGTAGTTTTAGGAGAGATGGGGTTTCACCATGTTGCCCAGGATGGTCCTGAACTCTTGACCTCAAGTGATCTGCCCACCTCAGCCTCCCAAAGTTCTGGGGTTACAGGCGTTAGCCACCACACCCAGCCAGGACCATGTTCTCAAAATGATTAAGTACACTCAGCTTGAAGCCACGAAATAGACAAAGGCTTTGAAAATATTTAGACAGCAGCAAAGCTTAATGGCTTTTTTTTCAAGGCATCATGCTATTGATCACTCTGCTGGATCATCAGCTTTTAATTAGGATCTACTTTTCTCCAATTACAATATGCAAGATTAGGAGAAAAATGTAACATTAACTTGTCATAAAATGAATCTGTGCGGCATATGGTAACCATGCCACAATTGTAGCCCTAGTCCTTTTAAGAGTAATTTAGAGCTACAGACCTGAAACAAAACACTTCAAACCAGCTTCAGCACAGTGTTTCCTTAATTACAAACTTACATGCTGAAGGGACTGAAGTGTAGTGTTTAAAAATTCATACCAATTGAACTGTCTTAAACTTGACAACATGGTCAAAAGAAACCGTATACACTTCAGAACACACTAGCAAACATCACCTAATAAACATTGATTCCTTTAAGCTAGACAAACAAGCAAAAAGGTAGTGTTAAAATTTCCAACAAGTCTCCATTTGTTTCACTGGACTCCGAAATTAAAGCCGTTTTTTCCAGGCTGAAAACATTGTATCAAAGAGTGCTTTCTAACCCGTAACAACTTAACACCTCCATAGGAGAATGCAGTCATTGTTGAGACTTGTTAGAAAATTAACTTAGTTGTGTAATTACACAAACAAGTTGTTTCAAGACTACTCTTAACTCTTCATTTCTAATAATGTTCTCAGGATCAGATTAATGAAGATACGCAGATACTGCTATGAAGAGTCACAAAGGTTGACCTTCCTTATATCCCTACGGGAAGATTCTTAAGCCTCTAAGTGCAAGCAAGGTAACTGGAGGAGGGTTAGCTGCATTCCAAGCAGAGAGACAAAGCCTGAACACCCCTCAGCAATGCGCAATACAACACACAGTGTTAGTAAGCTGTCTCATATGCTGAGCTGCAGTGTAAAATCTAGGCTTTACCCATTAAGGGCACTTGCAAAGGTGATATTTGTCTGATTATCAATAAACATTTTTGACCTTAAAAAAAATGTAAAAACCTCCCCTTCCCTTTCTGAACAATTTAGTCCTAAACCTGTTAGGTAGGCAGAGTGAGGTAGATGTTCATGCTGGTGACAGCCCAGTGTGAGATGTCAGAGCCTGGGCAGGGCAACGAAGGTGTTCCTATGAAGGGGCAACGTCCACGCTGAGGGAAGGCCTGGCATAAGATGTACAATCCAACTGGATGAGGAAGGCATCTACTCAGGGAACAACCTGGTGTGGGAAGTCAGAACCTGAGTGGGGTGGAAGGGTATTCACACACAGCACGGCTGGGCCTGGGGTGTTGAAGCACATGCAGAATGAGGGGGTACCCATGTGAGGGTATCCCAACACAGGGTGTCAGAGCTGCAGAGGGTGAGGAGCATGTGTAAGCATTAGGGCCCCCGAGAATGGAGGCCAGTGCCCAAGCAGGCATGAGGAGATTGCCCATGTTGGGTAGGAGGAGGCTGCCCAGAGTGAGGGGGAGTCAGAGTTCAAGCAGGGCAGTGGGGCAGGAGGTGTGTGGAGAACCAAGCAAGGTGAAGGAGGAGACGAGCATGCACATGGGGTGGGGGTGAAGGGGCCGTGTGCCTAATCCGAACCCAAGGGTACATGGAGGACATGGGGAAGCCTGGTTTGTTACAGTTGAAGTTAACAGAAAACCAACATGACTTCTACAAAGTTGGATTTGAACTGAAGATATGAGTATGTGCTCAAGGTTTACATATATATAACTTGATAGGAAAATAAAGTGTAAATGTAACCTGACTTTTCACATGCACACATATTTCCCAGCTCTGTCTACTGGGAGGGACTGGGAGCAGCAACACCCCAACAGCAATGAGCACACCTAACTCCCAGGCCTTGGCTTCTAAATACAATTCTCCTCTAAAAGGAACCAAGGCTCCTTGGAGAAAGAGCTGATTCTAGCACTAAGACAGGGAATGTGCTAGATGAACTTGGAACATTTTTGTGCCAGGAAGCAAAGAAGTGCTGAAAGAATGATGGGGATATGTTAAAAGGACATGGGAGCAAGCCTGAAAGGGCTTCCACTGGCAAAATCTGGGGCAGTCTGAGCATCCAAATCAGTAAGGATATTATCAGATTCAGACCCATCAAATAAAACAGGAAGCCATGAGTTCATATGCATCTAAATAAGGGAATAAATTGAAAAGTTTAATGAGAAATGGTATATTTACACAGTTTCAAAGTACCTCCCCACAAAATACTGAATACAAGGGAGGAGAGAGTAACTTTCAACGTAGAAGTTTGGCAAAAACCCCGTCAAGTCAAAGTGATCACCATCAGTAATGGAAGAAACTGCTGGACCGCAAAGAGCAGGGCACAGCATCACTGCTGTGATATTCCTGTCGGAGATGCTACACCTGAGGAAACATCAGACAAAACCAAGTGGAAGGACCTTCTAGAAAATATCTGGCCTTAATCTTCAAAAGTGTCAAGGTCATGAAAATCAAGGAAAGGCTGAAAATCTCTTCCAGACTATAGGAAACTAAAGAGAAATGACAACCAAATGCAATGTGTGATTCTTTTGCTGTAAAGGATGTTATTGGGACCACTAGTGAAACCTTAATGCAGTCTTAGGATTAGACGTAGTAGCAAATTGCTGATTTTGATGTTTGCATTGCGTTAGAGGAGAGAATAACCTTGTTTGTAGGAGAAGCACACTGAAATAGTCAAGGGTGATGAGGCATCAGGTCAATACCACGCTTTAAACTGTGTGTGTGTACACGTGTGTGTGTGTGTGTACACACGTGTATGTGTGTGTGTGTGTTTTAAGTTCTTTATACTGTACTGCCAACTTTTCTATAAGATTTTAGTTCCTGGAAAAATATTTTTTTTAAATCATTCATTAAATACCAATTTCTCTGACCTTCCTTTTACCAAGACTTTCTCACAGGAATGACATGTGGTTCTACGGAAAGAACCCCAAACTAAACATCAGCTGCCTTGGGTTCAAATCCCAGGTAGATCCCTTACTTGTTATGGGATTAGGACAAGCCATTTAACCTTTCGGCTTCCTCCTCTGTCAAGATATATACTTGCCCTGAGCATCTCAAAAGCTGTTTGAGGGATCAAATGAGAAAAAAACGAGAAAGTGCTTTGTAAACTAAAAAGTGTTAAACTAATGTAAAGGGTATTATCACATATCATATAAAAATAAAATGGCTTCACCTTACCAATAATAGGCTTTATAAGTAATCCACGTATTACTGTGTATTTCAAAGACTCAAAACCATTAAGCTTTCAAATACCGTCACTAAAAGCAATCCAGAAAATAGGGAACTATCCAAATAGAAACATTAGTCTAGGCAATAAAGGGATTTTAAGAACAAGGAATTGATTGTGCAGTCAGAAAGAAATTCACGTTTTACCAAAACTGAAGAAGAAAAAGTCTCTCCTCTACAGAGGAAAAAAAAAAGCTGAATAAATGCAACGTATAAAAACCAAGAGAGGCCGGGCGTGGTGGCTCATACATGTAATTCCAGCTCTTTGGGAGGCCGAGGCAGGCGGATCACCTGAGGTCAGGAGTTCAAGACCAGCCTGGCCAACATGGTGAAACCCCTGTCTCTAATGAAAATACAAAAATTAGCCAGGCATGGTGGCACATGGCTGTAATCCCAGCTACTTGGGAGGCTGAGGCAGGAGAATCGCTTGAACCTGGAAGGGAGAGGTTGCCGTGAGCCAAGACTGCACCATTGCACTCCAGCCTGGGCAACAAGAGTGAAACTCCATTTCGGGGGGAAAAAAAAAATCAAAGGAGTCCATGGATGTACAACTTATGCCCCTCAGTCAGTAATAAAGTGAACATCTGTAAAATACTTTATGGTTACCTTAGAACTCACATATGTTTCTGAAGCTGATTGTCAAAACCTTGTCAGATAATAAGATGGTAGTATTTTCCTTGTTTTACAGAAAGGGAAACTGAGACCAGGAAGTGGTGGAACTCCAACAGAACCTTGGTTTTAAGATTCCAAAATCCATGCCTTTTCCACCACACCATGTTGCCCGTCCAAAAATTACTCACATCTGTTTAGAGTGGCTGGGGGAATGGTGGGCCACAGACTTGTATGACAAGGTCATGAAAAGCTTCACCACCTCCCCAGAAAAAAAAATGTGCTTAAATGGAATTTAACATAAAAATTTCAAGGGGTTCATGAAGCTATTTATGGAGAACTATGCAACAAGAACCCCTTGTTTCATTGATGACTTGCTTTTATGTTCTTTCTTATTTAACCCTCCCGCCAAGCCTGTGAGAGGAAGGTTATTACCATTACCCCATCTAATAAGAGTAGATGTTCTGCAGAAGACCAAGTAACTTCTAAACCTTGCTAACATGTACTAAACACTTAACTATGTGTCAGATACTTTTCTAAGCACTTTTCATGTATTATTTCACTTAACCTTCCCAACAACTCTACGAAAGAACTATTATTACCATCATTCTCATTTTACAGATGAGGAAACTGAAATACAAGTTCAGAAGCTTGTCCAAGTTCACACAGCTTGTAAGAGCTGGAGCTGAAATTTGAACCCAGAGAGTGTGGCTCTAGAGTCTATATTCTTGAATTTTTAAAGTCAACTTTATACCTCCAACATATAATTGTAACCTCGTAATTAAATGTATGCTAATATACATACACTAAAATGCACTCGTAAGTGTCTAGTTCAAGGAACTTGGGCAACTGCATACACCCATGTAACCCCTATTTCACTAATTTTTTTTTAATGAACTTTATTATAGGCCCAATTGTTTTTCTCCTCCACGCACCCTTCAAAAACCATGGTGTATGGCTCTTGTGTTAGCACCTAAGGGCAACTGAAAAGGCCTTCAGAACAGTGAGTTAAGGTTCTCAACACTCCTTGAGTAGTCCTTTGAGCCATCCAGAGAGCTCACAACCTGACTTCAGGAAGATCCAGAATTACAGAGTGGTGCCTTCCCCATGTCTCCCAGAAGCACTGAGCTCCTCTCTCCTTCATGGTCCCGAGTTCCCTTTTCTGACAAGAACTTGCCTACCCCTCTGCCACTGCTCCATTCGGACCTTAGTGAGTTGCCATCATAGATCACAGTCACCATGGAACTCATGCTCTTAACAACGTAACGTATGCTATACTGACTCAGAGTCTCAAATCATCTAGGAAGTTTTTTAAATCAGATTCCCAGGTTCTACCACTGGAGACTGATTCACTAGGTGGGAAATAAAGCCTAGGTATCTATTTTCTTTTTTTTTTTTTTTTTTTTTTGAGACGGAGTCTCGCTCTGTCGCCCAGCCTGGAGTGCAGTGACCGGATCTTGGCTCACTGCAAGCTCCGCCTCCCAGGTTTACGCCATTCTCCTGCCTCAGCCTCCCGAGTAGCTGGGACTACAGACGCTCGCCACCTCGCCCGGCTATTTTTTTGTATTTTTTTTACTAGAGACGGGGTTTCACCGAGTTAGCCAGGATGGTCTCGATCTCCTGACCTCGTGATCCGCCCGTCTCGGCCTCCCAAAGTGCTGGGATTACAGGCTTGAGCCACCGCGCCCGGCCTATTTTCTGAAAAGTGATTTTGATGATCTATTGATCTATGAATCTATTTTCCCAAGTGATTCTGATCAGTTGGATTTTGGAACTACTACAAAAGAACAGTAGTTCTTCTCGATGTGCCAAGATGGCAGACAACCTAGAAATCGTGACACTCTTTAGAAGACCTTGAAATATACCCTTTAATAATAATAAATAAAATAGTTTTAAATCAAATACCATCTTATACAGGCAGTAGCAGGCTATCAAAAATTTAAGTAAGTGTATAACAAATTTACTGGAATCTCACTTCCAGCAGAGATGGAGTAACATGGACCACATTTACCCTTCCATCTGAAACAACCAAAAGTCCCTCGATCCATCCATCCTTCTCTCGAACAATGTTTTTTAAGAAACTAGAGAACATACAAGAAAGTACAGTGATCCCTGAGAGAAGTAAACAAGTGAGCTGAGCCCTCTGATGCCCCAGCTCACCACTTTGAGAGTTTCCAGACTGTGGTGCAAGGAGGGGGAACCTAAGCAAAGTCCAGCAAACACCTGGAGCTGAGAGACAGAGTTAAGCATCCAGGGAAACCAAGGCAGTTAAGTTTGCAGCACAGAGTGCTAGAGTGAAGAGAGCTGCACAGAGAAAGAACTCCAGAGATCTGCAAGAGCCCCCTCAAGTATAAGTACCAATTAGCACATGTATGTGAGGAAATAACTTAAGCCTGCACAAAGAACCATGCAAAAAAGATTACAGGTAGCAGCGGCTGGTACTCACACAGGGTTAGAAATAATGCCTATGCCCCCAGCCAAAGTGGAAAACTCATAGTTCATGGTGCATTGGATAGAGTACACAGTAGACTATTACCTTAGAAATGGGTACTAAAATTCTAGGTTGCCTAGTCTAGCCCTAGACTGAGCACAACTCCAATCCCACTTAACGAACCTTAAAAAGCAAGACTTGGAAGGAACACATTATTTCAAAGTAACATAGACAAAACATATGAAACAATGGTTTTCAAGACATTAGGCAACAAAGTGCACCAATGCCTTGAAAGATGGAAAAGAATGAAGTAAGCCTATGACTGCCTCAGATTACTCCCCTGAGGAAACCCAAGAATATTTACAAGAACACAAAAACAGAGGGAGAGCATCAGGGTAAATAGCTAATGCATGTGGGGCTTAATACCTAGGTGATGGATTGACAGGTACAGCAAACCACCATGGCACACAATTACCCATGTGACAAACCTGCACATCCTGCACATGTATCCCAGAAGGGAAAATAAAATAATATCCCAGCACTTTGGGAGGCCGAGGCAGATGGATCACTTGAGGTCAGGAGTTCAAGACCAGCCTGGCCAACATGGTGAAACCCTGTCTCTACTAAAAATACAAAAATTAGCCGAGTGTGGTGGTGGACACCTGTAATCCCAGCTACTCGAGAGGCTGAAGCAGGAGAATTGCTTGAACCTGAGAGGGAGGGGTTGCGGTGAGCCGAGATCAGGTCACTGCACTCCAGCCTAGGTGACAGAGCGAGATGCCATCTCAAAAATAAGAAAAAGAAGAAGAATAAAGAATAAGAATAAAGAATGGTCTTGGCATGGTGGCTCATGGCCCATGGGCATGGGCATAGTGGCCTGTAATACCAGCACTTTGGAATGCTGAGGCAGGCAGATCACTTGAGGTCAGGTATACACTACAGACCAATATCTCTCACAAATATAGACACAAAAGTCCTTAACAAATTATTAGCAGACAGAATTCAACCATGTTTATAATGACCCAGAGAGGTTTATACCAGGGATGTAAGATTGGTTCAGTATTTGAAAACCCATCAATATAATCTACCATATTAAGAGGATAAAGAAAAATCACAAATTACATCAACTGATGAAGAAAAAAGCATTTGACAAAATTCATGACAGAAACTTAGAAAACTAGAAATCAAGGGGATCTTCCTTAATCTGATAATGGACATCTACAAAAAACCTACAGTTAACATCATACTTAATGGTGAAAGACTGAATACTTTCCCTCTGGGATTAGGAACAAGGCAAGGGAACTCATCATTCTAATCACACTGGAGAGCCTAGCCAGGGCAATAAGGTAAGAAAAAGAAATAAAAGGAATATGGACTGAAAAAGAAGAAACGAGATTGTCTCTATTTACAGACAACTTGATTGCCTGTGTAGAAAAGTCCTTAGAATTAAAACTGAGGTTATTTCATTCTCTTTCATCTGTCTACAATTCTTCCATTTCCATAGAACACCTTTGCAGGAATTTCTCCTTGGACTCCTTCCCTAATGGTGTCCTAAGCCTAAACCATAGATTTGGATTGCTAAGGACATACGAGACCTAAAAAGCACAGTCATAATGGGAAAAATTGATAGGTTATGTCAAAATTAGGAATATCTGTTCAAAGGAAAACTTTGCCTAAAATTGAAATATTCTGTTCAATTATTTTTTCTGTGACTTGGGAAAAATCATCCAGTAGTATTTAATTTTAACATGAACTCACAGAACACCAATGCTTTTTAGGAACATAGCATAAGAATTGCTACAAAGCCTCCATGGCTAAGGTGCAAAATAAAAGAACCTCTCTGCCGAAAAGAAAAAAGAAAGAAGACCAGGAGTGTACATCTGGCAAACTGAGTCAATCAGAATCCAGAACCGAGTCACAGAGCTGGAGTCAGTCATTTGTCTGGTTCTGGAGCTCAGGTCTATAAATCCTGTCATCAAAATCACCTAAGGA
Source organism: Theropithecus gelada (assembly GCF_003255815.1). Lineage (NCBI taxonomy): Eukaryota > Metazoa > Chordata > Mammalia > Primates > Cercopithecidae > Theropithecus > Theropithecus gelada. Next base: position 15,232,698 of record NC_037683.1, on the reverse strand, counting down.
ACTGTTATGAAATACAAAAATAGGTCCCAAGATTCTGATTCAGAGGGTCTGGGGTGGGGACAGAAAAAAAAATTAAGTTCCCCGAGTGATTCTGGTGCATAACTATCCAGGTTTGGAAACCACTTAGTTAAATAACATTGCTTAAAACTAAAAAGGGATCAGTGTTGTGCCATGTACAACAGGAAGAGCTCATTGAGAGAAGGGAGGGAGACAGGGAAAAGCCAGCACGAGAGTTTGTGTGGTTGATCCCTAAGAGCCTAGCATAGCCTAGAGGCTGTGGGGGTGCTTAAGAGACTGACTGTGCAACCTCAGTTCCCGGGTGTCCAGATCCAGGCCCTAGGTGATCTGCCATGATGCCCATTCAAGTGTCTGCTCTCTCCTTAATACAAAGGTTGCTAACCAACAGGAAAGCATGACCTTAATTTTCCTTAAGATTTTCAGCTATGGTAGGTCTGCTTACTCACCCAGGTAAACAATAAATGCTTATTTCTAATTCAGAACATCTTTACTTTCCACATACTTTACCCCTGCTCTAGGTTTACCAATAGACGATATTAACAACAACTATTAAAACCTATCACTACAAGGAAAGGCATCTCAGAATACCTAATCCGTCCAAGTCCAGGCCCTCAGGTGCTCTGAAAGAGCTTCAAGCCCAACTGGAGGAACAAAAAACAATCCACAAATGCACCCAGTAACCCTTCAGAACACAGTCAACATTAAAGCCAAGAATATATACTGTCAAATAGCAAGAGGTATAGTTGAAGAAGCATGAGATCTGGAATGGTGAAAACTGCTTGCCCTGGTTCTGGCACTAAATTGGCTGTGCACCTTTGAGCAAGAAAGGAGAGACAACAGTGGGCTGGGAGGTCTGAAACATGGGCACGTGTTGACTGTCTGCAGCATAGCTTTAAAGATTTCCCTCTCTAGATCTAATTAAACTAAAGAGCTTCTGCACAGCAAAAGAAACTACCATCAGAGTGAACAGGCAACCTACAGAATGGGAGAAAATTTTTGCAATCCACCCATCTGACAAAGGGCTAATATGAGAATCTACAAAGAACTTAAATAAAAGTACAAGAAAAAATCAGACAACCCCATCAAAAAGTGGGCAAAGGATATGAACAGACACTTCTCAAAAGAAGACATTTATGCAGCCAACAGACACATGAAAAAATGCTCATCATCACTAGCCATCAGAGAAATGCAAATCAAAACCACAATGAGATACCATCTCACAACAGTTAGAATGGCAATCATTAAAAAGTCAGGAAACAACAGGTGCTGGAGAGGATGTGGAGAAATAGGAACACTTTTACACTGTTGGTGGGACTGTAAACTAGTTCACCCATTGTGGAAGACAGTGTGGCGATTCCTCAAGGATCTAGAACTAGAAATACCATTTGATTCAGCCATCTCATTACAGGGCATGTACCCAAAGGATTATAAATCATGCTGCTATAAAGACACATGCACACATAGGTTTATTGCGGCATTATTCACAATAGCAAAGACTTGGAACCAACCCAGAGGTCCATCAATGATAGACTGGATTAAGAAAATGTGGCACATATACACCATGGAATACTATGCAGCCATAAAAAAGGATGAGTTCATGTCCTTTGTGGGAACATGGATGAAGCTGGAAACCATCATTCTGAGCAAACTATCGCAAGGACAGAAAACCAAACACCGCATGTTCTCACTCGTAGGTGGGAACTGAACAATGAGATCACTTGGACACAGGGTGGGGAATATCACACACTGGGGCCTGTCAGGGGGTGTGGGGGGAGGGATAGCATTAGGAGATATACCTAATGTAAATGACAAGTTAATGGGTGCAGCACACCAACATGGCACATGTATACATATGTAACATAACAAACCTGCACGTTGTGCACATGTACACCCTAGAACTTAAATTAAGAAAAAAAAAGTGGGTTTCAGTTTTAAAAAAAAATGTGGTGCCTTTGCACTCATTGCCAAGTTTTTGTTACAGATTAATTTTTCCACAAATTGAACCAATCAGTAATTTTAAGGTTTTGTTTTTTCTAAATGTAAGAGTTCAGATTATATTCTATTAAAATTTTGCCCTCAAATAAAAAAAAAATAAAAAAAAAAGATTTCCCTCTCTAGGACCCAATTTGTTCATCTCTAAACAGATCAATATGAAAGGTCTCCCCAGTTCCAACATCCTGTGGCTCTATCCTTCTAAATCTCTCTCCCCACTTGTAAAATAGTAAGTCAGATTATAAGGATTAATATGAAGGTTCACAATTCCTGCATCAAAACATTAACTTAGATCAATACCAATGCCACTGTCCACATTACAACTGGTAAGTTATTTGTCCTGAATGTCAGTTCAACAAGTAACTTAAGTGGACACCTGTAGTTCCAGCTACTTGAGTGGCTGAGATGGCAGGATCACTTGAACCAAGGAGTTTGGGGCCGTACTGCCCTATGATGATGATGACCCATGAACAGCCACTGCACTTCAGCATGAACACCATAGTAAGATTCCATCTTCAAAGGAAAAAAAAAAAGACAAGTAACTTAAATGAAGACATTCAGTCACTTGCTCTAGGGCAGTAGTTTTTAGTGTTGGGCCGATATGTCTCAGAGGTCTTGCGAGAACAGAAGGGAAATGAAAGTAGCCTACCCCCATAGACCTACTTTTAGTGTTTTATATGTCCACATTTCAAATAAGAGTCCCTCTAACAAAAGTTTCCAAAGCTTTAAAAACAAATCTGATTCATAGAACACTATATGTACAGGATTATATGTTAAAAAAAAAAAAAAGATTCAAAGAGCATTATACAAACAAAACAAGATAAACATTTAAGATAGGTATGATTATCATCCAGTTTACCAATGAAGAAACTAAGGAACAGATCAGTTAAAGCCAAACATTTAGGAAGTGAGACAGCTGGGTCTAGAACCCAGGCAGTTTGGCTCCAGAGTCCATGTTCCTAACTACTATGCTATAGCTCAGCATTCCACTGCATAGCTTGAAAAACAAAGACAAAAACACAATGTAAACCCCCACGGCTCCCAAATGCATTCAAGAGTAAAAAGATAGTCATTATGACATGCGACGCAAGACTATTTGCAACTTAGCCTCAGTGAGACCAGACCCATCTGCTTCATCTGCCCACTACCCCCTACCAACCCACATGCCCCCACATTTTAGTCATGTTAAACTTATCATCAGGCCTCAATCACTTACATGCCTTGTATATACATGTGTCACTTATTGCACCATTTCAGAGGGGCCGGCACTGTGCTGAGCTTAATTTTATATATAGCACCTCACTTTATCCACATGACATATTGTGAGGTAGGGAGGATCTACAGCACTTCACAAAAGTAAGAATCTTCTAGAAATTGAATTGCTTGCCCAAAGACAAATACCTAGTAAGGGGCAGTGTATGAACTCAAGCCAAGGTCTGTTCTTACATCAAAGGGCATGCTCTTGATCATAATTCCCCACCTAAAATGTGTTCCATCTCCTAACAATGTCCTGTCTATTCAAGATGCATCTATAACAGTGCTTGGGAAGTAGCAGGCATTTAAGAGATATTTGCTGAATGAATGGAAAGTGAATGAACAAATGCCTCCTCCTCTCTGGAGGCTTCTCTCACCCCCTTACAAAGCTCAGTGCTCTCTCCACACTGTCACAAAACTGATTTCAAAGTCCTATTATGAGGCTTCCCAGGTGGTATTCTATGCTTTCTACTTATATGTACATATTACCTACTACACTGGGAAGTTTGTTTCACTTCACCTCTGTATTCCCAGACCCCTAACAAAAGGCCTGGTTTTTAAACAAGCGCTTGGTGAATTTGTTAACTGAATGAAATTCCCCGAGGAGAAGAGAGATGAGTAAGTGACTCATGATTCACATTAAAACTTCTTTTTCCTCCAGAAGTAAACAACGTTCAGAACTGTGATATACTCAAATGTGTGCTCTATAAATATTGCTAGGTTTCAACTATCATCCGAGGTATCTAAATTTAACTCATTCAACACATATTTATGAGTAATCTAAATACACACAGATAATGGCTCCTAAGGAGCTTACAAGCCAGTCAAGAAGACAAAACATAAAATGTAAACAGTCAAATATGGGCTGTTTGAAATCAACAGAGATAAATGACTGGCTGCCACAAATTGATAAAACAAAATGCTGCGGGTTTGCAAATTGAAGACATCATTCTGAGCTAAGGTTGTGGTCCTGATTGTCGGCAGATAGGATGCAATGAGGCTTTTTATAATCAGTAGCAAAATGAGAAAAACGGACAATACAGTGTGCTTTCCATATAAAGGTATTTAATTCAACTATAAAAACTGTCCTTAATTAGTCATCTTGTTCCTCTTGCCTTTCAGATATGAAAATGCAATTTCTTTTCAAAAATAATGGTGACAGGAGATGATCATTTTTATGTAACTCCACAAAATTTGTTTTTAAGTCTGTACTTTAAAACGTTCCAAACATTTGGGAATCAGTGAGCTACAGCATTCAAGAGAAGTACCATGAAGGGGTGAAATGTGATTGTTCACACTGCAGAATGAACTGGGTTTGGCTAGGTGGACAGGAGAGGGGGGATTTTAAACAGGGGACACATGCTGAGCAAAGTACAGAGGTATGAACGCTCACGCAGAGACTGGAGAATGCTAGCAAAATCAGCCTGATTGAAACTCGGAAACATTGCAGCTGGAAGTTCTTTCTTTTTTTTCTTTTTTTTTAGAGACAGGGTCTTGCCATATTGCCTGGGCTGGAGTGCAGTGACTATTCACAGGCATGCTCATAGCACACTGCAGCCTTGAACTGCCAGCCTCAAGCAATCCTCCCACTTCAGCCTCCCAAGTTGCTGGGACCATAGCTGCATGCCACTTGCAAATTCCTATGTGGCAATATGCCATGCTAACTAAGTACCTTTCAGATCCTCCACTGAAAGCTATAAATAATGGGTTTTTCCATCTTCTCAAATAAATACATTGACGAGCTTGCAAGAAAATAACCAAGATTCGTTCAGGTGTGGTGGCTCACACCTGCCTGTAATCCCAGCACTTTGGGAAGCCAAGGCGGGTGGATCACTTGAGGTCAGGAGTTCAAGACCAGCCTGGCCAACACAGTGAAACCTATCTCTACTAAAAATACAAAAACTTAGCTGGGCATGGTAGCGTGTGCCTGTAGTCCCAGTTACTTGGGAGGCTGAGGCAGGAGAATTGTTTGAACCCAGGAGGTGGAGGTTGCAGCGGGCCGAAATTGTGCCACTGCACTCCAGCCTGGATGACAGAGTGAGACTCTGACTCAACAAAAAAAAAAAGAAAAGAAAAGAACAAAGATTCTGACAAGGAACTAAGTGAAGATAGGAACCTAACAGGGTTACCAAAACACAAAAACTCACTTTCTCCTTGAAGACATTTATATGTATACAGTCCAATGCAAGCTCCATTCTCCCAATCTAAGGGGCTCAAGGAATTCAAGACAAAATGAATATTCAGCCTAAGGAGAAAAGTGAAACAGACATCCCTCTCCCACCATTTAAAGTGGGATGACTAAAGTGATGAAGAAAGAAACCCATCCACACACATACCCATCTCAGGAACTGTCATAAAAACCACTAGCCTCAAAACTCAGCACTGAGAAACAAAGGGAAATTTTTCCACCAGTTCAAACACAAGCAGTCCTTCACAAGGGATTGCTACTGAGTGGTCAAAAAAATCTCAACAGGCTGGGCATGGTGGCTCACATCTGTAATTCCAGCACTTGGGTAGGCGGAGCCCAGGAGTATGAGACCAGCCTGGTTAACAGAGCAAGACCCCAGATCCATCAGAAAAGAAAAAAAAAAAAAGTAAAAAAATTAGCAGTGCATGGTGGTACACACCTGTAGTCTTGGCTACTCGGGAGGCTGAGGCAGGAGTTCAAGGCTGCAGTGAGCCAGAATAGTGCCACTGCACTGCACCCTGGGCAACAGAGTGAGACTCTCTGAAAACAAACAAACAAACAAACAAAAAACCCTCAATCCCAGAATTTAAATTGAAGTGGTCCCAAACTAAGAGTGGCTTTAAGACACTAACAAAAAAATATGTAAATCTTCTCTGGAAAAATCCACTTCAAACTCAGCTTCAAAATTTTTCTCACAGAAAGCTCCAAGAAATATGAGCTCACTGGCAAAAATCAGAAAACCCTGGGGAAACAAGGCCCATAAATAAGAACCTCAGAACTAAAAGATGGGAGAGTCAGACCTTCAAAGACTTCAGGTATTAGAATTATGGGAGACAGAACATGGAATATTTAATAAGCTTAAATAAATTTTAAAAAGATTAAAAATGAGTAAAGAGTAAGAAACTATGACATGACCAAGCAAAATTGAAAAAGAACAAAATATTTCTCAAAATAAGAATGAATAACTCAACGGATGACTTAAAAGCAGAAAAGATACAACCAGGGAGAGAATTCATGAACTTAAAGAAATGATGCAAAATAGAGTTCAGAAAGAAAAACAGAAAATAGAAAACAAAAGCTACACAAGATAGACGCAGAAAGTAAAACATTAAATCAATAATCTGGAAGAGAAGAGGATGCGGCACAGCCAACAGCTGTTTTTAATACTCTAGTTATCTCTTAAGATTTCTACCTTAACTTCATTCTTGGTCTGAAAATACCAGAGAACTTTCCAGAACTAACAACAGATACACATTCACACATTTAAAAGGTCCAATGAATGTACAGCAAAATACATAAAAAGAAATCTAGAAGTGCTGGCTCCCAGTAACAGGCACACTCCACCCTCTCTCTCCACAACAATAAAATACCTCGATAAAACCAGGGCAGAATTCACGGAGCAGCCATTTGAGGAACCCAGAAAGTAGAGTAGCAGATGAATTGGGGTAAGAAGATTCTAATTAAAAGTACCACCAAACCAGTGGTGTGTTTGAGTTTGTTCCTCCAATATCACTCAGCATAGACTCAAGGCAGCCCAAATACTGGACGTGAACATCAGCATGAATAACTTCCAAGAGAAGCTGTCTAGTTCAGGCTCAAGGAGTGGAAAAGAGGCAGCAGCCTACAGGTACCTAAAGCATTGAGTGAGGGAAGGAACCTTTCCCTCCAGAGTCAGAGGAAGTGCGGCCTTAAGAGGATAGGGCAATCCCCTATTACTTTCTTTTCTACTCTGTCCTCTCACTGAAAAGCCCAGACTACATATACAATCATGGAAAGTACACAGCAGAGCAGGGTTAAATAAAGGGAGCCCCAGGGAACTGAGGAGACAGCAAGAGAGGGGAGTTCAAGAAAATTATCTCAGAAAGCTGGGTTTGAACTCCAGGCCTCACCTCGGAGCCCACCAGCAATGCATAAGGGTCTGGCCCAGTGCAGTGGCTCATACCTGTAAACTCAACACTTTGGGATGCCAACAGAGAGGATCACTTGAGTCCGGGAGTTCAAGACCAGCCTGGGGAGCATAGCATGACCCAGTCTCCACCAAAAACTTAAAAATTAGCCAGGTGTGGCATTGTGCACAGCTACTTAAGAGGATTGCTTGAGCCCAGGAGTTCAAGGCTGCAGTGAGCCACGGTTGTGCCACTCCACTCTGGGCAACAGAGCAGGACCCTGTCTCAAGGGGGAAAAAAAAAGGTCCACAGGTCCTCTTCTTCTACATACATACATACATCCTCATCAACATCTGAAATTGTCTTTTTTTTTTTTTTTTTTAATTTAAAGGTGGGGTCTCAAAGTCCTGTATCCTTGAGTAATTCTCCCACCTAAGTGTAAGCCCTGTGCCCAGCCCAGACTTTGTAATTTCAGCCATTCTATTGGGGGTGTAAGAGCTTTCTCACTGTAGTTGTAATTTGCATTTTCCTAATGGCTAAAATGATGCTGAGCATTTTTTCTTGCACTTATTTTTCATTTGTATATCTTCTTTGATACTCTATTCAAATCTTTTGTCCATTTTTCTTGGATTGTCTTATTGAGTTATGAGGGTCTCATATGTACATATGACATGTTTTATTTTTTATTTTATTTTTTGAGACAGGGTCTCACTCTGTAGCCCAGGCTGGAGTGCAATGGCATGATCACAGCCTACTGCAGCCTCAACCTCCTGGCTCAAGCAATCCTTCCCCTTCAGCCTCCCAAGTAGTCGGGACTATAGCCGTGCACCACCACGCCCAGCTATTTTTTTTTTCTTTTGTAAAAACAGTGTCTCCCTATTTGCCCAGGCTGGTCTCAAACTCCTAGGCTCATGCAATCTTACCACCTCAGCATCCCAAAATGCTGGGATTACAGGCATGAGCCAACATGCCTGGCTAACACATGTTTTACATAAAGGTGGAAATGGAAATAGAAAGAACTGGTCAAATGCATGTGTTCTTTAGAAGTCTGTGGTTTGTCTTTTCATTTTCTTAATGACAAGTTTTGAAGCACAAAAGACTTTAATTTTGATAAAGTTCAGTTTATTCTTTTACAGTGTGCTCTTTGTGTCCTACTTAAGAAGGTAAACTTGACAGCACCTTATCAATAGATCAGAGGGATAAAATGACATGGAAGGTATCAAAGATAATTCCTAGATTTCTGCTTTAGATGAATGAATAAATGGAACACCTTACTGAGACTGTATCTCCTCACAGGACATCCATAACCCACCATTAAACCAAATCACCCTTTTTGGATTTCCACTTCCACTGACTTCCCAACAGCATTCTACAATGCTTAACTCTGTCTCTTCTATTCCCCAAGGCTCAAACCTTGAAACTCACTTCACTATATTCAGCCTGAAAACAATTCGTATTCAACCATGCCAATAATTTCCAAATCTCTACACTTCTTCCTGGTGATAAATGGCAGCCAATAATTATTGAGAACCATGCTAGGTGACAGGCACTGTGCCTCTCTTCTGTCTACTGCATCTTTCTCCTCAGCCTATCATTAGTTTACACTCAACCAAATTCATCCTCCTCAACCTCAATCCCAGTTCTCCCTCCTGACTCACCAGTGTCTGTGAATGGTATTATGCGTCACAAATTGGAAACCCTGATATCATCACCTTTCATTTCAGCTTCTCCTTTCTCCCCCATATTCAATTCATTTAATGGTTCTCCAACTATCCTACCTTAAACGCTGGAGGTTTGGAAGCTAGACAAAGGTGCCAAAAATGGCCTTTTCCCAATTTGCATGAAAAAATAAGGTAATATAATTTTAAGTTTTCTTACCACAAATTTTTCTTAAACCTTTCTCACCTGCTACTCCCTGTCTATTCTGGAACGTAATATAAAATAGTATCTGATTTAGGGGAAAAAATGTAGTTTAAAGTTTAATATATGAATATTTCATAGTATTCCACAGAATACCATGACTTTTAGGTACTTCATCACCTGAACATGCTTGAGCACCACTGAACTAATAATTTGCAACTTATATTCCTGCTAAATTGTTCTTTCCTGTGCAATGTGAAACTTTTCCTATGAGGAAGTCAGACCAAGGTAGGAAAGGTCAGACCAATTTGCCTGAGAAAATATTAAAAAGTAGGTCATTGGGACACTATAAATTTCTTTCTCCTCAATTCCAGGCTATAACTACTTATCCATGGTAGCAAAGAGAATAACCAGCTTATAGGTGGAATAGGAATAACTTTCAATGATCACTGTAAGAATAACTGACCTTGTATTCTAGTCACAACAAGTGAGACAGCCTAGGCTATATTCACCAGTTAAACCAGCACATTCTGGATTGCCATTCTCTTCTGATTATCAGTATTTATACCATAGATAAAGCACAACATTAACCTAAGAAAAATAACAGAAATATCAATATTTATACTCTTAAAGGAGATTGCTAAAGCCACATGATTTGGGGATTAACAGTTATAATCATGATTTGGGGATATAAACAGTTATCTGGAACTATCACAAACATAAATCCTGGGAGTTAAACATATAAATAGACTACTGATTCTATTCTTTTAAGAACAAAACCCAGTCAACACCAAACTGCATCACTGAGTTAAACATTTATGTAATTATGCAATATACAGCAACTGAGTGCCACTATGTGCCACATACAGTGCAAGTCACTCAAGGTTTAACAGTGAGCAAGATGCTCACAGTACCCGACTTCATGAAGCCCACACACTATGAGAAAGACAATCAAAGAACACTGACAGTCAGTGCTGATAACAAAGTGCCTTCAAGTGCGGCAGGAAGGGTAAACGGGATGCTCGCTGAAGGGTTCAGCCAGAGCTCTAATTGAGCCAAAACCTAAAGAATGAGCAGAAGGTAACCAAGGGTATCTACACGTGTGATTAAGGTAAGAGGTGAGGGGTGCTATGAATGAGGCTGTGGTCAGACTAGCACGGAAGACAAAATACACTCAGAGTCACACCGATCTGGGCTCCAGTCGCAGCTCCACCACACAAACAGCCTAACATCACTGACTTCAGTCACTTCATTTGTAAAGGGCAATGATAACAATACTTACCTCATAGGATTATGGAGAGGATTAAATAACATAATGATATAAACTTATTCGTTCCCCACTTGATAGCTCTGTGATCTTGTGCAACTGGAAACTTCTCTGTGTCCTTCTCATCTGTAAAATGGGAATCTAACAGTACCTTCTCCATAGGGTTGTTAATAAGGATAAACTCAAAGAATAAATGTGAAGATTTAACAAGACAACAAATATAAACCATTTGGAATAAGTTCTAATGTTCAAAAGAGTTCAATAAATTTTGGTTATTTAATTTCTGTTATTTTTATACTAACAGACAGAGTTGAGGTCTCAAAGGGCCTTAAAGCCATGTTAGGTGTATGGATTTTAATCTGGAAGCGTGGAGAGCAGCTGAAGGGTTTTAAGCAGTCAACTGACATGATCAAATTGGTCTTCTGGAAGGCTCACCCTGGATACTGTACAGAGACTGGACTGGAAGAGTCAAAGTGGTAGAAAGAGCCCAGTCTGAGGAATTATAGCCATTAAGGTAGGAGAAGACGGTGCCCTGGACCAAAGGAACATCAGCAGAGAGATGAGTGCATGAAGCAACAAGGCTAGATATTTGCATTTAGGATGTGAGATGTCCCCAACATCTTACAGACTCTTCCCTCTCTCCTGCCCTCTACCCTCCTACTAAAAACTCATGAAGCTTTCATTCCCACTATCACCACACTCTGCAATTCCCAAACTATAACTTTAGTTTCCACTCTGTCGTGAGCTTCATTCAAGTCTAAATGTCACCTGCCCCTGGAAAGCTCCTCACACTTAATATAGCCCAAATCAAAGCAATCATTTATTTCCCCAGAAATATCTCAATTTCCCGATTTTTAATCCTAGTTCTATCACTTCTTTCTCTCAATCACCCAGGCTTCAAACTCTAGAGTCCTCATCATGTGGTTGTGAAGACCTTCTAATCTTCTGATGCTACATCTTGACAATTCTCACTGACACCTGGACACTTAAAATAAGGTGATGTCTGCCTGTAATCCCAACACTTTGGGAGGCCAAGGCGGGCGGATCATGAGGTCAGGATATCGAGACAATCCTGGCTAACACGGTGAAACCTCGTCTCTACTAAAAATACAAAAAAAAAATTAGCCAGGCGTGGTGGCGGGTGCCTGTAGTACCAGCTACTCAAGAGGCTGAGGCAGGAGAATGGCGTGAACATGGGAGATGGAGCTTGCAGTGAGCCCAGATTGCGCCACTGCACTCCAGCCTGGGCAACAGAGCGAGATTCCATCTCAAAATAAATAAATAAATATAAATAAAGGCGATGTCATGTAAAGTAAAAGAAAATATCCAGATATCGGCCCTCATGACTTCTCTTCTATAATAACACGTTCATTTGTCTTCTACCTTCAGTCATTTTGCCCTTCAGTCCTGGTTATATTCATGTTTCACACACACGTACACATACACACACGCGTAGAGAGAGAGAGAGAGACTAATACATACACAGAGCTACCGAATCTCTTGAATTAAAATTAGTTACATTGGTTATAATAATTACACACAAAAAGTTCAGTGAAAGCGGAGACAGGTACAATTCTAACAGAATGCACTCTAGAAATTTCAGCTTATTCTGTAAGGCAATAAAGGTCTACCTTCGTATTGCAAATGCCTGCTAGTCACTAGGAATTCAACTGGGAACAATGGATATAAACCAGTTCTTCAGCCACAGATCTAAGAAGGGGATCTGACCATCACTCGCAAGCACAAAGAACAGTGCCCATGGTAACCAATTAATCACCTGTGGCAAAACTGCAAATCTAGATAGAGCTCTCCTTGCTCAAGAGAGCAAACGAAAAATAAAAGATCTGTCAAAAAATATTGCAAATGAGAGGAAAGCATCATCATCTCTTGGAAGAAGAATATGTTTCTGAAAAAGATTAAAAAATATGCTTCAGGAAACTGACATCCTTAAATAGAACAGAAAAAAAAAAAAAAAAACCCATCTCTATAAAACAGGAACAAAAAGCTGCAAGGAAGAGAACAAGACAAGTAACAACAGCTTTTTTTTTAAAAAAAAAAAAAAAAAAAAAAAAAGGCCAATGTAACCTTGATATCAAAATCTGACAAGATCATTACGAAAAAGAAAAATTGCAGCCAAAATCTCTTATGAATACAGATGTAAACATAAAACAAACAAAATATCAGTAAATGGAATATAATATCCAAAAAAGAATAGTATAACATGACCAAGTGGGTTTATCCCAGGAATGCAAGGCTGGTTTAACATTTGAAAATAAATGTAATTCACTACATAAAACTGGAAAAAAGAAAAATTATAATCATCTCAAGAGATGCAAAAAAGGCATTTGGTAAAATTCAACATCCATTCATGACAAAAGCTCTCAGCAACCTAAAAATGGACAGAAACTTCTCAAACTGATTAAGGGCATCTAAGAAAAACAGCTATCAACATACTGGTTGACATTGATGAGATGGTAAGATATTGAACACTTTCCTCTGAATTCAGGTATAACAGCACTATATCTGTACTCATTGAACCTATTCATATCAGAGGTCTTACCCAGTGATATAAGGCAAGAAATAAAAAGTATAAAGATCAAAAACTAGGAAGTAAAATTGTCATTCACAGAAAACCTGACTGTATACATATAAAATAAAAATAACCTGAAAACATCATTAGAATTAAGTAAATTTAGCAAGGTTGCTGGATACAACGTCAACATACAAGAGAAATCTACCGTATTTCTATACGCTAGTAACAATTCAAAAATGACATTTAAAAAGCAATGCCATTCACAATAGTATGGAAAAAAAAAAATCAAAGACCTACGAATAAATCTAACAAAAGATGTTCAGGACCCTGCACTAAAAATTACAAAATGCTGCTGAAAAAAAATTAAAGATATATAAGGAGAGATATGTCATCTTCATTAACTAGAAGATTCAATATTGTTAATATCAACTCCCTACAAATTAGGGATGTAATGCAATTCCATCAAAATTGTGGAATTTCACAAGCTGATTATAAAATGTATATGGTCATGCAAAGGACCTGAATAGTCCAAACAATCTGAATAACAAAATTGAAAGAATTCCACTATTAAATAACAAGACTTACTTTAAAGGTACAGTAATTAAGATAGCATGGTATTAATGCAATGGAAAGAACCAAGTCCAGAAACACAAACATATACCTGATTTACAAGAAAGATGCCACTGAGTGGGAAAAGAATGGTCTTCTTGATAAATGTTAAGTCAATTGAACAACCACGTGGGGGAAGAAAAGGAATTAACCTTGATGTATAACTTACATCACACATAAAAATTCATATGAAATGGATCACATCACAGAACTAAAATTAAAATACAAAACAAAGCTTCTAGGATAAAACAAACAAAAGTATTTTTCATGGCCTTTGGTTAGGCAAAGATTTCCTAAACAGAACGCATCAAAAAGTAAAGAAAGGAAAGGATCAATAAAACAGGCTTAAGATCTCTTGTTAATCAAAAAGCACTATTAAGTGGCCAGGCCCAGTGGCTCATGCCTGTAATCCCAATACTTTGGGAGGCTGAGGCTGGCAGATTATTTCAGCTCAGGAGTTCAAGACCAGGCTGGACAACATGGTGAAACCCTGTCTCTACTAAAAATACAAGAATTATCCAGGCTTGGTGGCACACACCTGTAATCCCAGCTACTCAGGAGGTTGAGGCATGAGAATCACTTGAACCTGGGAGGCAGAGGTTGCAGTGAGCCTAGATGAAGCCACTGCATTCCAGTCTGGGCAACAAAGTGAGGCTCTGTCTCAAAAACAAAACAAACAAACGAAACAAAACAAAACAAAAGCATTATTTTAAGTGTAAAAAGGCAAGCTGCAGACTGCAGAAAGATCTTTGTAATACTTATGCCTGACAAAGTACTCACATTCAGTAATATAAAGAATGCCTACTAATCTGTAAGAAAAGAACAGACAACACAGTGAAAAACAGAAGACCTGAATAGGTATCTCACAAAAGAAGATATCCAAATGGCCAAAAAGCATATGAAAAGGTGCTTAACAAGAGTAGTCAGTCATCAGGGAAATATAGATTAAAATCACAGTGAGCTACGAAAACATGACATTAATGGCTAATAATATGGCTAAAAGACTAACAATATAAAGTGTTGGATATGAAACAAGTAGAACTGTCATGTATAGCTGATGAGGTATGAATTGGCACACAATTTGGAAAACCGTCAGCATCTACTAAAGCTAAACATATTTATAAATTTTGAACAAGCAATTCCAATCCTGGGTATAAACCTAACAGAAAGGAACATTTTTGTTAACTGTAAGACATCTATAAGAATATTTGTAACAACTTTATTCATAATAGTCAAAAATGGGAACCAACTTAAATACCTATTGATAATACAATGGATAAATAGAGGCATATTGGCATAATGGAGTACTATGCAGCAATGAAAAACAATGAACTACAGTTAGGTACAACAACACAGATGAGTTCTACCAACACAATGTACAGCAGAAGAAGCCAGACCCATGAGTATATACTGCAAGATTCCATTTATACGAAGTTCAAGAATGGGCAAAATTGCTACAGTGATAGAAACCAGAATAGTGATTATTTTTTAATAGGTATTGACTGGAAGGGGAATGCAGAGCTGGAGATATCCTGTATCTTGATCTGGATGGTGATTACATGAGTATATAACCATTAAAAATTAATCAAGTGGTATCCTTAAAAATCTGTGTACTTTTACTGCATATAAATGATACAACAGTAAAAAATTTAAATTTAAAAATATGTGTAATGGCAGAAGAAAATCTATATTAAATATAACAAAAAACTCCGCACATTACATATAAGACAAACATAAGATGATTCTGAAAGGCAGAGAGAGAAGCAGAACAGCTAGTGACCTCAGGACCCAAGGAGTGAGCACAGATGAGTTCCCTGGGTTTTTCCTTGCCTCGCATATTACATTGTTGGAGCCAGAGAAGTCAGCAACCTGGAAATACCAATTGACGCAGACCCAAAAATGCTCGAACAAAAACCAGCTTTCTCTAGCCAAAGGACCAAAAAGGGGAGCTAATAAGTCAGAAAACTTTTAAGAAAACACTCACCAAACACCACAGAAAACCCTGTCATCCCACCCTCATCCAAACCCACAAAGGACAAGGAGAAAGCCTAGGTTTCTGGGCTGTGATGAGGAACCCCATCTAGCCCATCCCTGCCAGAGTAGTGCTACAGAAAGCTAAGGAGGGAGCTGGGGATTGCATCATCCCCCACCAGGCAGTAACAATAACCCCATCAATGTGGTTTCAGTGGAGACCCTGGACTTCCACGCCCGCCCCCCAACCCCGGCAGTAATGACACTTCCCTTCCCATATCCACTCGATGGTGTCAAGGAGACCTACCAGAAACTAAGGATTTTCATTACGTCCCAGTGATGAAATGGGACAAGACCACTCCCCTCCACCCCGTGGTGTCTGTTGAGTCCCCAGTGGGAGCAAGAACAAGGCATTACCTGACCCAGCCAGGGAGGTTTCCCTGGAGGCCTACTAGGGAGCCAGAACTCCCACCCTACAGTGTGGTAACGGAATCCTTCACCTTGGATGTCAACGGAAGCAGAGTAGGGAACCTGAATGTACACCCCAACTTTGCAAAAGCAAGGAAGAACATCCTCCTTCCCTTCCAGAGCAGTGTCAGAGGAAGCCAGACAGAAGAGAGTTTAAAAAAAAAAAAAAAATCTTCAAAGTTCAGCAGGAAATTTTGTCAACCTAGAACTCCACACCCATACAAACTACTCAGCCCCTGTGAGAAAGCAGACATTTTTCAGATGTGCAAGAACTCACAGTTTACTTTCTATGCACTCTTTCTGCAAGGGTGCTACTGTGGCTGTCTCCTATAAGAACCTGAATATGTACTCCAGCAAACAAATTAAAGCAAAATGATCACACGGCCAGCAAATAATCAAATCAACCTTGAAAAGTGATGAGGGGATATTCCAGGGTTATAACAATAGAGCTGATTTTATAAGGATTTAACAGGAAGGTGGGAAGGAACCATCAGGGGTACAGGGAAGCCTGGATAAAACTGCAAGTGTAATTTCAAGTGTGGAAAAAATTAAGGATACAATAAAAGCAAATAATGCAAGATGGAAAAAAAGACTTAAGAAACTCTGGAAGAGGGAGAAGAAGAGAAAGGATACTGCTTTAAAAAAATCAAAATCCAGATACGGACCTTTATTTTCCAGTCTCAGGTACTTTCTGCACTGGAGGCAGCAGTGCAGACATGGTCAAGTCCAAGAACCACACCACACATAACCAGTTCCAAAATGGCACGGAAATGGCATCGATAGGCCCTGATCATAAAGATACCCTTTAAGCGGGTAGAACCTTAGTTCTTAAGGATCATGCACTTTGCCAAGAAACACAAGAAGGGTCAAAAGACCCAGGCCAATAAAATGAAGACCATCAAGGCCTTTGTCAAGCTCAAGGTCTTGAAGGGCACCTGTGTTGGTCTGTTCCTGCCGTTGCTATAACGAAATACCTGAGACTGGGTCATTGATAAAAACAAGAGGTTTAATTGGCTCATAGTTCTGTAGGCTCACAGTGCTGGCATCTGCTTCTGCAGATGCCTCGGGAAGTTTATAATCATGGCTGAAGGTGACAGGAAGCCACCGTGTCACATAGTGAGAATGAAACAAGGGAGGGAGGGGGAGGAGCCACACTCTTTTAAACAACCAGATCATGAACTACTAGAGCAAGAACTCAGTCATCACCAAGGGCATGATGCCAAGCCATTCATGAGGGACCATGCCCACGATCTAATCACCTCCCACCAGGCCCCACCTCCAACACCGGGAATCACATTTCCACATGGGATTTGGAGGCAACAAACATCCAAACCATCTTAACCTCAGTCCCAAGCTCAGGAGCCATGCTGATTATGACATCATCAGGTGCCAGGTTCTGCTGGCCAAAAGCTAGCACCCAGGCCAAGGCCCCCACAAAGGCTACAAAGTAGAGGTTTCCATCCTGCCAACATGAAGATGAAAGCACTTGTATGATCCCCTGGGCTGCTCTCTCTACAGGGCTAGTGTACAAATAATTTGCTGTTTTGTACAAATAAATGTAAACTTATCCATATATGATGCCACAGACATTTAGCATAATTTTCAATTCTGAATGGATTGTAGGAAAAATTACTGTGACCCTGATGTTAACATTCTCCTTCAAATGGGATGAAAATGTTGTTTTAGTACCCTACCCGATCTACTGCAGTTAAATACTTACATTTAAATATTCATAATAGCATTCCACTTTTATAATTAACCTAAAGACAAATCATGGAAGACTTCATTCTGGTCATGGATCAAAATTTAAGTGACCATATAAATGTAAGAGCATAGCTTTGAGAAGGTAGAAGGAAAAGCTAGGGTAATACCCTTCCCCTTACAAAGTGTGAAATCAAAAGAGTGTTGAGGGTTAATGGAACAATAAAGAGGTTTAAGTTAATAACCATTATAAAAATTAAAGTAGGCCGGGCGCGGTGGCTCAAGCCTGTAATCCCAGCACTTTGGGAGGCCGAGACGGGCGGATCACGAGGTCAGGAGATCGAGACCATCCTGGCTAACCCGGTGAAACCCCGTCTCTACTAAAAAATACAAAAAAACTAGCCGGGCGAGGCGGTGGGCGCCTGTAGTCCCAGCTACCGGGGAGGCTGAGGCAGGAGAATGGCGTAAACCCGGGAGGCAGAGCTTGCAGTGAGCTGAGATCCGGCCACTGCACTCCCGCCTGGGCAACAGAGTGAGACTCCGTCTCAAAAAAAAAAAAAAAAAAATTAAAGTAATACAAAATAGATAAAATATCAGATGAGTAGAAGAGAGAAGTACTATAAAGTTACTTATCTTTCATTTCAAGGAGTCAACAGATACTGTCTAAAGTTAATTAACAGAGAGAGATTTATCTATGGTTATAAGTTACCACCAGAAAAACTAAAAATGGGGTCAGTTAATAAGAGTTTGTCTCCAAAGAGTGGGACTGGGGAAGAATAGGGAAGAGGACTGTTGCTTATCACAGGCTCTTATGAAGTATTTGATTCATTACTATATATATTTGTAATTTTGCATCCATTTGTAACTGATAAAAATAATTTTTAAAGTTTGACAAACACACTCTCCTGATGAAGCTGTATGACAACAAGCATTCTCATGTGTGGGACTATGAATTGGCACAATCTCTATGGAGGAGTATTTGACAATATCTAGCAAAATTACATACAAAATTACCCTTTGACCCAAATTCCACTCAGAAAAATCTATCGCAATGGTATAATGGTAAAAATACAAAAAGGTGCATACACAAGACTATTCATTACTGCACCACTTGTAATCATAAAAGACTAGAAGCAACCTAAATGCCCATCAGCATGACACGGGCTGAACAAACCATAGTCCATCCATCCAATGGAGTACTATTGCTGTCCTACAGAGAAATGAGGAAGATCCCTATATTCCCTGTATTTTCCCAGGAGACCTCTTTACAGGATATATTATAAAATGAGAAAAGTTAAGGGGAGAAAAGTACACATGGAATGCTATCACTTATCTGAGGGCCTGGCAAGAGGAGATGTGAATATATCTATGTATTTGCCTTTTTTAAATTTATTTTTATTATTATTTTGTTTTTTTGAGACAGATTTTTACTCTTGTTGCCCAGGCTAGAGTGCAATGGCACAATCTCGGCTCACCGCAACCTCTGCCTCTCAGGTTCAAGCAATTCTCCTGCCTCAGCCTCCCAAGTAGCTGGGATTAACAGGCATGTGCCACCACGCCTGGCTAATTTTGTATTTGTAGTAGAGATGGGGTTTCTCCATGTTGGTCAGGCTGGTCTCGAACTCCCAACCTCAGGTGCTCTGCCCACCTCGGCCACCCAGAGTGCTGGGATTAAAGGCATGAGCCACTGTGCCCGGTTGCCTTTTTTGTTTTAATGAAAGGACAAATGAAAATCTAAAATCAAACTCGGTACCTATGATAGGGAGGGAACACAGCGGTAGGCAGGGATAGAAGTTAGACTTGTGAATATGCCTGTTTTGTAGCTTTGGCTTTGAAACAATATAAATATTTTAAGTAATTGTCTTAAAAATCAAATTATTTTTAAACAGTAATTCCAACAGATTAAAAGAAAAAATTATAAAAACCTAACTATGGGCTGGGCACAGTGGCTCCTGCCTGTAATCCCAGCACTTTGGGAGGCCAAACTGGGCAGATCACTTGAGGTCAGGAGACCAGCCTGGCCAAAAAAGTGAAACCCTGTCTCTACTAAAAATACAAACATTAGCTGGGCGTGGTGGCAGTTACCTGTAGTCCCAGGTACTCAAGAGGCTGAGGCAGGAGAATCACTCAACACAGGAGGCAGAGATTGCAGTGAGCCGAAATCATGCCACTGCACTCCAGCCCGGGCAACAGAGCAAGACCCTGTCTCAAAAAACAAAACAACAATAACAAAAAAAAATCCTAACTTTGTATTGAGTTGGTGACATAACCACAGAGAAAAAAACTAATTCTACTGACTTTAAAACAGTAATTTGACTAGAGTCCTAGTGAAATATATCCTAAGGACCAAAAGAACTGCCAAGTTTTAAAAAGCCAAAAACATAACTATTTTCAGTAATCACATTGTTGATGGTAATGTTGGTGCTGCTGTTGAGCTGTCTAGGTACTGTGGGATAAAGCAAAAGAGTAATGGTGTTGGTGTTGTTGGAAATCAAGACTTTTATATATGTATGGGAGATTCCAATGTAAAGGTGATGAGGTTAAATAAAACTGCTATAGTCTAGAACTGGAAAAAGCAATATGAACACATAATGCAATTTACCTTTAAAAATACACACACATATTTCCAAATTCTGACCCCTGGAGAATCCTAGAAATTATGACTGACCTGGTAGCAAACCTACCCCATCTCCAAAAGTCCTAAATCCCAGGCTGTGATTTCTAATACTATTTCCCACCAAAAGGAACCAGGACTCCTTAGAGAAACACTGGGTCTGGAGCAGGAAACACAGAAGATGAGCCTGGAACACTTTGTCATACAAAAAGGCAAGGGAGCTATTAGAAACTACTGGGATCCTGGCCGGGCGCGGTGGCTTATGCCTGTAACCCCAGCACTTTGGGAGGCTGAGGCAGGCAGATCATGAGGTCAGGAGATCAAGACCATCCTGGCTAACACAGTGAAACCCCGTCTCTACTAAAAATACAAAAAAAAAAAATTAGCCGGGCATGATGGCGGGCCCCTGTAGTCCCTGCTACTCGGGAGGCTGAGGCAGGAGAATGGCGTGAACCTGGGAGGCGGAGCTTGTAGTGAGCAGAGATGGTGCCACTGCACTCCAGCCTGGTCAACAGGATGAGACTCTGTCTCAAAAAAATAAATAAAACGAAAGAAAAGAAACTACTGGGATCCTGTCAAAAGGACTTCAGAGTTCACTTGAAATTCCCACTGGACAGGCCAGGTGCTTGTGGCTCACACCTGTAATTTCAGCACTTCGGGAGGCCAAGGCAGGCAGATCATGAGGTCAGGAGATCGGGACCATTGTGGCTAACACAGTGAAACCCCGTCTCTACTAAAAATACAAAAAATTAGCCAGGCGTGGTGGCGGGCGCCTGTAGTCCCAGCTACTTGGGAGGCTGAGGCAGGTGAATGGTGTGAACCCGGGAGGAGGAGCTTGCAGTGAGACGAGATCGCGCCACTGCACTCCAGCCTGGGCGACAGAGCAAGACTCCGTCTCAAAAAAAAAAAAGAAAAGAAAAGAAAAGAAATTCCCACTGGACAAAGATAAGACTAATTAAACATGAGTGAGGGCAATAACTATAGCAGATTGAAATATAGCAAATAAGTTTAAATGCATCCATTTAAAGTGACACTCCCCTCTCTCAAAAATTAGTTACCTTTGGAAAATGTTTAAAAAATTAATAAAATCAAGCATTTACCCTGCCTTTCCTATATGAACTGTATCTCAGAGCAACCAAATGGTTGATATGGACAAGGTTTCTTTTTACAAGTATCCCAGCTAGTATGAAGAAGTGATAGAAACAAAATATCACCATTTTATAACCTCTAATTAATGAACAGATCAAAGACAGATAATCAGACATAATGTACCTCCTGATGGAAGTACCTATCACCACTTTTAAAATATTATTGCCAAGAAAGTGAACTTGAATCTCATCAAGTCATTTAATCCAACTACCAATATGTAGGAAATAAAGGGGACAGAGGAATACATTAAACCTTAAGGATGCAACAGAAATCATATAGAATAAATAATCTACTTCTTCAAAAAATCAACAGCATGGGGGAAAAAGACAGCAAATATCAACCAGTTGCAATGTATGAACTTTGCTGATTCAAACGAATCCACTGTTTTTTTTAAATTTGATATAACTGAAAAACTTTGAGCACTGACTGGGTATTTAATAACATTAAAATTTTTTGACCAGGGGCAGTGGCTCATGCCTGTAATCCTAGCACTTTGGGAGGCCTAGGCGGGTGGATTGCTTGGGGTCAGGAATTTGAAACCAGCCTGACCAACATGGTGAAACCCTGTCTCTACTAAAAATACAAAAATTAGCTGGGCATGGTGGTGCACACCTGTAATCCCAGCCACTGGGGAGGTTGAGGCAGGAGACTCGCTTGAACCCAGGAGGCAGAGATTGCAGTGAGCCGAGATCACACCACTGCACTCCAGCCTGGGCAACAAAGTACAACTTCAACTAAAAAAAAAAAAAAAAAAAAAAAAAAAAAATTAAATTTTTTGGTTAACTTTTTAGGTGTGAGAATGTTATATTTTTTAAAAAGAAAATCTATCTTTTAGAGACACATATGTAAGTATTTAAGAATGATATGACATCTGGGGCCTGGAATGGTGTGGCTCACACCTGTAATCCCAGCACTTTGGGAGGTAGAGGCGGGCAGATCACTTGAGGTCAGGTGTTTGAGAGCAGCCTGGCCAAAATGGTGAAATACTATCTCTACTAAAAATACAAAAATTAGCCAGGCATGGTGGCGCACACCTGTAATCCCAGCTACTGGGGAGGCTGAGGCACAAGAATCACTTGAACCTGGGAGGTGGAGGTTGCTGTGTGCCAAGATTGCACCACTGCACTCCAGCCTGGGCAAGAGTGAGACTCTGTCTCAAAAAAAAAAAAAAAAAAGATGATATGACAACATCTGGGATTTGCTTCAAAATAATCCAGGACTGGAGAGCAGGGGAGGGAGTTACAGTCAGTCATCTATAAATAAAACTAGATAAAACATAAATTAAGTGTTGAAACTGGTTGATGGGAATTTGGGGGCTCATTATACTATTCTACTTTTATAGATGTTTAAAATTTTCCAAAATAAAGTTTAAAAATAGGTTCAACTACCAAGAAAAAAAGGAATAAAAAATCACTTTAAGGCCAGGCACGGTGGCTCAAGCCTATAATCCCAGCACTTTGGGAGGCCAAGGCGGGCAGATTACTGCCAGGAGTAATCTGCAGTCAGGAGTTTGAGACCAGCCTGGCCAACCTGCAAAACCCGTCTGTACTAAAAGTATGAAAAATTAGCCGGGCATGGTAGCAGGTGCCTGTAATCCCAGCTACTCAGGAGGCTGAAGCAGAGGAAGCTTGAACCCAGGAGGTAGAAATTGCAGTGAGCCAAGATCGTGCCACTGTACTCCAGCCTGGGCAACAAGAGCAAGGCTCCGTCACAAAAAATAAATAAATAAATAAAATAACTTTAAAAAGACTGAACAGCAGTCCTTGGCCGGGCACAGTGGCTCACGCCTGTAATCCCAGCACTTTGGAAGGTCGAGGTGGGTGGATCACAAGGTCAACAGTTGGAGACCAGCCTGGCCAATATGGTGAAACCCCGTCTCTACTAAAATTACAAAAAATTTAGCCAGGCGTGGTGGCACATGCCTGTAATCCCAGCTACTCGGGAGGCTGAGGCAGGAGAATTGCTTGACTCCGGGAGGCAGAGGTTGCAGTGAGCCGAGATCACGCCACTGCACTCCAGCCTGGGTGACAGAGCAAGACTCCATCTCAAAAAAAAAGAAAAAAAAAATGTTAAAAAGACTGAAAAGTAGTACCAGTTAAACAGAGATAAATATAAATTATTTGTATAAATATTTTATAAAACTGAATAGATTTCCAATATTTATGATACAGGGAACATTAAGTGGTTTTGTTTTTTACTTCAAGACAGGGTCTTGCTCTGTTGCCCAAGCTAGAGTGCAGTAGCGCAGTTTCAGCTCACTGCAACCTCCCCCTCCCAGGTTCAAGCAGTTCTCACACCTCAGCCTCCCAAGTAGCTGGGACTACAGGCGTGCGCCACCATGCCTGGCTAATTTTTGTAATTTTTTTTTTTTTTAAGTAGAGATGGCGTTTCGCCATGTTGGCCCAACTGATCTCAAACTCCTGACCTCAAATGATCTGACTGCTTCAGCCTCCAAAGTGCTGAGATTACAGGCGTGAGCCACCGGACCTGGCTGGGGGCATAAGTGTTCTTAAATGTTATAATTCTAATTGTCTGCATGCTCATCTTATCTGTCTTAGTAGACTATAGGCTTCCTTTCTTCCCAACCAGCAAGAGCAACAGCACTTTGTATATATCAGCATCTCAATCTTTCAAATAAATTCAGTGAAATACACTACACGTCATCCTAACATTCTTACTGAAAGGAAGCAAAAACCTTGGTTTTTAAAAACAAAACAAGGCTGGGCGCGGTGGCTCAAGCCTGTAATCCCAGCACTTTGGGAGGCCGAGACGGGCGGATCACGAGGTCAGGAGATCGAGACCATCCTGGCTAACATGGTGAAACCCCGTCTCTACTAAAAAGTACAAAAAAAAAACTAGCCGGGCAAGGTGGCGGGCGCCTGTAGTCCCAGCTACTTGGGAGGCTGAGGCAGGAGAATGGCGTGAACCCGGGAGGCAGAGCTTGTAGTGAGCTGAGATCTGGCCACTGCACTCCAGCCTGGGCGATAGAGCGAAACTCCGTCTCAAAAAACAAAAAACAAAAAAAAAAAAAAAAAAAACTGTAATACTATAAAAAGGAATATACTTGCTGTCTTTTAACTTGTTTTTTAACTCCAGGTTGTTCAGACAACCATATTTTCTACTCTCCAAGCAATATTAATGATAGCTGCCATTTACTAAGCAGTCATATCTCCACTGTGAACTAGGCACAAGATCTCTTTCAATTATGACAACAACCCTGTAGGTGAATTTATTAGCTTCCTTCCATAATTTTTTTTTAACCTGAAGCTCAGAAATTTAGAACTCAGAGAGAGAATATATAGTTCTAGGGACTCAAAACTCCAATGCTCACATACCTCTGGCTCCTCTCACACCCTGGAGTTAAAGAACTGCCTGCAGGGAGTCAGACAGCATCTTCTCTAGATTGGTTTCCTTCCTTCCATTTATTCATACAGCCCAGGCGAGATCAATGCAACACCCTCAAACCTTTCCTGTGGCTAAAGTGAATTTGAATTCACCTTTTGAAAGGTGGTTTTTCTCCCCCCATCTCTAAATCTACCATGAACAGATTTGCCTTCAGCAATTTAGTCCAGCCCACTTTAAGTCTTACTTATTTAATAAAGCACACACATTCACTATAGATCCCTCAAAGATTCCTTCCTTTCTCACTGCAGACTAAAATGCCTTATCCCAATTATAACTTTTCACTTTTCCTCAGAAAAGCAAACATTATATAACCAGTCCTCACCTTACAAATACTCCATTTGTAACATAACTCTGCCAACCTTGGCAAGTCATCTTTGATTCTTCTTTTGCCTCTTACATGTAATTTGTCACCAAGTCTTGTCATTTCTACTTAAAATCTCTCAAAGCCATCCTTTTTTTTTTTTTTTTTTTTTTTTTTTGAGACAGGGTCTCACTCTGTCACCCAGGCTGGAATGCAGTGGCGCGATCTTGGCTCACTGCAACCTCTGTCTCCTGACCTCTGTGGGAACTCAAGTGATCCTCCCATCTCAGCCTCCCAAGTAGCTGGGACCACAGATACATGCCACCACACCTGGCTAATTGTTGTATTTTTTTGTACAGACAGAGTTTCATTATGTTGCCCATGCTGGTCTCAAATTCCTGGACTCAAGCCGTGGACTCAAGCCTGGACCTTCCTTGGCCTCCCAAAGTGCTGGCATTACAGGTATGAGCCACCACACCCGGCCCATCATTCTTTTTCTTTACACTGCCAAAACCTTGCTCTGGACCTTGATCTTCGGCAGTAAAAACTATCACACAGTTCCACAATCCAGTGGCCTCCCATTTTTTTCCATGCATTCTTCCTATCAGTAAAAAAGTGAGCAGACATCTGATAAATATCCATAAATTATAATAATGCCTTACTATACTAATACATACATTAAAAAATACAAAAACAAACTTTGAAGGTTGACATAAAAATAAATACAATTTCTAGCATATTATTCTTACATTCCAATGTGTCATCTTGTACAAGCCAGAGATATCACTGCTCTAAACTTCTGCTGCCAGGGTAATCTACCTAAAAACCCAAATCTGATCATATTACATCCCCAGTTCAGCCCTTCAATGACATCATATCCCACTGGCACATGCCTACTTCATCAACTTCTTCTCCTATAATCTTTATCCTTATATCCTGCATTTCAGCTTTATCTTTTAACTCCCCATGACTTTTGCATACACAGTTCCCTATATCTGGAATGCCCTTGCCCTCAACAGTTACTGACTTGTACATAACAGTATCTCGAAGAGGGAAACACATTCTAAATGCCATAACCAACCTACAAATGAATTTTTGGAATGTCACCTCTCTTTTCTATAGGAACATATATGTATTTTAACATATCTTTTCTTACTTTATTTGGCTACTTTTCAAGTCCTGACTACTTAGAAAGAATGGGTATGGATTCCAATCAAAGTAGAGAACAAAACAACTTCATTTTGTTTATTTTTCTTCCTTGTTTATCTTTCCATGTCCCCACAAAGCCCTTTTAAGCAAAAAGGATGTTACGAACCCAGAGATTAGTTCTCCCTAGGGCCAGGAAAAAGGCTGGACCTTTGCAACTGCAACCTGAACTCCAGCCAGGAACTTACACAGATTGAATAACTGAATGCAAACATACTTTCCTAGAGCAATACTTCAGGTCTTACCTTTTGTTTCAACCTTCCTATCTGCTGTACAATCCCCTCTAAGTTGACTACAATGGCTAACAGAAGAGGGAGGGAGTAGCACCAACATATTTTCCAGAAAAGTCATGAAAATTCAAGTGGCTGACTCTGAGCACCAGTGATGGAGAGCTTGGTCTTCAAAGAGACTGTTACTCCACCACTCCAAGTCTTTCTACATTCTCCTTTGGGGACTGGGAGGATAGCACTGTGGCGGAGAAAGGGATGAGGGGAAGAGGCATTAGAGGAAGGCGGCCTGGAAAGGAAGTCACATTCCAATTCTTGGTCTCATCACAAAGCAGAGAGATACGTTGGTTGTGCTATACAACAGGCCTCAAGAAAAAGCAACTTTCTTGTGCATTTTGGCAAGGGGGTCCTTTAAAGAACAGTCAAAACAAACTGGAGCAGAGCTATCATAAGCCAAGACTACTCCTCTGTTCTTGAAACGAGATGGGTTTATCCTCACTTTCAAGTCATATAACTTCTACTCGTCTTCCTTTGGTAATCCCCCTCCATTCTCCAAATCTCCTCTTTCTTTCAGTTCAAGTTCCAACCTCTTCTGAGAAACCTATCTCCATCTACTCTGATCTTTTCTATGTAACTCATTTGGGCCAAATCAAAACCACAATAAAATACCACTTTACACAAAGTGGTACAGCTGCTTTAGAAAACAATTTTAACAGTTTCTCAAAAGGTTACACAGAGTTACCATATGATCCAGCAATTCCACTCCCAAGTATATACCCGAGAGAAATAAAAACGTATGCCCACACAAAATGTTCATAGCAACATCATTCATAATGATGAAAAGGGGAAACCATCCAAATACCTAACAACTGACAAATGGATGAGTAAAATGTGGTATGTCCATACAATGGAATATTATTCAGCAGTAAAAAGTAATGAAACACTCATACATGCTCCAACATGAATAAATCTTGAAATCATTATGTTAAGTGAAAGAAGCCATGCATGAAGGGTTACATATTATTCTATTTATTAACATATGAAATGCCCATAATAGGCAAATCTATAGCAAGTAGATTAGTGATTGCCTAGGACTAAAGGGTTTGGGGGAATGGGCAGTATCTAACAGGTATGGGGTTTCTTTGTGCGGTGATGAAAAAGTTCTGGAATTAGTGGTAATCAGTCACCCTTGTGAATATCCTTAAAACCACTGTAAAAAGTAAATTTTAGGGCCGGGCAAAGTGGCTCATGCCTGTAATCCCAGCATTTTGGGAGGCCAAGGCAGACAGATCATCAGGAGTTTGAGACTAGCCTGGCCAATGTGGTGAAACTAAAAACACAAAAACTAGTCAGGCATGGTGGCGGGTACCTGCAGTCCCAGCTACTTGGGAGGCTGAGGCATGAGAATCACCCGAACCTGGGAGATGGAGGTTGCAGCGAGCCGAGATCGCACCACTCTGCACTCCGCCTGGGCGACAGAGTGAAACTGTCTCAAAAAAAGTAAATATTATAGTATGTGAATCTTATATAAGATTCACATACTATAAAATTTCATATCTTAAACAGTTTTCAGATTACCACAACCCACAAGGCCCTGCCCTGCCCAGTCTCTCTCCCTCTGACCTAACCACAAGCCTCTCTGCCCCCAGTCACTACTCAAACCCACGGGCCTTCTGTCCGTTCCTGAAATATGCCTAGGGTTTTCTTGCCTCAAGGCCTTTGTGTATGCTCTATCCTTTGCCTGGAATAAAACGTCTTGCCTAGTCTCTTTAGATGAGTAATACCTCCTCATCCTTTAAGTCTCAGCTCAAATGTCATCTCCACGGTGAGCCTTCCCTCGCCACTCTCTAAAATAGGACAGTCACTCCCATCATTTTCCCTTAGAGGCATCTCGTGTGCTTTCTTTATAGAACATCCACATAGCTTTATGTGAATTTACCTGGCTTTTTAATGTCAGGTCCACAAGACTGTATGCACCATTAGGAGTGAATCTATTATTCACCATCGTAATTCCCAATGTCTACCACAATTCCTGGCATTCAAGTGTCTAATAAATGGTAATATTTTTATTTCCCTAATATGCCATGTCCTCATACGTACTGCTCCCTCTGCTGATACCCCCATCAGCCCTACTGCCTCTACTCCCTCTGCTAACCACCCCTACCCATCTCTCAGCTGAAACATGATCTCCTTGGTGAAGCCTTCCTTTTCTGACCCTCCCTCCTCCCCAGAAGACAGTCTCTCCTTCACTTACTCACCTATTCATCACCAGTTGCATCTCCACCATTGCAATTAACTACACTGTATTATACTTGGGTTGTTTTTGTTTTGTTTTTTGTTTTGTTTTGTATTGGTGGGGAGGGAGTCTGGAAGGGATTGTTTTTGTTTTACATTTGTGTCCACTACTTTAGAAAGCCTTAAAGAAAAATATTTGTTCATCTTTGTGTCCCTAGTACTTAGCACACTGCCAGGCACAGTATTGCCACTAATCATTATAATAATGGCTAATATTTATTAATACGTGCTTAATAGTTTTAGTTCTATAGTAGGTAAGTAGATGAATAAATGGATAAATTTCTTGGTCACTAATCTCACAGAGGTCACAGTTTGACAGGGACAGAAGACAGGTATACAGGCTAATATAGAATAATCACCACCACAAGGCCAAATTAGTCGCCCTGCCCTGTTCCCATGCCTCCAAGTCTTAGAGTATGCTTTTCTCTGAGTCCATAAATGTCAGGTTTCTTCAAACGCACTTAGAAAACTTCCTTCGATTACTTACAGCCCACTTCCTGCACTTGGTGCCTGGAAGCAATTTCTAGGATGTCACCACAAGTAATATTAAACTGCCGCATAGTTTCCTGCTGTGTGTCTGCATTATCAGTTAAATTGCTTCATATTAACCACATTCCAGTCCACTGGGATCATTCAAACACTAAATAAGATTTAAACATACCTGTCAAAAATTGCCAGTTACCACTGCTCCTTTTATTCTTCTAGATAAATGTCTACACAGGTTTAAGATTTAGGTTTCCAGGGTGCTACCTGCATACTGATGACCTCTTTCTTTGTCCATTAGATGTTGATTTGAAGCAAGACAATGTTCCTTTATTAAAATAAACATGAGGCTGGGCGTGGTGGCTCACACTTGTAATCCCAGGACTTTGGGACCCCAAGACGGGCAGATCGCCTGAGGCTGGGAGTTGGAGACCAGCCTGACGAACATGGGAGAAACCCCGTCTCTACTAAAAATAGAAAATTAGCTAGGCATGATGTCTCATGCCTGTAATCCCAACTACTAGGGAAGCTGAGGCAGGAGAATGGCTTGAACCGGGGAGTGGAGGTTGCAGTGAGCTGAGATCGTGCCATTGCACTCCATCCAGTCTGGGCAACAAAAGTGAAACTCCGTCTCAAAAAAAAAAAAAAAAAAAAAAAAAAAAAAAAAAAAAAAAAAAAAAAAAAACTACATACTCTAGTAAAAGGAAATGCCTGCCTAAACCAGTATAATTTGCCTTAAAAATGTATAAAATATAAAACTTTTCTTCCTCAAGGGTTTAAATTTTTTTTAACTCGATGTACACTCAACTCAGAGAACTCAAGTCTTAATTAGAATCTTAATGTAGATCCTAATGCATTTCTTAAATGCATTCCATGAACTCTTCTCAAACAACCACGTGCCAGGCATTGAGTCTGACACACGGAACTCAAAGATAAATAAGACAGTCCTTGCTCTCAAGAAGTTTATGTCCAGCATGGTACAGGAGACAGACAAGAAACAAGATTCAGTACCACGTCTGCGATAAACACAAGGGGCCATAGAAACACGGATGAAGGGCACCTGGCCTAGACTGGAACAGGAGTGGGTGGGGGTGGCAACAGGAAACTGGCATCAAGGCAGGCTTCCAGGGGATGGCATCTGATCTTAGGCCTATAAACGCTCATTCTCTCATTTGAAAAATGTGGTTAATAAACAGCATCGCCACCACTGGACAGTAGTGAGGGTTTCATGAAATGGTTCACATTAAGGATTTCCATGGTACCTGACAGAGATTGTGTTCAACCAGGCTTAAACTCGAAAGAGAAGTCTGATCAAACACTAAATCTCAACACCTGTGCCAAGCAACTCACGTGCTTTACCACTGATCACACAACAGACACCAGCTTCACAATTACACACAATATTGTTTTTAATCGACTTTTATTTTTTAATAATGAGACAATGTTAAGCCCTACTCTGCATGTTAACAGCCTAATTCCTTGGTCATTAAAATTTTCTTCTCCATTACCTTAAACATACCTTTCTCTGACATTTCTAATATACAGTAATGTTCTTAGTCTTTTGATACAGAAGGTGAAAAAAAAGGAAAAAAAAACAATTACTGAGTTTTAACACGGACCTAGCATTTA
Source organism: Theropithecus gelada (assembly GCF_003255815.1). Taxonomy (NCBI): domain Eukaryota; kingdom Metazoa; phylum Chordata; class Mammalia; order Primates; family Cercopithecidae; genus Theropithecus; species Theropithecus gelada. The sequence continues at coordinate 15,201,642 of NC_037683.1, read as the reverse complement.
TATTGATACTGTGTTCATTGCTCATAATAACCCTACAACCTGGACACATTCCTCCCCATTTTACCTCAGGGAAACTGAGGTTGAAAAGGCAGTCTGTGTGAAGTTTCATAATTAGCATTAAAAAGAGCTGGAATTTGAACCTAGATCTGATTCCACCTAGTCAACTGACTTGTTGCATCAGAGATAAGCAAGAGAAAACAAAGGGAACCCCTCCCCCTTGCCCCTACCTCCAAGACCGTCCAATTCAATGGAACCTGCACACTTAGATTTCACCACAGCCAGGAGAACACCTTGAATGCCCTGCCAGGAGGGAATAGCCAGCCAGTAGTAACCAAAGCTCCGTCTTCTGCAACAACTAGAGAAGCACTTAAGTGGGTAATTTCCTGTCCATCCCCATTCTGAGCCACAGGCAGAAGTTGCATAATCAACAGTCACTATAAATCACAACTACTTTTCATAACTTCTCTCTTCATATTCTGTTTCAGTTTCACCACAAACTAACATATTTCCCAAGCCTAAGTTTTTATCACAGAGTAGTCTAGTTCCAAGATCAATAAGGCTATTCTTCATACTCATTTCACGATTAATACAAGTCCATGCCTTAGTAAATTCCCTCGTCCAAGTGCTCAGAATCAGCGATGGGTTCCACAAGACACATTTGAGAAATGTTATTTGTCCAACTTGCTACCTTGGAGAGCAACAGAGATTTGACGGCTAGCCATCCGAACTTTTACTTGCTGGATTTTAATACTGGTTCTGACACTCACCGCCTCATGTCAGGCAAGTTTCTGAACTTTTCTGTAACAAGAAAGGTAAGTGTCCTCACGCATACTCTGCAACTCTAAGATGGCTTCTGGAAAGTGTTTCTAAGTGCTATTGAAATCCAAGTTTACAACTCTTACTTGGAAGTAGGAGCTAAACTTGAGTGCCTCTTTAATCCCAATGGTTCACAAACGACATCTTTTTACCTCCCAAGCCTCTCAAGCTCTTGTTTGGAGCATGCTTCTAACTTTTTTCTCATTTCCACAAAAATAAAGATTTAACAGAGTGTTCATGCGACTCTTCCACTTTCACTGCCATAAGCAAACTTTTCTAGTTTCATTCAGCAGATGTCTCAAGGCTGCTGCAGCGCATCCCATACATATTTTGCAAATGGGAAGCCTAACCACACGGGGACTGCAAGGCTGGGCAAGGGTCACACTGCACGGGGATCACCTGGACATGAGATGCAATGTTTGAATAATTATTAGATTTCGCCCTTAAGGCCCTTCTCCTTTCCAACTTCCCTAGTACAATTCTCAAAATGCTGAAATAAACACATTCCACAGACTTTCCCGTAAGAGGGTTTAAAGTGTTCTAGGAAAGTTGTTTTACAGAAAAGCCTATGCTGTCAACTTTGCTTTTTAATGCCCTTAAACAATTCTATTAGTCACAGAGGAAAAAGCGAACATTTGTTAGTAATTAGAGATAAAACATCTCCAGTTCTGGGGCAAAGGAAGGGAGAGGCCACAAGAGGACCTGCCTGGGAGGGGAGATAGAGTCCAAAGCCACACACCCAAATTGGACCGCTTAAGAGTTGCACTTTCCAAAGTCAACTTCTAAGTCTACGAAGAGGGCAACAATGTTTCAGTGGATTCTGAAGTTACATGTATCAACAATTTCCCCGGAAAGCTAATCCTCCACCGGAAAGCCAACCCTCCAGGTGAATGAATGAGTGGGGGAATTCGCCAGATTGAGTTACAAAGCCTTTCCAACGATTATCAAGAGCAGGTGTTTGGTTACAACACAGAGGTATCCTCCTTCACACCCTTTGGCCCTTGCCGTGTGGAGATTTTCACAGATAAGAGGGGGGAAATAGGAGAGAGACGGGCCTTCCTCCCCGGCCATCCACACCTTAGGTCCATGAGTGTGACCCCTCCCTCTAAGAACCTCACGCGACTACTGCGGGGGCCGCAGGCCTCAAGCGGCCGGGCTGCAACCTCTCCGGACCTGCCAACTCTCAGGGGCGCCCCAAACATGCCCGTTTGGGGAGGTGCTTCCGGGGCTTTCCCACTCCCCATCCCCACAGTTGAAGGGCCATTTTCAGGGGCTCTCCGTAAACCCGGGGAGGGGGCCGCCCAGTAATCTCAGCTGTTCCGGCCCCTAGGTGAGGAGGGGACACCTGGCCCCCGGCGCCCTGCCACCCCGCGCGCACCCCGCCCCCGCGCCTCCCTGGATCGCCATGGCAACCGTCCCCCTCCCCGCGTGACGCCTGCACGCGGGGCGCCCCTCCGGTCCCGGCAACAAGTCCCCCGCGCGGCCCGCGGCCTGCAGCCCTGGCCCGGCCTCGCCGCCCCGCGCCCGGCCCGGCTCCGCCCGGCCCGGCCGCACTCACTTGATCCTGGAGCCCATGGTCCCCGGGCCTCCTCATGGGCCCGCGGGCCCCGCTCGGCGCTGCGCTGCCCGCCCGCCCGCGGCCGACCGGCCTCCCTCTGGCGCTCTCCCCGCCCCTTCCTCCCTTCCCTCAGGCTGGGGCCCGCCCGCTCGAGGCTCGCTCCCTCGCCGCCGCCGCCGCCTCCAGGGGTTAATGTACTCGCTCCAGCCCGGCGAACGCCATGGTCGCCGGCGCGCGTGCCCGGCGCGCGCCGCCCCCACCGCCTCTCACCGCCGCCCCTCCCGCCCGCGCTGCCGCCGCCGCTGCCCGCGGGGGCTGCTGGGAAGTGTAGTCCGCTCGCGGGGGCGGGGCCGTGGCCGGCGGGGGCGGGGCAGGAGCGCGGTCACCCGCACGTCTCCCCGGGCGCGGGCCCCGGAGGACTGTGGCGTTCCTGTGCAGGCCCTTACACGTCTCCACCCCACTGCGTCCCGCTGGAAACCTCCACTCACAGCCGCCCTGAAGAGACCCTAATCCTCTCATGGAGACCCCCTAGCCCTCCCGATGAAACCGCCACCCATCCTCCCCTTGGAGGCCTCCCACCCAACCCTTCTAACGGACAGCTAATGTCTCCCGCCTAGGCCTCCATGAAAACACGTTTTCCCTTTAACATCCCGCACTTTCCAGTAAGTTCCGTGCAGAACCTCTTCTGCATCACACCGTCCACTTCCCCATCTGAAGGCCTTTCCTCTTCCTTTCCCCTTAGAGCTTGAAGGAGACCCCACATACCTACAGGAAAGCCACTTGGGGGCTGCGTGGACCCATGTGGTGACTCAGCTCTGCCCTCCCCTTGAGGACCTCTGTCTCCCTTTATCAGCCGTTTTGGGGACTCCAACATCGAAACCTCCTTTTACCACAAAAGTCCCTGATAGAGATTAACAGTGCAGATGAAAGGATTTGAGAGCCGAGATTACCAACCTGCTACCTACCCCCGCTCCCTGCCTTGGGATTCACTTCCATGAACACCTCAATTTCATCCCCTCTAGGCCCAGAGGGATCATAAAGGAAGCATTAATGAAAGCTACCATTAGCCACCCTTTAATGAGCGGGTGAGTGCCCTTTCTGAATCAGACACAGTATTTCCGTACATCATTAGTGCCAATCCTCACAATAATCCTGTGTTCATCTCCCTAATTTACAAAGAGGAAACTGAGCCACATTCCCAAGATCACATAACTAGTAGCGAGTGAAGCCAAGATTAGTGTCCAGACTGAATAATTCCAGACATGTGATACAGTCATGCTTTAAAGTGGCACCTTCCACAAGTCCAAAGACACTTTTACTATTAGGCATTTTTTTTTTCCTTTTTTCAATTTTCTGTCCTGAAGCCATTAATCGCTTCTGCCATTTCAGTTCTTATAAATGCATGGAGTGCCTCCTCACCCTACGCCCACCCCATAGCCGCTGTGTAACTAGTCCTGCGTCCTAGCTCCTGGCCAGGCTAGGAGCAAAGAAAGCAATAAGATAAGTTGTAGAAGACTTCTTCTGTTGGAGTCACCTTCTGAATAAAGGTACTTTCTCCCTTTTCCCTTTTGCCTGTACCTTGAGGTTGTTGAAGTCAAAGGGTAAACTTTTTAAAATTAAAACCAAAAAAAAGTGAAAATGTCCAAACTGTCATTTTGAATTTAAAGTCTTATGCACCCAGACACCAATACCGACTTGTAAACAGCCCCAGGAGCAAAGCTCTGCTAGACAGGCAGGAGCTCTGTGGTGTTTATTCACCTGTGAAACCTCTCCAAGGAACAGTTGTTATCAAGATCTTCCCTGGAATGGGCAGCCAGTTCAAAAGCTCTGAGCAGGAGACTATAAATAAGACAAAGTTATTGGTGGAGGGCAAAGCTGGCTGCTTTTCAAAGGAGGTTGTAGCCATCCTGGCCACAAAAATGTCTGGGTGCCTGCTGGGTGGCGTGTGTGTGTGTGTGTGTGTGTGTGTGTGTGTGTGTGTTGGAGAGGGAGGTAGAAGGTGGAGATTATGTGTCTGCTCAGGTGGCCTCAGAGACAGCAGGGTGGTCTGAGGAGAGAGCACTGGACTGGGAGTGAGGAATCTTCTAATTCTGGCTTCAGCATTGACTGGTAGATTTTATGCAAATGATTAGACAAGTGTATGTTTCAGTTTCCTCCTTAGTGTAGAGGGTGATGAGAAGCTTCCATCATAAGAGCAAGTGCAACATAGGAGCAAAGAGCACAGGCTTTAGAACCAGACTGCCAGGGTTTAAATCTCAGCTCTACCTCTTACTAAATATGTGACCTTGGGTGAATTATTCCTTCTCTGTGTGTCTCAGGTTCTCCGTCTGTAAAATGGAAATGATGATAATAATAGACCTATTTTAGTGAGTTGACATGAGGATTAAATGAGTTAGTGACATTTATAAAGTATTTAAACAGTGACTATCACATATTAAGGACTCAAAAATTCTATTATATATAAAACACCTAGCACAGTTTGGCTTTTATTATTAAAAGTAATAAGGTAACCAGTGGCTAGGCATGGTGGCTCACACTTGTAATCCCAGCACTTTGGAAGGCCAAGGCAAGTGGATCACTTGAGGAAGGAGTTCAAGACCAGCCTGACAACCAACATGGTGAAAACCCATCTCTACTAAAAATACAAAACAATTAGCCAGGTGTGGTGGCAGGCACCTGTGGTCCCAGCTATTCAAGAGGCTGAGGCAGGAGAATCGCTTGAACCCAGGAGGCAGAAGTTGTAGTGAGCCGAGATCATGCCACTGCACTCCAGCCTGAGCAACAGCGCGAGACTATCTCAAAAGAAAAGAAAAAGGCCAGGCGTGGTGGCTCACGCCTGTAATCCCAGCACTTTGGGAGTCCGAGGTGGGTGGATCACGAGGTCAGGAGATCCAGAGCATCCTGGCTAACATGATGAAACCCTCTCTCTACTAAAAAAAAAATACAAAAAATTACTCGGGTATGGTGGCAGGCGCCTGTAGTCCCAGCTACCGGGGAGGCTGAGGCAGGAGAATGGCGTGAACCCGGGAGGTGGAGCTTGCAGTGAGCTGAGATTGCGCCACTGCACTCCAGCCTGGGTGACAGAGTGAGACTCCGTCTCAAAAAAAAAAAAAAAGAAATAAGGTACGCCGGCTCCGTGGCTTGTTCCTGTAGTCCCAGCTACTCAGGAGGCTGAGCCCAGGAGTTTAAGACTGAGCCTAGGAGTTGGAGGCTGCGGCACACTATGGTCATGCCCGTGAATAGCCACTGCACTCCAGCCTGGGCAACATAGCGAGGCCCCATCTCTGAAATAAATAAATAATATTTTGTAAAAGTGATTAACATAATAACATAATAATAAAGAGTACCGTGCTTGAATTCAGAAGACCTGAATTCTCAGCCCAACTTGTTTGTTCACATTCTGTATCAGTTAGAATTCAATTCAACTGTAAACGATAGAGAAATGAAATAAAAATTGTTGAAAAAAATAGAATTTTATTTCTCTTTCACGTAAAGTCTGGCGATTAACATTCCAGGGCTGGTGTGACAATCCTATAATTAACGGAGACCCAGAATACTATCTTATTGCTCTCCGATTCTCCAAATAGAACTTCCACCTCATAGTCCAGGATGGCTGCTTAAACTCTTGCTATCCAATCTGCAGCCCAGCCTGCAGGAAGAAAGAAGGATCTGCCCATGTCAAACCCTGACCTTTAAGTGTACTTCCCAGGAATTACTCACACCACTTCTATTTACATCCCACTGGCCAGAAATTAGTCATGCAACCACACCTCACTAGAAAATACAGCCTTTATTTCAGACAACCAGACAATAGTGTCCACAGCTGAAAGGTAGAAAGAAGGGAATGGCATTTCCAGGAACGTAGTGGAGGATAGATATTGCAAGACACCCAGCAGGCTCAGCCATGCTTGGCTATTTGGTTTTGAGCAAGCCACAGATTTAACCAAAATAAGAGAATCAGGCTAGGTGACCTCCTTCCAAAGTCCTTTTGGGTTCTAAAGTTCTATAATTCAGTGGCTTATCGATTTTATAATTCCTTTAAACCTAGGTGAATCTGATGTCATTCAAATGAAATGAGACCTCTGTGCCAAGTACGCCCATAATCAATTGTTGGAATGTAAACCTTCTGGTGAAAAGGAAGGATTTAGGAACTTTGCCTTCTCGACTGTTGTCAAAATAGGCTAAGCAGATCTAGCAGATAAAAGTCCAACCGTAGAGGTGATACCACCTGCATTGACACTTTGATGCTCCTCAGTTTCCAAGCTTGCTCTTGCTCTTTTGTACCTGTTTGTTTTTTCTGCTTGGAATTTTAGGGAGCTGTGTTTATCGGGGGGAAAACAGCAACCCCAGGGAGCTCTGTTGCCCCCCAATTATACAGTGTGAAATGGCAGAACAAACGATCTGTGTGTCAGGATTAAGAGGGTGTTTGTTACCTGAGAAGCATATTGTGTACATTTAAGTGGTTTTAGCTGATGGACATTTGGATTTTTTTTTTTTTTTTTTTTTTTTTTTTTTTTGAGTCTAGCTCTGTTACTAGGCTGGAGTGCAGTGGTGTGATCTCGGCTCACTGCAGCCTCTGCCTACTGGGTTCAAGCGATTCTCTTGCCTCAGTCTCACGAGTAGCTGGGACAACAGGCATGTGCCACCACACCCAGCTAATTTTTGCATTTTTAGTAGAGACAGGGTTTCACCATGTTGGCCAGGATGGTCTCGATCTCTTGACCTTGTGATCCGCCTACCTCGGCCTCCCAAAGCGCTGGGATTACAGGCGTGAGCCACCGCGCCCAGCCTGGATTGTTTTCTCCTTTTGGTTATTATGACTCTGGAGCCAGACGGACCCAGGTTGCTAATTGAGTGAACTTGGAGAATGTTATTTAAATTTTCTGAGCCTTGGTTTCCTCTTCTTTAATAAGAGGATAATAATACCCACCTTACAAAGATAAAATAAAATGAAGAATGCAAGGTTCTTGCTCTATATTTGATTTTCAATGAATGGGAATATTATTCTGCTAAATTGTCCAATTGATAAAGACAGGAACAACATCAGGTTTGTCCATACCTAGTTCTCAACATCTAGTACAGAGCCTAGCATGCAGACAGTGACCAGTAAATATATTTTGAAAAAATAACTAAACAACCACAAAACCCTTATTCTGAGGCACATTCCTCAAGAATAATAAGCCACGGAACAAGATTTGGGAAGTGCTTGCTTAAATTTGAACTTAGTATATTCAGCTGGTGCATTTGCTCACCTTCTATTTTTTATACATTTTTTAAAATTGTGGTAAAATGTGCATAACAGAGAGTTGACCACTGTAACCAGTTTTAAAGTGTACATTTCAATGGCATTAAGTACATTCACATTGCTATACATCCATCACCACCATCCTCCTCCAGAACTTTTTTCTTTTTTTTTTTTTTTTTTTTGAGATGGAGTCTCGCTCTGTCACCCAGGCTGGAGTGCAGTGGCCGGATCTCAGCTCACTGCAAGCTCTCCCTCCCAGGTTTACGCCATTCTCCTGCCTCAGCCTCCCAAGTAGCTGGGACTACAGGCGCCCGCCACCTCGCCCGGCTAGTTTTTTGTATTTTTAGTAGAGATGGGGTTTCACCATGTTAGCCAGGATGGTCTCGATCTCCTGACCTCGTGATCCGCCCGTCTCGGCCTCCCAAAGTGCTGGGATTACAGGCTTGAGCCACCACGCCCGGCCTCAGAACTTTTTTCATCTTCCCAAATTGAAGCTTTGTATCCATTAAACAGCACAAAAACTCCCCCTCCCATTCTCCCTTCCCCTCCACTTTATCCCTGGCAACCACTATTCTAGTTTCAGCCTGCCTGTGAATTTGACCACTCTCATATGACCTCATATAAGTGGAATCGTACATTATTTGTTTGTGACTGGCTTATTTCACTTAGCATAATGTCTTCAATGTCCATTCAAGTTGAAGTGTATGTCAGAATTTCCTTCCTTTTTTTTTTTTTTTTTTTTGAGACGGGGTCTTGCTCTGTCACCCAGGCTGGAGTGCAGTGGCACCATCTCGGCTCACTGCAAGCTCCACCTCCCGAGTTCATGCCATTCTCCTGCCTCAGCCTCCCTAGTAGCTGGGACTACAGGCACCCGCCACCACGCCCAGCTATTTTTTTGTAATTTTAGTAGAGACGGAGTTTCACCGTGTTAGCCAGGATTGTCTCCATCTCCTGACCTCGTAATCCGCCCGCCTCGGCCTCCCAAAGTGCTGGGATTACAGGCATGAGCCACCACGCCTGGCCCCTTTTTAAGGAATAGTAGTCGATGGTATGTGTATATTCCGCTATGTTTCTCCATTCATCTGCCAATGGACACTTGGGTTGTTTCTACCTTTTGGCTCTTGTGAATAAAGCTGCTATGAATGTGAGTGTACAAATATCTCTTTAAGACCCTGCTTTCAGTTCTTTTGGATAGTACTCATAAGTGCAATTGCTGGATCATGTGGCAATTCTTTTCAAATTTTCCAAGGAACTATTCTACTGTTTTCCATAGCAGTTGCCCCATTTTACATTTCCATCAGCAGTGCACCAGGGTTTCAGTTTCTCTACTTCCTCATCAACACTTGTTATTTTGGGGTTTGGAGTTTCTTTTTTCTTTTTTCCTAATAGCTATCCTAATGGGTGTGAGGTGGTATCTCACTGTGGTTTTAATTTGCATTTCTCTAATGATTAGTGATTTGAGCATCGTTTTGTGTGCTTGTTGTCCACTTGTGTATCTTCTGTGGGGAAATGTCTATTCAAATCTTTTGCCCATTTTGCAATCAGATTGGGTTTTTTGTTGTTAAGTTGTAGGAGTTATTGATATATTTTGGATGTTAATTCCTTATCAGATATATGATTTGTAATATTTTCTCCCATTCAGTGTATTGGTTTTTCACTCTATTGATAGTGTTCTTTGGTGCAGAAAGCCTTTTAATTTTGATGTAGTTCAGCTTATTTTTTCTTTTGTTGCTGATGCCTTTGGTGTCATATCCAAGAAATCACTGCCAAATCCAATGTCGTGAAGTCTCTTCCTTTTCTCCTAAGAGATTTTATCTTTTTAACTCTTACATTTAGGTATTTCCATTTTGAGTAAATTTTTTTGTGTATGGGATAAGGTAAGAATCATTATCTCTTTTTGAGAACTAAGTATGAGTACCTGAGCCTTTCCTCATTTGTGATTAGTAATCCCAGCCCGGACACTCACCTGTTCTCTGGATAGATGTTCATTATTTTATTATTGTTAATAATACTGTTGTATTAGGCTGTTCTCATACTGCTGATAAAGACATGTCCGAGACTGGGCAATTTACAACAGAAAGAGGTTTAATGGACTTACAGTTCCACGTGACTGGGGAAGCCTCACAACTATAGTGGAAGGCAAGGAGGAGCGAGTCACATCTTACATGGATGGCAGCAGGCAAAAAGAGAGAGCTCATGCAGGGAAATTCCCCTTTATAAAACCATCAGATCTCATGAGACTTATTCACTATCATGAGAACACCATGGGAAAGACCTGCCCCCATGGTTCAATTACCTCCCACCAGGTCCCTCCCACAACACATGGGAATTCAAGATGAGATTTGGGTGGGGACACAGTCAAACCATATCAACTACCTTGCAAATACTTAATAGTTTATATTTTCCCAACTACTCAATAATCAGGGAGAGCTATTGTCCTTGCTTTAAAAGTGAAAAATGCCGGCCAGAAATGCTGGCTCATACCTATAATCCCAGTGCTTTGGGAGGCCAAGGTGGAAGGATCACTCTAGGCCAGGAGTTTGAAACCAGCCTGGGCAACATAGCAAGACCTCATTTTTACAAAACATAATTAAAAATAAAATTAGCCGGGCATGGTGGTGCACACCTTTCATCCCAGTTACTCTGAAGACTGAGGTGGAAGGATCACTTGAGCCCAGGAGTTCAAGGTTACAGTGAGCTATGATCCTGCCACTGCTCCCTAGCTTGGGCAACAGACTAAATAAAATAAAACAAAATGAATCCGATACACAGCAGGCTTGAATGACTTACCTGAGATCTAATGGCCAACAAGACACCAAAACTTAGCTCAGATGGCCTAACTCCCGATTCTGGGATCATTGGTTAGTTCCCTAAGATACAATGTTTTATCTTGCTGTGATTTTCCTTTACTGATTTATTCATTAATTCATCAAACATTATTTTTCTTAGTAATAACTACATTGTTAGTATAACTAGTACTATATTGTTAAAAAAATACAAAACAAGAATAAATAGCACATGTAATTTCTTTGCAGTCCCCTCTTCTCCTGACTATACATGGACTTATTTTTGGGTTTTTTTTTTTATTGTTTTTTTGAGACAGAGTCTCACTCTGTCGCCCAGGCTGGAGTGCGGTGGCATGCTCTCAGCTCACTGCAACCTCCGCCTCCCAGGCTCAAGCAATTCTTGTGCCTCAGCCTCCCTGATAGCTGGGATTACAGGTGCATAACACCACACCCAGCTAATTTTTGTATTTTTAGTAGAGATAGGATTTCCCCATGTTGGCCAGGCTGGTCTTGAACTCCTGACCTCAGGTGATCTGCCCACCTCAGCCTCCCAAATTGCTGGGATTACAGGCGTGAGCCACCACACTTGGCCTATACATGGATTTAAAGTGATATACTTAAGTCTCTTCTCATGGAAGCTAAGAGAATGGGCTCTGGAGCCAGACTGCCTGGCTGTGTGTGTGACCTTGGGAAAATTATTAACCTGTCTCAGACTGAGTTTTCTTATTTGTAAAATGGAAAGAATCATTGTGAAAGTTAAATGTGTTAATGCATGGGAAGTACATGATTAATCTTATTGCAATGGCTCAATGTTAACTATTATATATTTATCTTCTTACCAACCAACCAACCAACCAATAAAAGCCGAATTCTAAGAATAGCCAGAGAGAATTCATGGTTTAAAGCCTTGGTTTCCCTATTTAGCTGTGTGTACCAGTATCATCTGTGATGCTTGTCTGTAACATGGAGTCTAGAGTCCTGGTCTTGGAAATTCTACTTCAGAAGGGAGATCAGAAGCACTGTGTTTTAACAAGTTCCACAAGTGATACAGACCCACAAACAGGTGTGAAACCACTGACTTAAGCCTGATCCAGATGCCAGTATGAATGGCATTCCCATGAGTACCCACAGGGCCTCAGCAGCCTGCTTGCTTCTCCCCCGCATTCCACCAGCCTTCAGCTATGAATCCTGCATCCCACTGGCTTAGGCTGGCTTCCTGAGGGGCAGTCAGTGGACCTTAGGTTGCATTTGGTTGGCTGAACTAGGAAACCCAAGCAAGGTGTCATGAACAATTCATTCACCCTTTTTCCAAGTCCCTCCTGTGTGCCAGGTCCTGTGATTAGGACTCTTTCTTGCTTCCAACGATGGCACATTTCTCTTTCCAGCCTGGCAGCATAGCATTCAGCAGACATTTCCAGTGGGCTCACTCTGTGCTTGGTGCCTCAGGCTCGGTGTTGGGGACACAGTTCAGCCACAGTTCAGAACCTGGCCTGGTGTAGCCTCTTCAGCCACCTTGCTTACCTACTATGGCTCAGGCTGGACACCCTGTAAAAGGACCTCTGTGTGCTTGAACTTGCTTCCGTGCCTCCTACCTTGCCATTCCTTCTCCCCTCATGTCTAGGATTTGATACACGCCTTGTTTTCCCAGCCCTGACCTTGAGTCTTCCCAACTCACTTTGGGTATTAATTCTACTTGTCAGGACTTCTAGGACCCCCTCCCCTGGGGCTGTTCCCGTTTCCACCTGTTTGGCTCAGTCTTTTAGGCAAGACCCAAGTCTAAACTCCAGAGACCCTGTTCTCTTCCATTTTGAAAATAGTCACCATATGGCTCTAACATTTTGGAAGTGAGTTGGACTTTGGACTCTCTGCTAAAGTTTTTCTTTATACTTTTTTCATGGACTTACGCATGCACACATGCACGTATATCTTATTTATTTTAATGACCCCTTCTAGACAGATACCTCACATAACAATTTTTGTGTTTTAATTGTTAGTAGAAATTTTAGTTGTCTGAATTCTAAAGCTTTTTTTTTTTTTTTTTTGAGATGGAGTCTTGCTCTGTCACCCAGGCTGGGGCGCAGTGGTATGGTCTTGGCTACTGCAACCTTCGTATCCCAGGTTCAAGCGATACTCCTGCCTCAGCCTACTGAGTAGCTGGGATTATAGGCACCTGCCACCATGCCTGGCTAATTCTTGTATTTTCAGTAGAGATGGAGTTTTGCCATGTTGGCCGGGCTGGTCTCGAACTCCTGACCTCAGGTGATCCACCCACCTCAGCCTCCCAAAGTGCTGGGATTATAGGCATGAGCCACCATGCCCAGTGAATTCTAAAGCTTTTATGCCAGTATTTCTCCTATGTCGCAAATCAAGGCACACAAAATGAATGACAGTGATTGACTTACCTTAGCATCTGAGTGGAGAGTAAGAGTCTATGACTTTTAATGGCAAAAACTGCGATTACCTTTGCACCAACCTAGTACTTCATGGGATGGTGGTGAGGATAAAATGCTTATATCTGTAAACACTGAGGGCTCAGCAATAATAAATATTTGATAAATGAATAATTATCATAGGTACAGCTGGTGACTACTATGTGTTTTACTCACAGTATCTTCAATCTTGACAATGCTCCTGGAAGGTTGGTACTATGATACACACTTCCAGAGAAGAGAGATGATCCCTGCTATCAACCCCACTTCATGTCACCCAACCAAAAGTGGTAAGAGCTGAGACTTGTGCTAAGACCTGATTCCCAAGCTGTCTCTCCTCTTCTTCCAAAACAAGTTCTACCAAGCTCCCGTCTCTCTCTCTCTCTCCACTCAGCTAAAAATATCCTGAACAGCATCCTCATTAGCTAATATGCATAAATTATTTTTTGCTCTTTGCAAATAATTGGCTCATTCTAAGCCAGGCACAGTGGCTCACACCTGTAATCCCAGCACTTTGGGAAGCTGAGGTGGGTAGATCACCTGAGGTCAGGAGTTCGAGACCAGCCTGACCAACATGGTGAAACCCTGTCTTCAAAAAAAAAAAATTAGCCGGGCATGGTGGCAGGCGCCTGTAATCCCAGCTACTCGGGAGGCTGAGGCAGGAGAATCACTTGTCCCCAGGAGGCAGAGGTTGCAGTGAGCCAAGATCATGCCATTGCACTCCAGCCTGGGTAACAAAAGCAAGACTCTGTCTCAAAAAAGAAAACAAAAAAACACCTTGCTGAAAATAATTGGCTCATTTCGAGATCATAGAAGTGCTTGCCTTATAGGGTTGTGGTGAGGATTAAACGAGATCATCCATGGGGCCTGACATGTAGTATGTGGCCCCTCAAAAGCTGGGAGCTCCCATGATGTTGGGTATGAAGTAAGCCACTCACATTTGCAGGTGAGGCAGGATAGTCTAGTGGTTAAGAGCATAAGGTTTGGAGCTGGAAAGTTCTTGGCTCACCCCAGCAGGTACCATGTTCTGGTTCTGTGACAGCCTCCTTCTCTCTCTAAGACTCTGGTAGTAAAAAAGATATAATACATATAAGGAACTCTGGAATGAACAGTGGCTGCGTTCACAGCAAGCCTCCCCAACCAGATCATCCCTCTAATAGCCGTCGGAGTAATTGATTTCTGCTTCTAGGGCAAATGCACGCAGACATCATCGAGTGTTCTTCTTGGGGTAGAGCACATGTGCTCCAAGGCAGCTAAAGCCAAACTGTCTGCCCCAACTTCTCCTGCTGGTTATGTGGCCAATGACAGCTTAATGGACTCTTTACCCTTGAATGCTAAGGGGAAAATAACTCACGGCCTTATAACATATGCATGTGATGTGGGTTTTCTTTCTTGAGCAATGCAGAGAGAGAGCCAGAAACATATGTAGACTTGAACCTCCCTTTTCCTGGCCCTGTCTGTATGGGAGACAGATTTAGCCATTGCAATTACCCATATCATTCATGGTTGTAAAATATAGCCACATCCGTGTGTGTGTGTGTGTGTGTGTGTGTGTGTTTTCCTGAATGATCTGAGGCTAACAAAACAGAGTATGTAGTCAGCTTATTATGTGAGGACTGTGAATGCCTCCAAATTATTGATTTTCCAGGGACAAGCCGTTCCTCTTGGAATAAATGGGTGCATGTGCGCACACACACACACACACACGCACGCACACACACACACAGACTTCGTTGTTATGAGGAAGCTAGTCAAAGATCGACCTGTGCAACTTTTAGAAAGCTGTACAGGCACAGTGGCTCACACCTGTAATCCCAGCATTTTGGGAGGCTGAGGCAGGTGGATCACTTAAGGTCAGAAGTTCGAGACCAGCCTGGCCAACATGGGGAAACCCTGTCTCTACCAAAAATACAAAGTTGGCCAGACGTGGTGGTGTGTGCCTGTGGTCCCAGATACTCAGGAGGCTAAAGCACGAGAATCTCTTGAGCCCGGGAGGCAGAGGTTGCAGTGAGCCAAGACTGCACCACTGCGCTCCAGCCTGGGCAATAAAGGGAGACTCTGTCTCAAAAAAAAAAAAAAAAAAAGAAGAAGAAGAAGAAGAAGCAAGAAAGCTGTGCTTTCCTGACCAGACAAGCAGGGAATCTCCTCCGTGGGAAGCTAAAAATGTCCTCAGCTGCACAGTCTGAGGGAGGAGACAGTGAGTGGCAGCCATGGAGGCCTCCTTGAGGCTAAGACGGGAGGACGAGGCAGGGGATGAGGACAAAGGGGGTGGGTGGGACATTGGTGAGACCATAGACTTGAGAAGTCAGGCTGGACTGACCTGGGTTCAAATCCACCATCCTGACTTGGGGCAAGCCTCTTCCTCATCTTGGAGCCTCAGTTTCCCCAGCTGTGACATGTACCTTGTATGGTGCTATGAGGACTGATGATAAACCAGGCTCAGGCCAGGCAAGACGTGAGGCACAATGCCAGGCCCAGGGCGGTGCTGGGTACAAAGTGGCTTTTCTCCCTTGGGAGGAGATTCAGGCCAGGCAGGAGGTGTGCAGCATCCCAGGTTCCAGGCAGTGCCAGGAATGTCCGCTGCAGCCACCCAGAGCCTCACGGAGTAGGAAGTGTGCGGAAGCGCGCGGCTCTCCATCTGGTTAATGTTCACTTGTGTTTCCTACTGGAGAGCATCACTTTTTTCACCTCACCTGGTTTGTTTACCCAAACAAGCTGCTCATTAACAACACGAATTGCATTTTCTGCAATTCTGTTGACAGCACAAACGTCTGCAGTCAGCTTGGGAGTTTGGTGGGAACTGTCGCTGGATAGCGCGGCCCAGCCAACACAGCTTTTGAAGAAAGAAATCAAGGCTGCGCTGGGGTCTGGGGGAGGTGCATGGTGGCCTGGCTGAGGTCTGCTGGCAAGTCCGGCCCCAGGTCTCCAGCCTCTGAATGGAGACAGGGCCGGGCCCTCCCAGGAGAGGTTAGGGACTTGGCAAAAAACAAAAACAGACAGGAGATTTTCAAGTGTGGGACATAGGGGTGGGGATGGATACAGATGTGACAGAGATGAAACCCTAGACAGAGGTGCAGACCTGGGGAGGCCTAGCCTCCAGCAGAGAGACCCTGAGGGTCTTCCCTCATGGGCTTGGCAAAGCCTACGTTCAGCTGCCTTCAGCACCCCCCAGCAACAAGAAGTGGATGAGACAAATAATTATTCCAACTGGGTGCAGTGGCTCATGACTGTAATTCCAACATTTTGGGAGGCTGAGACAGGCAGCAGATGGCTTGAGCTCAGGAGTTTGAGACCAGCCTGGGCAAAATGGCAATACCCCATTTCCACCAAAAAAAAAAAAACACACACACACACAAAAAATTAGCCAAGCATAGGGATGCACACCTGTGGTCCCAGCTACTCAGGATGCTGAGGTGGGAGGATTGCTTGAGCCCAGGAGGTCAAGGCTCCAATGAACTGAGATCACACTACTGCATTCCAGCCTGGGTGACTGGATAATAAGTTATTATTATTAATAATAATATTATTACTTTCCTTGGTTTTGCCCCAAAAGATTGAGCTCAATCTGATTTGCCAAAGCCCTGCCATCTCATCTCAGCTGCTCAAAAAGAAAAACAAGGCCTGGTGCAATGGCTCATACTTGTAGTTCCAACGCTTCGGGAGACCAAGGCGGGAGGATTGCTTGAGGGCGGGAATTCGAGACCAATGTGGGCAACATAGCAAGACCCTGTCTCTACAAACACACACACGCGCACACACAAAACATTGTTTTAATTAGCTGGGTGTGGTGTTGCATACCTGCAGTCCTAGCTACTGGGGAGGCTGAGGTGGGGGGATGGCTTGCGCCCAGGAGTTTGAGGCTGCAGCAAGCTATGATTGTGCTACCGCACTCCAGCCTGGGCAACAGAGCAAGACTGTCAGAAGGAAGGGAAGGGGACGGGAGGGGAGGGGAGGGGAGGGGAGGGGAGATGAGGTTTTGAATGCATGTGTTTGTTTATTTTACATTATTGCCCTCAGAATGCTTTCTCTTCTGCCTGTTTCCTCATTCAATACATTTCTATTGAAGGCTAATTGCACAGCAATGGGAGCTGAGGGATATTAAAGTGAAAAAACACACACCCTCCCCTCATGGCATTTACAGTCTAGCAAAGGGATGATATTAAATAGCATAACATTCACAATAGCAAAGACTTGGAACCAACCCAAATGTCCATCAATCATAGACTGGATTAAGAAAATGTGGCACATATACACCATGGAATACTATGCAGCCATAAAAAAGGATGAGTTCATGTCCTTTGTAGGGACATGGATGAAGCTGGAAACCATCATTCTGAGCAAACTATGGCAAGGACAGAAAACCAAACACGGCATGTCCTCACTCATAGGTGGGAACTGAGCAATGAGAACACTTGGACACAGGGTGGGGAACATCACACACCGGGGCCTGTCATGGGGTGGGGGGAGGGATAGCATTAGGAGGAATACCAAATGTAAATGACGAGTTAATGGGTGCAGCACACCAATATGGCACATGTATACATATGTAACAAACCTGCACGTCTATATACCCTAGAACTTAAAGTGTAATAAAATAAAAAAAAAATAAATAAATAAACTAATTAAATAGTGTAACAAATAATCACAGTTGCAAGTCCTGATGAATCAGAGAAGAGAGAAATCCAGGATATGAAAGAAACTCGTAACTGGGGACCTGACTTCTGGCAGTGATTGTCAATGGTGTTGGAGAGAAAAGAAATATCTTTCCTTCCCATCACCGAGTTCATGGCTGAGGCACCTATAACAAAAGACAGATTAACTACAGAAAATCACACAAATGTATTTAACATATTTTATATGGGCTGGGCACGGTGGCTCACGCCTGTAATCCCAGCACTTTAGGAGGCCGAGGCGGGTGAATCACGAGGTCAGGAGATCCAGACCATCCTGGCTAACACGGTGAAACCCCGTCTCTACTAAAAACACAAAAAATTAGCCTGGTGTGGTGGTGGGCGCCTATAGTCCCAGCTACTCGGGAGGCCGAGGCAGGAGAATGGCGTGAACCCGGGAGGCGGAGCTTGCAGTGAGCTGAGATTGCGCCACTGCATTCCAGCCTGGGCGACAGAGCGAGACTCCTTCTCAAAAAAAAAAAAAAAAAAAAAAATTAGCTGGGCATGGTGGTGGGCGCCTGTAATCCCAGCTACTTGGGAGGCTGAGAAAGGAGAATCGTTTGAACCCAAGAGGCAGAGGTTGCAGCGAGCCAAGATTGCCCCACTACATTCCAGCCTGGCGACAGAGCGAGACTGTCTCAAAAAAATATATATATATATATGTTTTATGTGAACAGAGGCCTTCATAACAAAGCAGAGACCCAAAGAAACAGACGTGTATCTGTACACTTAGTTTTGACAAAGAGTAGACAGTTGAGAAGAAGCACGGTTGGAGAACAAGCATATGATCTCATGGTAGTCACTGGAGGAATCTGAGCAAGGCCTGTTTGTTCAGATTTTTCTTGGTATCTCTGTGTCTTTAGAGATAAACACGTTCCTTTCCTCCCGTTGCAGGGAGGGCACTCTCGGATGAGGTTTTTATGGCCTGCTTCAGGGAAAAGGGCGAGGGGAAGGGCGGAGTGATCTTCCTGCTTTTGCTGTTTCCTCAAATGCCAAGGTTTGGGGTACCGTGTCCTGAAACCCCATCAGTGTCTTCTAGAAAAGGTGAGGTTTACGCTGACATCCTAATGAAGAGAAGTCATCTCACTGAAGAGCAGCAAAGGAAAATGGATCCATGTGTTTGGTTTCGGATTTCATAAAGACACCAGAGAAAGTCTGTGTCCCTCTTCTGTCTGGGGGCGCAGCTTGTGTGGTACCGGGAAAATAGATAGTACCTACCTTTTTGTTTGCTCCAGGAGGCAGGGACCCAGCCACGTGCCTGGTGTATGGTAAATGTTCAATAGATAAACATACTTGTTCATTGAAAATAAAAAAAGCCGGAGTGGGGGTGGGGATTCCATGGAGAGAACAGTATATGCAAAAATGAAATACACACCCACCCCTCCCCTCCTCTGTGCCTGAATATTAACAATCAACCAACAAATAATACTATTTAACATGTACCTACGATGGTTCTCTCTCTCTCCAGCTCTCTCTATACACACACACATATATAAAATATACACACACACCCCCCACATATATATACACATACACTTTTCTTCAGAGTTCAGACTCACAGCTAGGAAGAACTAAATTCTGAATTCTTCTGCTCTTCCATGATGTTAATTCACAATGTGCTCATGTCCCACCCCCAGCCCTGGCAGGCCAGGTTCTTAACTCAGCTCTTATCTCAAGAATGAGCCGGGCGAGGTCCCTCATGCCTGTAATCCCAGTACTTTGGGAGGCCAGAGCAGGGGAACTGCTTGAGGCCAGGAGTTCCAGACCAGTGTGAGCAACATGGAAAAACCCTGTCTCTACAAAAAATACAAAGAAATTAGCCTGGTGTGATGGCACACACATGTAGTCCCTGTAGCTTGGGAGGCTGAGGTGGGAGGATCACCTGAGCCCAGGGAGGTTGAGGCTGCAGTGAGCTGTGATCGTGCCACTGCACTCCAGCCTGAGGGACAGAGACTGTATCGGAAAAAAAAAAAAAAAGAATAAGTGATGCCAGTCGTTAGATTTTTTTTTTTTTTTTTGAGATGGAGTCTCACTCTGTCACCCAGGCTGGCATGCAGTGGCGCGATCTTGGCTCACTGCAACCTCTGTCTCCTGGGTTCAAGCGATTCTCGTACCTCAGCCTCCAGAGTAGCTGGGATTACAGGCGCACGCCACCATGCCCATGTAATTTTTTTGTATTTTTAGTAGAGACTGGGTTTCACCATGTTGGCCAGGCTGGTCTTGAACTCCTGACCTCAGGTGATCCACCTGCCTTGGCCTCTCAAAGTGCTGGGATTACAGGTGTGAGCCACCTCACCCAGCCCAGTTGTCAGATTTTATTAACTTGTTTAATCTTCACACCCAGCCCTTGAGGAAGATACTTGATCATCTCCCTTTTACAGATGAGGAAACTGAGGCACCAAGCTATTAGGTGACTAGTGGACAACAGTACCCATCAAACCTCCTTCACTCTTGACCCTCCTCAATTCTTTCTGGTTGATACCTTCTATGCACCAGACACTGTGTACACGTTGTTTCACTTAATACTCACATGGACCACCAGGTGGGAAGTGGTTCTTATACCCATTTTACAGAGGAGAAAACTGAGGCTGAGAGAGAGAAGTGACTCATTCCAGGCTTCTGGGTTAGAGAAGATTTTGAACCCAGGTCTACTTGATTACAAAGCCCATGTGCTCACCCCGGCTGCCAAGTCAGACAAGATTCTAGTGCAAAGAACACAGAATTCAGGGAAAAAAATTGCCAGCTCCTTCTTTCTTGTCTCCCATTTGCCCATTCTGCTATCTCTTGCAATCCTTACCCAGGTATATATGCATATATATTATATCTATAGTTGTATTATCACCCTCCGTACAGCTGGGAAATGCTAAGAAAATTGGACAAAGAGCATTCAGCCTAGCCTCAATCTCCTCACTAGAAAAATGGAGATAAAAATCTCCAAATCCCAGGATTAGGCCAGGCACAGTGGCTCATGCCTGTATCCCAGCACTTTGGGAGGCTGAGGCAGGCAGATCACTTGAGGTCAGGAGTTCGAGACCAGCCAACATGGTGAAACGCTGTCTGTACTAAGAATACAAAAAGATGAGCTGGGGGTGCTGGTGCATGCCTATAATCCTAGCTACTCGGGAGGTTGAGTTGGGAGGATCGCTTGAACCTGGGAGGTAGAGGTTACAGTGAGCCGAGATCGCGCCACTGCACTCCAGCCTGGGTGACAGAGCAAGACTCTGCTACAAAAAAAAAAAAAAAAATCCTATTATTATTTTGCAGATTAAATGAGATCATGTCTGTGTAATACTGGGCACATGGAGGCACTTTGAAAATCCTCCTTCTCTCCCTTTTCCCAACTCATTCTTTCCAGCCAGTCAGACCTTCTTGGTTTGTGTGAGTGAGTCTTTATGGTTTTGATGGGCACTAATTCCCATCAGCAGTCAATGCAGGATGCCCCTGGAAGGTCGAAACACTGCCCTCTGTTCCAGCTATCTCCTGGCATTGTAAGGTGCTGTGTACACCTATGGCCTTGTACAAATAATCACTAATAGCAGTAATCAACTCTCCAGCCTTCGCTTGCCGCCAAACATGACATATTCTGACATGTCTCCCTAGAAAGGCAAGCCTGTGGCTGCACAGACACGGGAAGTCATTTTCCAAATGGGTATTTTCTTCAGAAGAAACTGATTTAGCCTCATTTCCAGTAGGCTGCATTCCTGAGGTCTATAAGCACAGAGGGGCCGACTGGCTGGGGTTTATCCTGGACTCAGGTGGGGTCAATGTCCAAGAGAAAGGAGACCCTCAACTCCAAGAAGCATGCGTTGGCTGGAACACATCATAACAGGTGGGGAAACTGAGACCCAGAGATGAAGAAAACGAAGCAAGAATATCATCATCCTAACTACCTAGCTAGAGACACCTTACCTAGCTAGAGATGATGCTAGAGGTATTTTCGGAAGAAAGTCTCCTAAAACAGGAAGCAATCAGCCACCAGTTAAAACAAGCTAAGTAAGCCCAAACGTTCTCAAGTCTGATAATGAACATTTTGCAGCCTTTCCAGAAAGCAATACATTATATGTGTCAAAAGCCTTTAAAAAGTGTATGCTCTTTGACATAGCCATTTCCCCTCCAGAATCTATCTGACGTTAACAATCAGCAATGTGAACAAAATAAATGCATAGAGATAGATGGCCACTGCAGCATTACTTATATATGCCAATTTTTTCTTGAACACCTACTGTGTGCCAGCCAGTTGTCCATGGCACTGTCCCGAGATAGTTTAGACCTTAGCATGCCCAGGGCTGTTCAATTCCTTTTCTTTCTTGGGGAAGTGATATGGCAGGATAAAATAAGCCTAACAATGGAAAACACCTGGATATTTAAATTCATTTATTCTTTCTTTTACTCACTCACCATTCATTTTGCAAATATTTATTTTTTTAATTAATTTTTTTTTTTTTTTGAGATGGAGTTTTGCTCTCGTTGCCCAGGCTGGAGTGCAGTGGCACGATCTCGGCTCACTGCAACCTTTGCTTCCTGGGTTCAAGCGATTCTCCTGCCTCAGCCTCCCGAGTAGCTGGAATTACAGGCATGCGCCACCATGCCCAGTTAATTTTTTGTATTTTCAGTAGAGACGGGGTTTTGCCATTTTAGGCAGGCTCGTCTCAAACTCCTGACCTCAGGTAATCTGCCAGTCTCAGCTTCCCAAAATGCTGGGATTACAGGCGTGAGCCACCGTGCCCGGCCTCCACAAATATTTATTAAAAGCCCCTATATTGGTCAGGCACCATGGCTCATGCCTGTAATCCCAGCACTTTGGGAAGCTGAGGTAGAAGGATCCTTGAGGTCAGGAATTTGAGACCAGCCTGGGTGACATAGTGAGACCCTACAAAAATGAAAAAATAGCTGGACATGGTGGTGTGCACCTGTAGTTCCAGCTACTCATGAGGCTGAGGCAGGAGAATAGATTGAGCCCAGGGTTCAAGGTTGCAGTGAGCCATGATTGTGCCACTGCATTCCAGCCTGGGTGACACAGCAAGAACCTGTCTGTCAAAAAATAACAATAATAAAACAAGTGTTCTCAAAAAAATAATAATAAAACAAATGTTTCATTATTATATTATTTGTTTGATTCTATGTTCTATATGTAGACATAGAATTACCGTATGACCTCACAAGTCTACTCCTAGATATATACCCAAAGTAATTCAAAGCAGGTATTCAAACTAATATTTATACACTTTTTTTTTTTTTTTTGAGATTAGGAGCAGAGGTCTAATAGGCAGAAGAAGAGAGAAAGAAAAAGAAAGGAAAACAGCTCTGTCTCTAGTGAGAGAGAGGGGACTTTCAAGAGGAAAAGGCCCAAATACTTATACACGTATGTTCATATCAGCATTATTTATAATAGCTAAAAAGTGGAAATATCATATCCATCAACAGACGAAGTGGCTGTGCTCGATGGCTCATACCCGTAATTCTAGTACTTTGGAGGGCTGAGGCAGGTGGATTGCTTGAGCTCAGGAGTTCGAGATCAGCCTGGGCAACATGGCACAAACCCCATCTCTACTCAAAATGCAAAAATTCACCGGGTGTGGTAATGTGCAACTATAGTCCCAGCTACTCGGGAGGCTGAGGTGGGAGGATCACTTGAGCCTGGGAGGTCGAGGCTGCAGTGAGCCGAGATGGCACCACTGCCCTCCAGCCTGGGCGACAGAGTGAGACCCTGCCTCAAAACAAAAACAACAACAAAACAGATGAATGGATAAACAAAATGTGGTACGTGTGTATGAAAACATTATCCAGCCATAAAAAGGAATGAAGGCTGGGCGCGGTGGCTCAAGCCTGTAGTCCCAGCACTTTGGGAGGCCGAGACGGGTGGATCACGAGGTCAGGAGATCGAGACCATCCTGGCTAACACGGTGAAACCCCGTCTCTACTAAAAAATACAAAAAACTAGCCGGGTGAGGTGGCGGGCGCCTGTAGCCCCAGCTACTCGGGAGGCTGAGACAGGAGAATGGCGTAAACCCGGGAGGTGGAGCTTGCAGTGAGCTGAGATCTGGCCACTGCACTCCAGCCTGGGCGACTGAGCGAGACTCCGTCTCAAAAAAAAAAAAAAAGGAATGAGGTACTGATCTATGCTCCAATGTGGATGAGCCCGAAAACATGCTAAGTGAAAGAAGCCAGACACAAAAGGTCACATAATGTATGCTTCCATTCACAGGGAACGTCCAGAAAAGGTAAATCCATAGAGGAAGAAAGCACATTGGTGATGACCGGGGGCTGAGGGAGGAGGGAATGGGGAGTGACTACTTAATGGGGACAGAGTTTCCTTTTGGGTGGTGAAAATGTTTTGGAACCAGAGAGAGGTGATAATTGAACAACATTGCGAATGTACTAAATGTCACTGCATCGTACACTTTAAAATGGTTAATTTTATGTTAGGTGAATCTCGTCTCAGTTTGTAAAAAATTTCCATGTGCTAGGAATATGTTCTAAGAGGGAGACAAAATCTCTGCCTCCACGGAGCCTGGGCAGGCAGTCAATAAGTAAGTAAACAAACAATTAAAAAAAAAAAAAAGATAATTTCAGCTTGTGATGAGGATAACACAGGGTAAGGAACTAGAAAAGGCTGGGCGCTCCGGGGAGGGCTTTCTGAAGAGGTGGCATTTAACAAAGATCTAAATGAGGAGAGAAATGGAATGATGCAGATATCTAGTGGGGAGAACATTCCAGGCAGGGGGAAGAGCAGGCACAAAGGTGCTGGCGCAAGGATGAGCTTGGCAAGTTCTAGCTAAGCAAAGAAACTGGAGCAGCTGTGGTGGGAGCAGAGGGAATGAGGGAGGTCCTGGAAAGGAAAGTGCTTCTAGTCCACCTGGGATGCTTTCTCTGAACAGAATCCCCATTTGTAAAAACGGTACCAGACTCTCCACCTTGAAGGTCAGATGCAAGGATAAGAAAAGGTCCCAGACTTCACTTCTTGTGAGAACAAGTACATTGCTACCCAAAATCTGATGGGTTTGAGTCTCTTTCTTGATTCCAAAAGCCCAGACTTCCACAGTCCTGAGCAATTCTGGGGTTCTCAGGGGTTGCTTACATGTGTCCCCATCACAGACCTGGGCATTGCTGACTCCTCATAGGGCCCCACACCTGCATAGAGAGGCACTTCAGATGGGCCCCTGGGCCTGCTGCTTGGGCCACCATCTAGGGGCCAGGGGTCTAGGCGTCAGGGCATCTGGAAAGCTGGAAGCCCCGCTTGTCACCCTTGTGAGGTGGCAGTACTTCTCCTGTGCTGTGCTGG
This sequence comes from Theropithecus gelada, assembly GCF_003255815.1. Taxonomy (NCBI): domain Eukaryota; kingdom Metazoa; phylum Chordata; class Mammalia; order Primates; family Cercopithecidae; genus Theropithecus; species Theropithecus gelada. The sequence continues at coordinate 15,176,856 of NC_037683.1, read as the reverse complement.
GTTGGTGGGGATGGGTCCCCACAGAAAGGCAGTTTGAGCCCTGGATTTCACATAATTCAGTGATGTACTTATGTTCTTTCTTTTTGTTGTTGTTTTATTTTTTAGAGACAGTCTCTTTCTGTTGCCCAGGCTGGAGTACAGTGACACGATCTCAGCTCACTGCAACCTCCACCTCCCAGGTTCCAGTGATTCTCCCGCCTCAGCCTCCCGAGTAGCTGGGATTACAGGCGTGCACCACCACACCTGGCTAATTTTTTTGGATTTTTTGTAAGGATGAGGTTTTACCGTATCGTCCAGGCTGGTCTGGAACTCCTGACCTCAAGTGACCCACTCACCTTGACCTACCAAAGTGCTAGGATTACAGGCATGAGCCACCATGCCTGCCTTACTTAGGTTCTTTCACAGCCCTTTGCTCCCTGGGGCACACAACCCACTCCCCTACCATGGTGGTGGGGTCCCAGGATGAATTTCACTAGTGCCTTATTGTGGGATCTAAAGCCACGGATCCCCTCACAGCTCACCCTCCTTGTCAGGTCTCCCTCATGATGCCGGCAACTTGATGGTAAATCCCTTCAGGGCCTTTCTCCTTAATCCTGCAGTGCAGCTCTTGCAGGGTCTCCACCACCTGTGCCCATCTTGCGGGGGTGCGTCCAGACCTCAGTGGTGGCCAGGTTTCAGTGTGAGATAGATGTTCCCCATTTGCTCCCAGGGGGCCAGGCTCCCTGACTGCTGGCTGAGCGCAGTCAATGCATAGGACCACCAGAAGACCACAGGGCTGTTGGTGGGGGAGAGGGGACGTAAATCCCTGCTCACTGTGGCTTGGCAGAGGCTGCCTTCTCCCTGTGGCCACAGCTCCCATTGGTGGCACCTGTTCTCAGCTACGACTCTCATCAAATTCCAGTATCCTACCCCTCTCCTTGCCTTTTCACATCTAAGAATAGTAACGGTTCCCTGCTGTTGCTCATTCTTGGGTGCTTCGCCATCCCTTAACCCTGCCCACTCTTGGAAATTGTGCTTCATGAAACTCTTTAAGTGTCTTCTTTGGAATGTGTTCCCTCTCTTCCCTGGACCCTGACTGATACAAAGGATTGTTCCCAGGAGCTCCTCAGCTCCTGTGCAATCAGTGACTGTAAGCAAACAACTCACCAACTCAAGCCCCATTTTCAGTCCAGACAAGCCGCCTTGCTACTTGCAGAAATGAAGAGTAAGTGCTTTTGGAACCAGGTTAGAGATGAAGAAAGGCTAAGAATAAGCACTTGGAAAGACATCTGAGGATGAGCTCCTTTCACAGCAAGCAAGGCTTTGGAATGATAGTGAATTTTGTTATGACTGGGGAATGCAGGGCTGCAGCACAGCTCACAGACATCTCAGCCTGGTTTCTTGGTCCTCTAGTTCCAACTTGCACAGACGTTCTGTGCAAGAGGAAAGGCTAGAATGACTGCAGCTAAAATCCCAGATCTGATTGGGGAAAATATGACAGAATACTAGCAAGTTGGAAAAGCCCAAGTTAAATAGTTTGATTTCTCTCAGCTTTTCAAAGAGAAAAAAGAAGCAAAGGTGAGATGTTTATTTTCAAAGCAAGCAACATATTTCTTATGACAATATCTCCATTTAATGGCCCTGTCATGTCTAATAACTTAAGAGATAAAATACGTTTCTTTGATCTTAGCTAGTCAAGAAGAGTGACAGCTGGCACTCCGCACACAAATTTAGTGCCTTGTCTAATTGTGTTGATTTCTCATTATTGGAAAGTCTCACAACCAGTAAAGGATTTATTTAACTTTATCAAACTGTTAACCATTTCCTAGCTCCTCCCCCTCACACCCACGTGGAACTGAAAACCCTTCCGGACTAGAGTCAAAGTTGAGCATGACTTGGCTGTAGTCTGCAACTTACATCAGGGGCTCTAGGGAGCTTTGCTGAGCAAAAAGTGAGTCCTCTGCATCACTGCATGCATCTCCTCTTCCAGCTTGGGGTGGTAATGCCCATCTGATGAGACCATTCACTGGACTGATTTTTATTTGACGTTTGTGATTTATATTTAGCCAGCAGAGGTCACAGAGTATTTGTTGCATGCCAGGCTCAATAGTAAAGTCGGAACAATAGAAATGCATCAGTCTTGGTCCCTGCTGAGAAGGACTCACTCTCTAGTAGGAGGGACAGGCACAAAAACAATTGCAGTGCTATGCGATTAGAATCCTAACTCAGTCGGCCGGGCGTGGTGGCTCACACCTGTAATCCCAGCACTTTGGGAGGCTGAGGCAGGTGGATCACCTGAAGTCAGGAGTTTGAGACCAGCCTGACCAACATAGTGAAACCCCGTCTCTACTAAAAATACAAAAATTAGCTGGGCGTGGCGGCAGCTACTGTAATCCCAGCTAATTGGGAGGCTGAGGCAGGAGAATCATGTGAACCCAGGTGGTGGAGTCTGCAGTGAGCCGAGATCGTGCCATTGCATTCCAGCCTAGGCGACAGAGCGAGACTCCGTCTCAAAAAAAAAAAAAGAAAAAGAAAAAGAAAAAAGAATTCTAACTCAGTCATTTCCTCCCTGGGCGACCTTGGGGGTGTCACTTTCTTTCCCAGTGCCTCAGTTTCCCCAAAGCAAAATCAGTCTCCTCACACAGCAATAGTTTGTAAACTTTAGGTTACAATAGAATCACCTGGAGGCCTTTGTGAAAACACAGGTTGCGGAGCCACAGAGTCTGTGATTCAGTAGGTCTGGGGCGAAGCCTGAGAATATGCATTTCAAACGAGCTCCCAGAAGATGCTGATGCTGGTGGGAGGATCACACTTTGAGAACCATGCTCGTAGGCTGATGAGGAGGACTCTGTGTGCTAAGGTGAGGAAAAGGCCCAGGGCAGCACCTGCCTGGATTCTGCTCAGTACATTTTCTCTAGAAACCACAGACCTACAGGGCACAGTGGGAGCCCACAGGGCTCAGGGAGAAGAGGTCTTCTTAGGGAGGTGATTTGGCAACAGAAGCCTGAGGGAAGAAGTGGACAGCACAGTTCATCTGGGGGCCAGCCAGCCTTCTGCTGAGGAAGACTGTTTAGCATTTGTCTCTTGAGGCAGTGGCTCTCAACGTCTTTACTGTGAACCCTCGGAAGAAACATGTTTTACATCATGACCCTGAACACACACATGCCTATGGGTTACAACGGAAACACAAAACAGGACTTTTCCTTTCTCTGAGATACACTCTAAGATTGCCTGTGTTATTTGACTTTAAAAATATTGATTGCGCAACTCAGCGAGATTAGCTAGCTTAAATTCTGTGATAGATGACACGAAGGGTGCATCTCAGTCGGGTTCAGAGAGGCGTTTAAATCAGAATTGGGGCTGGGGTAGGAGGAGGCAGGGAAGATTTCTTGTAATAACTAACCCTGTGAGATGCTCACTGTGAGTTGGGCTCAGTTATAAAGTCAATCTAAGTTCCAGATGAATAGACACACACACACACACACACATGTGCATTTATTCATTTATGCCTCACATCAACTCTCTGAGATAGAAATTATCATCACAGCCCAGGCGCGGTGCCTCACGCCTGTAATCCCAGCACTTTGGGAGGCCAAGGCAGGTAGATCACCTGAGGTCAGGAGATTGAGACCATCCTGGCTAACACGGTGAAATCCCGTCTCTACTAAAAATACAAAAAAATTAGCCGTGCATGGTGGCGGGCGCCTATAGTCCCAGCTACTCGGGAGGCTGAGGCAGGAGAATGGTGTGAACCTGGGAGGTGGAGCTTGCAGTGAGCCAAGATTGTGCCACTGCACTCCAGCCTGGGCGACTGAGCAAGACTCCGTCTCAAAAAAAAAAAGAAATTATCATCATCTCCAGCCCCATTTTACAGAGGAAGTTAAGTGACCTGCTCAAGGTCATACAGTCAGTAGGTGGCAGAGCTTTGACTATGTAACTTAAGAACCCCAGCCCAGGTTCTGTGCTCTCAGCCACTATGGTGCACTGACACTCTGCTAATAGATTGCGACCCACAGACTAGAAATCTTTCCGTAGAGAATCTACTCATGGCCCATCTGTTGGGTCAACAAACATTTAGAGAGTTTCCAAGTGCCAGAGTCCTCCATGTTGGCCCAGATCTAAATAAATTGATTAATTTCTGGCCAGGCATGGTGTCTCAAGTCTGTAATTCCAACACTTTGGGAGGCCAAAGCAGGAGGATTGCTTGAGGCCTCAGGAGTTTGAGACCAGCCTGGGCAACTAGGGAGACCTTGTTTCTAAAAAAAATAAAAAATAAAAATTAGACAGGCGTGGTGGCACATACCTGTAGTCCCAGCTACTCAGGAAGCTGAAGTGGGAGGATCACTTGAGCCCAGGAGGTCAAGGCTGCAGTGAGCTATGATCATGTCACTGCACTCCAGCCTGGGTGACAGAACGAGACCCTGTCTCTAAATAAATAAATAAATAAATTCTTTTTAAACATTTTATTTATTTTTGAGACAGAGTCTCGCTCTGTCACCCAGGCTAGAGTGCAGTGGCACAACCTTGGCTTACTGCAACCTCCACCTCCTGGGTTCAGGTGATTCTCCTGCCTCAGCCTCTGAGTAGCTGGGATTACAGGCATGCACCACCATGCCTGGCTAATTTTTGTTATTTTCAGTAGAGACGGTGTTTCACCATGTTGGCCAGGCTGGTCTCGAACTCCTGACCTTGCGTGATCCACCCACCTCAGCCTCCCAGAGTGCTGGGATTCCAGGCATGAGCTACCACGCCCAACTCTCCTTGTCTCTCTCTCTCTCTCTCTCTTTTTTTTTTTTTTTTTTTTTTGAGATGGATTCTTACTTTGTCACCCAGGGTAGAGTGCAGTGACACCGATCTCGGCTCAATGCAACCTCTGCCTCCTGGGTTCAAGCTATTCTCCTGCCTCAGCCTCCTGAGTAGCTGGGACTACAGGTGTGTACCACCACACCTGGATAATTTTTGTGTTTTTAGTAGAGATGGAGTTTCACCATGTTGCCCAGGCTGGTCTCGAACTCCTGACCTCAAGTGATCCACCTGCCTCCGCCTTCCAAAGTGCTGGGATTACAGGCGTGAGCCATCATGCCAAGCCAAATTAATTAATTTCTTACTGGAGTACATGCAAATTAGTTAAATTCGTTAATTCACTTGGTCACACACTCAACATATGGTCACCAGCACCTGCTCTGTGGCTGGCCCTGGGCTGCATCAGCCATACCTGAACTTGACATCCAGAGTTTGAGGGTCTAGGCAGGATCAGGGGCCCTCTTTACGTTTTGTATGTATGAACTGGCTGATCTGTCTAGATCCTTTCTTTTTTCCCCAAAGAAACAGAACACCAGGACCCCCTCTACTTGTTTCTCCCTCCCTGGAGCTTGGACACATAAAATGCTGGGCAAGCAGAGATGATGTACGTGGTGGATCATTTGGGTGATTGGTTTGGTTGCAGCTGCCTCACTGTGTTCTCTGGCCAGAGGAAGTCACCAAGAAACACCTGTTAGGTGAGCTATGTGGTCCTGTCTTTGGCCCCCATCCTGCTAACTCCTCACCTCTCTAAGGATGCTCTGCCACAAGCTTTGCTGCCAGGGAGTAGGCACTCTAGTCTGACCATGTGGAGAACCCCCTCTGCCAGCATCTAAGCCAGAGCTTAGCTTGATCCCTTCACAAGACTCCCAAGGTGCACACTCAGCAGCCTGAGTCTCTTCCTCATGGAACTGATTGCCTGGACTTTGACTGTGGTTCGAGTGGATCATTCCGAGTTAGTATTCTGCAGCTGTAAAGCCACTTCTCCATGCTTTAGTCGTTTCCCGCCCTGAGCTCCTTATTCACTGCATGCTGATCTGACTCAGAACACTGGATTTCTTTCTGATGATTTCTTTATGAATGGTAAAGACTTGGGCTTTGGGTCAGACAGACCTGGAGTTGAATTCTAACTCTACCACCTACTGACTGTGTGACCTTAATCACGTGAGCCTCAGTTTCCTCAACAGAAAATAAAGATGAAAGAGTGGGTGTAAAGATCAACAGATGCTAAGGAGACATGATGACTAAATGCAACGCTGCATCCTGGATTGAATCATGGAAAAGAAAAAGGACATTGGTGAGAAAAGGGACAAGATATGAATGAAGACTGTAGTTTAGTTACTAGTATCATGCCAATATTAATTTTTTAGTTTTGACCAATGTACTTTGCTTATGCCAGATGTTAACCTTAGGAGAAGCTGGCTGCAGGGTATACAAGAGCTCTCTGTGCTATCTTTCCAATTTTTTTGTAGATCTAAAATTATTTCAAAATGAAAAGTAAAAATGAAATTAGGCCAGGTATGGTGACTCACGCCTGTAGTCCCAGCATTTTGGGAGGCAGAGGTGGGCAAATTGTTTGAGCTCACGAGTTCGAGACCAACTTGGGCAACATAACAAGACCCCTTCTCTACAAAAAGAACCCAACCAACCAACAAAACAAAAATTAGTGGGGTGTGGTGGTGTGCACCTGTAGCCATAGCTACTCAGGAGGCTGAGGTGGGAGGATTGCTTGAACCTGGGAGGCAGAGATTGCAGTGAGCTGTGATGGTGCCACTGCATCCCAGCCTGGGTGACAGAGTGAGATCCTGTCTCAAAAAGAAAGAAAGAGGCTGGGGGAACAAGGATGCATATAAAGTTCTGAGCTTAGCTCAATATCTGGACCAAGTATATTCTTTAAAAATGTGAGTTATTATCATGGTGATGATGATCTCATTTATTCCTCAAAACAACCGTATGAAGGAGGCTCTATGTTGCAGATTTGGAAATGAAGGCACAGAGAGGTGAAATACTCACCCAAGCTCACACAGCTAGGAAGTGGCAGCTCCCAGATTCAAACCCAGCTACAATCTAGTTCTGCCAGCCACGCTGTTACCCCTCTGCCTTCCTCTCTGCAGTGCTATTGTTCTAATAAACGAGGATAAGTCTAACAAACGAGGATAAGTCGTGAGGGGGAGAGGGACAGCAGGGTTTGAAACAAATAGAGTTTAGACCCAGAAAGACCTGGGTTCAAGAGCTACCTCTGCTGTGAACCGTGGGCAAGTTCTCTAACCTCTCTGAACCCCAGATCCTTCATCATCATCAACATAGAAATCAACTCTTAGGTATAACTGAGATGGTAGAAAAGGGGCCAATACACAGAAGGAACTCAGTTAATACTAGTTCCTGTTCTGGCAGCGTATTTGATCACCTCATTTGCACAGCTCAGGGAAATGAAGAGGGGTTCTCACCTGGCTATCAGACCCTGTCACTTACTCACAGCCTTGGGCAAGTGGCTTCACATCTCTGAGTGCCAGGTTGCTCAAGTATAAACTGAAGATAAAAGCCCCGGCTTCAGAGGATTTTTGAGGGCATAAGGGATCTATCAGAAAAGCCCTCCGTACGATCCCTGACACTGTACTGCTAAGTGCTCAGTGAATGGCAGACACCACTCGACACTACACATATTTCTGAACCTCCCTCCTCCTATGCTCACAGTAGGGTTGTCCTTCTTGGCCCCCAGGTGGTTGGGAGGAGTCATGTGACATTTTCTGGCCCATGAATTGTAAGCAAAAAGTGACATGTATCGCTTCCAAGCCAGAGCACATAATTATCACTGGGAAGCCATCCAAATTCCTCTTTCCCATTGGATACAGTGATCAGAAACAAGATGGTGGCTGTTCCCTCAGTCTGGGCCCCTGCATGACCACAGTGAAAAGCATCTCTTTGTTAACCCATGATGGACCTGGAACAGGAGTGAGAAGTCAACATTTTTATGTGTTAAGCCACTGAAGTTATAGGTTGCTTATTGTTAGAGCAAAACCTTGCTTATTCTGACCCATATAACAATTATATTTTATAACTATTATCATTTTTACTTCCTAGAATTCTAAAAAAGAGGTAAGAAAGTAACACGTTTTATCATCTCAACAAGCCTGTGGTTTATCTCCATTTTACAAATGCAGACATGACGTCAAAGACACTTGTCCAAGGTCACACAGCTGGAAAGAAACTGGGTCTGGACTTGAACCTGGCTTCAAATCTTCAAATCTGCGTATTTATAGCTGAGTTTCTTGCCACAAGCTGTACCATTCAAGATGATGTTAGGTTAGAAACTTGGACCCTTGAGAGGTTTCTGGGAAGGGAACTGTGGTAAAGAGAGGTGATGACAAGGTTGAACTTTACTTTGTTCTCTTTCCATCTCTGCCTCTCACATCTTGCATGGCTCTTTCATAATTTTAATATCTGAAACCTCACACCGACCATGGAAGTGATGTTAATGTTTTCGGGAAACATGTGCTGGACATATGATTTCAGTTTAAACTCGGGTGCTTTGTAATATCCTTATTTTTTCAACCAGACAGACGCTTCTCTGCCCTGCAGCTCCATTGGGTGTTGTGTCTTCACTGTGAGTTTATTTTCTCCAAAGCCTCTTACTCTTTCCATGGCCCCAGATAAGTTAATCACCTCTGCAAACTTTGTCTGTGAAGTGGGTTCACAAAACCTACCTCCCAAGTGTAATGCGAAAGATGGGCATCAGTGGAAAGCATTTTGCAATTTCTGTGGAGCACTGTACATGGGTTGGTGATTACCTAGCACATTACTTATTTATTCAATGGCAAACATTTATTGAGCATCTACTGTATATTGTACTGGGGGACTAAAGATAAGAAATGTATGAGATTCTGTGCATGTCCTCAAGGAGGCAGTGTGTTGTCATCGTTAAGAGTACAGGTGATGGAGTCAGAAAAACCTGGGTTCCATTTCTTACTCTGGCACCGCTCGTGCCCTGAGTCTTTTTTCTTCAACTGCAAAATGGTGATGATGTTAATATTTACTCAAAGCACTGCTGTAAAGTTCAAATGAGATGATGCATGGAAGTGTAGTTTCTGATGGGTGGTGAACATCAAATAGGGCCACTGTAATTAATCTATGATTGAGGACATAGTAGGAGCTCTATGAATATTTGTGAAGGAAAAAATGGAAAGATGCAAATGAATGAGCAAAAGTCTTGGCTTCCATTGAGAGATCTGGCCAAGCTGACCTTGAAATGAGCCAAAGTGAGGCCCCTGGGCCTAGACCCAAAGGAAGGCTTTGCAGCCTTGAGCCTCTCCAACTACCGAAGTACCCCTCAGGTGTCAGGAGTCCTGAAGCTTCCAGGATGTTTTTGGCCCTACCTAATGTGTAAGAAAACACACTGTAGACAGCATTCCCCATTTGGGCAAGCAAGTGTTAACATCACCAGGAAATGAGAAGCAAACAAGAGGATGCCAATGTCATGCAGAAATGTGGGGTTAAACAACTCCATGGCATGAGAGCTCCACTTTCCAGCTCCTGTTAGAAGGAGCTGCCTCTTTCTCTCTCTGCTTAGGTTGAGTATGACTGCAACTTCTGGTTTTAGAAAACAAGCTTCTGGCCGGGCGTGATGGCTCATGCCTGTAATCCCAGCACTTTGGGAGGCCGAGGCAAGTGGATCATTTGAGGTCAGGAGTTCGAGACCAGCCTGGTCAACATGGTGAAACCCCGTCTTTACTAAAAATAAAAAAATTAGCTGTGCATGGTGTCGGTGTTGCGTGCCTGCAATCCCAGCTACTCGGGAGGCTGAGGCAGGAGAATTGCTTGAACCCAGGAGGCAGAGCTTGCAGTGAGTCAAGATCGCACCACTGCACTCCAGCCTGGGTGATAGAGTGAGACTCAGTCTCAAAAAAAAAGGAAAAGAAAACAAGCTTCTATCCAGGGGGAGATGCCACATGTAGGTGACCAGGGATTTGGGGGCATGCAGATCCAGGTTTGAATCCTGGCACACTACTTTCCTTCTGAAAGATCATGGCAGGACACACCGGCTCTCTGAGGCTTGGACCCCTTTGTCAAGCGACAATGATACTACCTCTTTCACTGAGTTTGGTCGTGTTGTTATTTTTTTTTTTTTTTTTTTTTTTGAGACGGAGTCTTGCTCTGTTGCCCAGGCTGGAGTGCAGTGGCGCAATCTCGGCTCACTGCAAGCTCCGCCTCCCGGGTTCACGCCATTCTCCTGCCTCAGCCTCCCGAGTAGCTGGGACTACAGGCGCCCACCGCTGCGCCCGGCTAATTTTTTCTATTTTTAGTAGAGACGGGGTTTCACCATGGTCTCGATCTCCTGACCTTGTGATCCACCCGCCTCGGCCTCCCAAAGTGCTGGGATTACAGGCGTGAGCCACCGCGCCCAGCCGGTCGTGTTGTTATTGATAGCTAACATTTATCGAGTACTTTTAATGTGCATTTCCTGCATCCCTGACAGTAACTCTGACAGGGGTTATGATTATCCTTGGTTGGCAGATTGGGAAACTGAGGCTCAAAGAAGTTACATAACTTGCCCATAGCCAGAGAGGGGCTGAGCTGGCATCTGAACTCAGGTCCGTCTGACACTAACGCTAATACTTTCTCCATTGAACACACTTAGCTCATATTTCTTCCACTTGGAATATCTCTAAATCTGAGAAGACGTGGGGGAAAGAAACCCAATTTTTTTAAACCAATTTGAATAATTAAATTTGGCAGCAAAAATCTCAGTACCGGAAGTACATTCACCATGCCATTGCTGAATCTGTTTAATGTATTTTAAACCAGCTGAGCTCCGTGAGTTGGGAAATGGAGCTGGCATTTAAATTTTAAAACTAGCAATGAGGAGTCCATCTCTGTGGTGTTAGAGGAAGTCTGCACTAAACCTTTGCTTCCCATGAGAGTTGTGGTGAGGTCACCCTCACCTCTGAACTCATCTGGGGCCCTTGGAAGACAAGAACATCCAGAGAGAAGACACGAAGGCAGAAAAGACTTCGCGTCTCAAGCCATTTATTTCCATAACAAGAATGTTTCATCTTCAAAGCCCTTTACAAGCCATAATTAATCTTCACAACACCTTAGTGAGCTGGGTGCATATCATTACCTGGGTTTTATAGGCCCAGGTGGCCTAAGGGAGGCCTTTGGACAGTAAGTGACTCGTGGATACCAGCCTCAAGAGGAACGATTGGGCCACCCCACCTTAGCCTGGCAGGCCCATTCCTGCATTGCCCAGTTGCACTCCATCTCTGGATGTTTCCTGATGTGAAGGAAGATGGGTAGGATGGGGAAGAGGCAGAAGAACTGGGAACACACGCAAAATGTAAAGCCTGGTGTTAGTGCCACTTAATGCATTTGATTTTACTGGAATTATGAATTAAGTTTATTTAAATAACTGTTAATAATAACTCATATTTATATATGCATATTGAGCATTTTCAAGGCTTTTTTTTTTTTTTTTTTTTTTGACGGAGTCTTGTTCTTTCGCCCGAGCTGGAGTGCAGTGGCCAGATCTCAGCTCACTGCAAGCTCCGCCTCCTGGGTTCACGCCATTCTCCTGCCTCAGCCTCCCGAGTAGCTGGGACTAAAGGCGCCCGCCACCTCGCCCGGCTAGTTTTTTGTATTTTTTTAGTAGAGACGGGGTTTCACCATGTTAGCTAGGATGGTCTTGATCTTGTGACCTCATGATCCGCCCGTCTCGGCCTCCCAAAGTGCTGGGATTACAGGCTTGAGCCACCGCGCCCGGCCTTCAAGGCCCTTTTACATGTGGTAATCCTTTGCAATAGTCATTTTGTTCTCTCTCTCTCTCTACATATATATATATTTTGTTTGTTTGTTTGTTTGTTTGTTTTATGAGACACAGTTTCACTCTGTCATCCAGGCTGGAGTGCAGTGGCACAATCTTGGCTCACTGCAACCTCTACCTCTCGGGTTCAAGCGATTCTCGTGCCTCAGCCTCTTGAGTAGCTGGGATTACAGGCGTGTACCACCATGCCAGGCACATTTTTGTATTTTCAGTAGAGACAGAGTTTCACCATGTTGGCCAGGTTGGTCTTGAACTCCTGACGTCAAGTGATCCACCTGCCTTGGCCTCCCAAAATGGTGGGTTTACAGGTGTTAGCCACCGTTCCCAGCCTCCATGTATATATGAGCACCTACTTTGTGCCAGGGTGGGTGTGAGGGCTGAGGATGGAGAATGAAGAAGGCAGACAAGGGCCTACTCTCACTGGCCCTTCTAGTGTGAGAAGCCTCCACCTATAAGATAGGGTCCTTATTCCCTGCCCACCCTTCCTTCCTTCCTTCCTTTCTTCCTTCCTTCCTTCCTTCCTTCCTTCCTTCTTTCCTTCTTTCCTTCTTTCCTTCTTTCCTTCTTTCCTTCTTTCCTTCTTTCCTTCTTTCCTTCTTTCTTTCTTTCTTTCTTTCTTTCTTTCTTTCTTTCTTTCTTTCTTTCTTTCTATCTTTCTTTCTTTCTTTCTTTCTTTTCTTTCTTTCTTTCTCTCTCTTTCTTTCTTTCCTTTTTTTTAGATGGAGTCTCACTGTGTAGCCCAGGCTGGAGTGCAGTGGTGTGATCTCAGCTCACTGCAAGCTCCACCTCCCGGGTTCACGCCATTCTCCTGTTTCAGCCTCCTGAGTCCCGAGTAGCTGGAACTACAGGCGCCCACCACCATGCCCGGCTAATTTTTTGTATTTTTAGTAGAGACGGGGTTTCACCGTGTTAGCCAGGATGGTCTCGATCTCCTGACCTCATGATCCGCCCGCCTCGGCCTCCCAAAGTGCTGGGATTACAGGCGTGAGCCACTGCACCCGGCCCCCCCTTTCTTTTAACAGACGACAGAACAGAGGTTTAAGGTCACACAGTGAACAGGTGATGGAAGCTGAACTCAAATCCAGGTTCAGTTGATTGTGAAGTTTGGGTTCTAGCCAAGTAAAAATATGTTCATTGCAATATTATTTAAAATGACCAAATGTATCCATTGGTAGGGACATCGATAAATGAAATGTGGGCAAGGCATGAAATGAAATATTGTGCCAGTCAAAGGGAATGACTTACGTCTACTTACAGATAATGCCAAAGCTCAAAAGTGGAATTAGATGAATAACATGATCTCACTTCCATAGATTTTAAAATGCACACTCAAAGTGATGCTATATATTTACATATGTAAGGATATTTGGCCGGCGTGGTGGCTCATGCCTGTAATCCCAGCACTTTGGGAGGCTGAGGCAGGTGGATCACTTGAGATCAGGAGTTCAAGACCAGCCTGATCATCATGGTGAAGCCCTGTTTCTTCTAAAAATACAAAAAAGTATCCGGGCATGGTGGTGTACGCCTGTAATCCCAGTTATTCAGGAGGCTGAGGCAGGAGAATAGCGTGAACCTGGGAGGTAGAGGTTGTAGTGAGCCAAGATTAGGCCATTGCCCTCCAGCCTGGGTGACAGAGGGAGACTCCATCTCAAAAAAAAAAAAAAAAATTACATATGTAAGGATATAGAAGATTGATTGAGCCGGGTACAGTGGCTCTCACCTGTAATCCCAGACCTTTGGGAGGCCAAGGCAGGCAAATCACCTGAGGTCAGGAGTTCGAGACCAGCCTGACCAACATGGAGAAACCCGTCTCTACTAAAAATACAAAATTAGCCAGGCATGGTGGCACATGCCTGTAATCCCAGCCACTTGGGAGGCTGAGGCCAGAGAATTGCTTGAACCTGGGAGGCAGAGGTTAAAGTAAGCTGAGATTACAACACTGTACTCCAGCCTGGGCAACAAGAGCGAAACTCTGTCTCAAAAAAAAAAAAAAAAAAAAAAAGAAGAAGATGGATTGCAAGGCCACACATTAGGTACATAAAAGTAGATGGCTTGGGGGTAGAGACAGGGTTATGAATTAAGAGCAGGAGGCCGTTAATTTGGTGCGGGGGTGGGGGGCTCATGCTAGATGAAGACAGTGAGGCGCCACAAACCAAGGACCTGGCTGGCGGACTCAATTCGTGTATGCGCCTTCCCAGGGCCCCTCTAAAACTAATAACAACACAAAGCACACACATCCTTTGCTCTTTTACAGGCTACATTCTCTCCCTTCAATCTCAGTGTTGAAATTGCCTGTCGAACTTGAACCAGCCAAAAAATCTAAATGAAAAACAGGAACAAAAAGAGCAAAATTTGAAACCAACTTGAGAAGTGAACAGTGTCTGTTTGGGCTGCACATGGGTGCTGTCGAGTGTGCATGACAGACGTAGTGGAGCGGAGATCGGGAGCAGCTGAGCTGTGAGCCCTTCCGTGGCCTGGCCTGCCTCATGGACCAGGTCAGCCACGATGCCTTAGAGGCCGCAGGGCAGTGGTGGAAATCGTGGTTGGAGGTTGTCCACAGAACCTTGCTTCCTGACTTCTCAAAGCCACACTTGCCTGCTTCTTTGTTGGTTTCCTGCCACGACATGATCGATTACAGATACATTTTTCTAGAAGTTGAGTTGTGCCAGGCAAACTATGCCAAAGCAGCCTCATTTCCATGTGTGGTCTGGGTGGATTGGGGGAGGCTGCAGGCAGAGCAACGCCGGATTTCAGCGAGGCACTTAGAGGAGCATCTCGTGTTGAAGGTCTCCCTAAAACGCAAAGCTGACCTGGTCCTTCCCTTGCTAAAACCGACAGCTTCATCTTGCCTGCCAGATAGACTGGGAACTCCTTAGCTATGCATGCAAGTCCGTCAGTGTACCTGATCTCTGCCAAACCTCCCAGCTCCCCACCCTGTTGCTCTCCCAGTAGCCTCTCTCTCCGCCAGCTAGGCAGAACCACTGCAGACCCACAATATAGTCCTCCCCACCTTTTTTTTTTTTTTTTTTTTTTTTTGAGACAGTCTCGATCTGTTGCCAGGCTAGAGTGCAATGGCGTGATCTTGGCTCACTGCAACCTCCGACTCCCTGGTTCAAGCGATTCTCCTGACTCAGCCTCCCGAGCAGCTGGGACTACAGGCATGCGCCACCACGCCCAGCTAATTTTTGTGTTTTTAGTAGAGATGGGGTTTCACCATGTTGGCCAGGATGGTCTTGATCTCCTGACCTCGTGATCTGCCCGCTTCAGCCTCCCAAAGTGCTGAGATTCCGGGCGTGAGCCACGGCACCCAGCCCTACAGTTTCCATTTTTATTCCTCTGAGTTCTGCGTAGGCTGCCACTGCCAGCCAGAATGCCTTTCCTTGCCTTGGTCCCACAGTTACTCTTTACTCAGCTTCCAGACTCAGCTGAACTGTCACCTCCCCATGAAGCTTCCCAGACCTTTCCCCTTCTTCCGCCCCACCCAACCAGGAAGAACTGACACATGGACTGAATAAGTTACGACATGCCAAGTGCTTAGCACAGTAGCTTGGGGTTAGATGTGGCTTGAAAGTCAGAATTTTTCAGATTTTATAAAAGATAGAAAGTTCATATAGCATATGTTGTGAAAGAGCTCGAGCAGACTATGGAGCAGGTCTCCAGAACAAAGCTCATCAATGCTGCTGCAGGAAATACATGAATAGTCGCACACTAGATGAAGACTATAAATAGTTTCAGTCAGGTCAGGGAGGGGTTTGTCACTGAATTTGTGAAAGAAAATGTTGGCATTGTTTTCCAGGGCATTTAGAATTTTGGAATTGTGGGCCCGTACTATCAATATTATTAAGTCCATCCTTTGTTCTACTAATGTAAAAATAATTCTTAGGACTAATGCAAGCACTTAACGTTTACTAAGCATTATGCAAAGCAATTGGGATGAATGATCTCATCCTTTTTTTTTTTTTTTTTTTTTTAAAGATAGGGTCTTGCTCTGTCACACAGGCTGGAGTGCAGTGGAACAGATGGTCATGGCTCACTGTAGCCTCTACCTCCTGGGCTCAAGCAATGCTCCTGCCTCAGCCCTCTGGAGTAGCTGGGACTACAGGTGCACCCCACCACATCTGACTAACTTTTGTATTTTCTATAGAGATAGGGTTTCACCATATTGCCCAGGCTGGTTTCAAACTCCTGGACTCAAGGGATAAGCCCTTCTTGGTCTCCCAAAGTGCTAGGATTACAGGCATGAGCCACCTCACCCGGCCTCTGATCTCATTCTTATGCCATTGTGAGGTGCAAAGCGATAACCTGCAGAAGTAAGTGGGAGAACTGGGACTTGAACTCACAGCTTTTCTGATGCCAAAGTCCACACTTGTAGCCACAACCCTATACTGCAGTCCCTCATTGTGCTTTATACATCTTGGCACTTACCTCCTTTGGCTGTGATTCATTCTTTATGAGTTTGTCTCCCCAACTTGGTGGTGAGTTCCTCAACTGTGGGGACGCGAGCTGATCCCATCTCTACCTGTGAATGAATCAATGAAGTTCATTTGCACAGGATGGTGAATCGTTGTGTGCCTAATAGGACTGTCACAGCCATGCATCGAGTGTTAATGAGTAGACTGATACCAACACATGTTGATTCACCAACATTAATTGCACAACTGCCTACTAACCACCCTAGAGGCAGACAGAGAAATCAAGCTAGATTCCCTGTCCTCAAGGGCTCCACAGTCTAGGAGGAGAGATAGTAGACATCTCCATACCACAGTAACACGAGGCTAAGGTAAGCAAAAGAACTGGCTACATAATGCTTGGAAACTGAAGAGAGGTGAGCCAATCCTTCAGGGGATCACAGAAGGTTTCCTAGATACAGTCATTCGTTCTTGCTGTAGAATACCATCCCAAGATGTAGTGGCTTAAAATAACAAGTTCTTTAACTCCTAAATCTCCAGGTTAGCTAGGCAGTTCTGCTGACTCAAGCCAAGCTTGGCTGATCTTTTCTGGGTTCACTCAGACATCCATGGTCAGTTCATGAATGGGCTGGGGCTGGCTGGTCTAGGATGGACTTGGCCGGACAACTCAGTAATCCTCCATAGGTTTCTCCTCCAGAGGGCTAGTCCCAGCTATGCACACGGCAGAAGCAGGGGAGGAGGAAACAATAGAGATTGAAGAACTATGCAGAGCTCCTTGAGGCCCAAATTCCTACCTTGGGCCAGTTGGGAGGACTAACTGAGATGATGCAGGAAGGGTGTCAGGCACAGACAGAATCAACTCTCAGTGGGCACAAGGGTCACTATAAGCCCCGGCAATGAGGTTAGGTTTTTTTCTTTTTTGGAGAAATATAACAAGTGCATGGATTAGAAGATTCAATATTATATTAATCTTCCCCAAATTAATCATCTATTGACTCAATAGAATCACGATAAAAATATAATAGTTTTAGTTGTTGTTGAACTTGGCAAAGTGATTCTAAAGTTTATAAGGAACTGGAAAGGTCCAAGAAAGTTCAGACCCCCTTTTTAAAAAAATTATGATAAGGCCAGGCACAGTGGCTCATGCCTATAATCCCAGCGCTTTGGGAGGTCAAGGTGGGCAGATCACTTGAGATCAGGAGTTCGAGACCAGCCTGGCTAACACGGCGAAAACCCCGTCTCTTCCAAAAATACAAAAATTAGTCGGCCATGTGGTGGTGCATGCCTGTAGTCCCAGCTACTCAGGAGGCTAAAGCAGGAAAATCGCTTGAACCCCGGAGGTAGCAGTTGCAGTGAGCCAAGATCAGGCCGCTGCACTCCAGCCTGGATGATAGAGCAAGACTCTGTCTAAAAAAAAATAATTGTGGTAAAATACACCTAACATAAAATTGGCTAGTTTAACAGTTTTTAAGTGTACAGTTCAATGTCATTAAGTACATTTACATTGTTGTATAACCAGAACTCTCTAGAATTCTTTTCATCTCACAAAACTAAAACTCTGTCCCCATTAAACAATAACCCACCATTCCCCCCTCCCTTCAGCTCCTGGCAACCACCATTCTGCTTTCTCTCTATGGATTTGACTACTCCAGGTATCTCATGTTTTTGAATACAGTATTTGTTTTTTTGTGCCTGGCTTATTTCATTTAGCATAATGCCCTCAAGGTTCATTGATGCTGAGGCATGTGTCAGAATTGCCTTCCTTTTTAGAACTGAATAACTTTCTATTGTGGGTATAGACCACATTTTATTTATCTATTCGTCACTCTCTGGCCACTTGTTTTTTTTCTACCTTTTGGTTATTGTGAATAATGCTGTTGTAAACGTGGGTGTACAAATAGCTTTTTCCTTATTTCATTTTATTTATTAATTTTTTGGAATGGAGTCTCACTCTGTCACCCAGGCTAGAGTGCAGTGGCACGATCTCAGCTCACTGCAACCTCTGCCTCCAGGGTTCAAGCCATTCTCCTGCCTTAGCCTCCGTAGTAGCTGGGGTTACAGATGTGTGCCACCATGCCAGCTAAGTTTTGTATTTTCAGTAGAGACGGGGTTTTACCATGTTAACCAGGCTGGTCTCGAACTCCTGACCTCAAGTGATCCACCAGCCTCTGCCTCCCAAAGTGCTGGGATTCCAGACTTGAGCCACTGTGCCCAGCCTCTTCCCTCCCTCCCTCCCTCCCTCCCTTCCTCCCTTCTTCCTTCCTTCCTTTCTTCCTCTTTCTCTATTTTTTTTCTCTCTTGCTTTCTTTTTGTGACAGTCTCGCTCTGTTGCCCAGGCTGGAGTGCAGTGATGTGATCTCGGCTCATTGTAACCTCTGCCTCCCTGGTTCAAGCAATTCTTGTGCCTCAGCCTCCTGAGTATCTGGGACTACAGATGCGTGCCACCACATCTGACTAATTTTGGTATTTTTAGTAGAGATGGGGTTTCATCATATTGGCCAGGCTGGTCTTGAACTCCTGGCCTCAACTGATCCACCCACCTTGGCCTCCCAAAGTGCTGGGATTACAGGCATGAGCCATCGCACCTGGCCCAAATATCTTTTCAAGACTCTGCTTTCAATTCTTTTGGATATACGGTGTACTTGAAAGTGGAATTGCTGGAGCATATGGTAATTCTATGATTAATTTTTTGAGGAACTGCCATACTATTTTCCATAGCAGCCGCACCATTTTACATTCTTAAGAGCAGGGCGCAAGGGTTACAATTTCTCCACATCCTCACCAACACTTGTTATTTTCTGTTTTTCTGAAAGTACTGATCCTAATGGGCGTGAGGTGGTATTTCATCGTGGTTTTGATTTGTATTTCCCTAATGATTAGTGACATTGAGCATCTTCTCATGTGCTTCTCTGCCATTTGTATATCTTGTTGGAGAACCATCTATTCAAGTCCTTTGACATTTTTCAATCTGGTTGTTTTTTACTTTTCTAACTAAATTTTTCATTGAAGTGTCACATACCTACAGAAAAATGCACAAATCCCAAGTCATTAGCCTTGTGAATTTTCTCCGGGTGAACATACTCAGGTAACCATCACCCATGTCAAGATTACCAGCATGCAGCCAGGCGCGGAGGCTCATGCCTGTAATCCCAGCACTTTGGGAGGCCAAGGCTGGCGGATCACCTGAGGTCAGGAGTTCGAGATCAGCCTGGCTAACATGGTGAAACCCGGAGCCACCACGCTGGGCCCAAACATCTTTTCAAGACCCTGCTCTACTAAAAATACAAAATTAGCCAGGCGTGGTGGTGTACACCTGTAATCCCAGCTACTCGGGAGGCTGAGGCAAGAGGTTGGGAGGCAGAGGTTGCAGTGAGCTGCGATTGTACCACTGCACTCCAGTCTGGGCAACAGATTGAAACACCATCTCAAAAAAATAAATAAATAAATAAAAGAAGAAGAAAGAAAGAAAGAAAGAAAGATTGCCAACATGCCAAAGCACTCTTTGCTGCCCTTTGCTTCCTCCTCCAAGGCCACCACTTTTCTGACCTATAACATCATAGACTCATAGACTCATTTTGTTTCTCAATTTTATATAAATGGAATCAAACAGCATTACCTCTGGCATCTTTTACTCAACATTATAGTCGTAAGATTTATTTATGTTGTTGCTTGCAGCAATGATTTATTCTTTCTCATTGTTATATGACAGTGCATTACATAAATTTATTGTAATTTATTTATCCATTCTACTCTTAATGAATATTGGGATCACTTCCATTTGTGCAAATACAAAAAAAGTTGCCATGAACATTGTTTTTCTTTTATTGTGGCAAAACATATGTGAGATAAAATTATCATTTCAGCCATTTTAAAGTGTACAGTTCAGTTGCATTAAGTACATTCCCATTGTGCTATCCTCACCATTATCCATCTCCAGAAAGTGTCACCATTCCAAATTGAAACTCTGTACCCATTAAATAATATTAATAACTCCCCATTCTCATCTTCTTCAACCCCTGGTAACCACTATTCTACTTTCTGTCTCTATGAGTCTTTGAACATTCTTGTCCACACCCTTTGGTGCGTATGTGCCCAATTTTCTTTCTTTCTTTTTTTTGAGATGGAGTCGCCCAGGCTGGAGTGCAATGTTGCAATCTCAGCTCACTGCTGCCTCTGCCTCCCAGGTTCAAGTGATTCTCCCGCCTCAGCCTCCCAAGTAGCTAGGATTACAGGCACATGCCACCAGGCCCAGCTAATTTTTGTATTTTTAGTAGAGATGGGTTTTCACCACGTTGACCAGGCTGGTCTTGAACTCCTGACCTCAGGAGATCCGCCTGCCTTGGCCTCCTGAAGCGCTGGGATTACGGGCATGAGCCACCGCACCTGGCCTGCCCACTTTTCTTTTGGGTGAATAATTAGTAATTAAATGGCTAATTCAAGTATGCATATAATCAGCTTTTGAAGATCATACCAAATAGTTTTCTAGAACGGTTGTACTAATTTACTCTCCCACCAGCAAAACATGAGTTCCATTGGTTCACATCCTCACCAAGACTTGGTATTGCCAGATTTTTAAATCTTAGCCATTCAGGTGGATGTGAGGTGATATCTTACTGTGGGTGTGACTTTCATCTCCATGATTTCTAATAATGTTGAGTACTTTTCAGATGTGTATTGTCCATTTGGATTTCTGCTTTTATCAAGTGCCAGTCAAGATTTTGGCCCAGTTTTTAATTAGATTTTCTGTCTTTTTCTTTTTCTTTCTTTCTTTTTTTTTTTTAATGGAGTTTCACTCTTGTTGCCCAGGTTGGAGTGCAATGGAGCGATCTTGGCTCACTGGAACCCTGCCTCTCAGGTTCAAGCAATTCTCCTGTCTCAGCCTCCTGAGTAACTAGCATTACAGGTGCCCGCCAGTATGACTGGCTAAGTTTTGGTATTTTGAGTAGAGATAGGGGTTCAACCATGTCGGCCAGGCTGGTCTCGAACTCCTGACCTCAGGTGATCTGCCTGCCTCTGCCTCCCAAAAAGCTGGGATTACAGGCATGAGCCACCATGCCTGGCCGATTTTCTGTCTTTTTCTTATTGATTTGTAGAGTTCTTTATATGTACTGGCTATAAAGCCTTTCTTGGATAAATACATTGCACACACTCTCTAGATTTGCAGTTTACTTTTTGTTTGTTTGTTTTGTTTTGTTTGTTTTTTCGAGATGGAGTCTCGCTCTGTCATCCAGGCTGGAGTGCAGTGGCACCATCTCGGCTCACTGCAAGCTCCACCTCCCAGGTTCACGCCATTCTCCTGCCTCAGCCTCCCGAGTAGCTGGGACTACAAGTGGCCGCCCCCACGCCTGGCTAATTTTTTGTATTTTTAGTAGAGATGGGGTTTCACCACGTTAGCCAGGATGGTCTTGATCTCCTGACCTCATGATCCACCCACCTCGGCCTCCCAAAGTGTTGAAATTACAGGCCTGAGCCACTGAGCCTGGCCGGTTTGCAGTTTACTTTTTTATTCTTTGTGATATCTCTTTTTGTTGTTTTCTCTGTTTTTTGTTTTTTGAGACAGGGTTACATTGTGTTGCCCAGGCTGAAGTGCAGTGGTGCCATCATTGCTCACTGCAGCCTTGAACTCACGGGCTCAAGTGATCCTCCTGCCTCAGCCTCCCAAGTAGCTGGGACTACAGGCATGTGCTACCTCACTGAGTTATTTTTTTATTTGTAGAGATGGGGTCTCCCTATGTTGCCCAGGCTGGTCTCAAACGCCTGGGCTCAAGCAGTCCTCCCGCCTCAGCCTCCTAGAGTGCTGGGCCTGCAGGTGTGAGCCACCATATCTGGACTGTGTTATCTTTTAATTAACAGAAGTTCTTCGTTTTGATGAAGTTTCATCAATCAATATTTTTCTTTATGGTTAAAGTTTTTGGGTCCTGTTTAAGAACCCAAAATCTTGGCCTTCCTCATGGCCTCCTGGCCCTGTTTTCTTATAGATGTTTCACTGAGGGTTTTTTGTTTGTTTGTTTGTTTTTGAGATGGAGCCTTGCTCTGTCACCCAGGCTGGAGTGCAGTGGCACAGTCTCGGCTCACTGCAGCCTCCGCCTCCTGGGTTCAAGCGATTCTCCTGTCTCAGCCTCCCGAGTAGCTGGGATTACAGGCACACACCACCATGCCTGGCTAATTTTTGAATTAGAATAGTAGAGAATAGTAGAGACGGGGTTTACCATGTTGACCAGGTTGGTCTCAAACTCCTGACCTCAGGTGAACCGCCAGCCTCAGCCTCCCAAAGTGCTGGGATTCAGGTGTGAGCCACTGTGCCCGGCCCAATGTTTCACTGTTTTATCTTCTAGATCTGAGTGAAGTATCTTCCCCTGTGAATTTGCTGACACCCTCTGAGCCCAGCCCCACTCTTTCTCATATACAAAGCACTGTGATGCCCATCACCTTTCTTCCGTATGCTGTGCAGCTGGTGAGGAAGAAAGTCCATATTCCTCTCAGAACTCAGGATTGTAGGCAAAGTGAGCAGGGAGACACTGGCTGCACGTGTAGCCCGTTCGGGGCTGGGATCCTCTCAAGGGAGAGCCCAAGGCTGGTTTTCCTCAAAGGCACACCCTGTCCCCACTCCAACATGGCTTATCCAAGGGAGTGGTCAGGGCTCCTCCTAGGGCGTGCAGGGCCTGCGTAGATGCAAGTCTTGAAGCTCCTCGGGGCATTTGGTTAAGGGGATAAATGGATGCTAAAGTCCATGCAGATCAAGCCTTAGTTCTGTGCCCCACCTAGATGGCACAGGCAGCCTGGCCAGTCCCAGCCAGGGGAGGGGGCTTAGGAAATTTCCAGGCACTCCAAAGCATTGGGCTCCACTGAGGAGCAGGGTCTAAGCGTGGTTCTGGCTATGGTCATGCCAGGGTGTGATCAGGGTATCAGGGTGCCCTGAGAGGCCTTCCCTGATCAAGCCTCACACTCCAGTTCCCTGTCTTGTCTCCTTCTCCTGCTCTCCTTCCTGTAGGTTCTGTGTTAAACCTGCAAGTTCCCGTCTGGCTGAATTCTTGGTCTATCGGCTTTCTAGCTTATAGCTGTGCTGCAGAGTCACAGCCTCATTTCCATTCCTCCTCTGGATGAATGGTACCTCCTCTCTTCCCCTCCCCTGCCTTCCCCTCTACTCCTCTCCCCTCCCTCTCCATCTCCATCTCACGTTCTTCTCATGACTCCTCTCTCTTTCATTCTCCCTCCCTTTCACCTTCCTTCTTTCCTTCCTCATTCATCTCTCTTCTTTTCCCTCTATTCTCCTCCCTCTCTGCCCCACCAGATGCACGCACACATATGCACGTGAACCTGCACTCACACACTCATACACACCCTTTGAGCCCTGAAGCCCCCAGAACCCTCTCAGCTCAGTCCCTCTCCCAGGCAGGCAGGGGGGCGTGCAGACCATATGTGGTGCCAGGAATGAGTAGGAGCCAGGCGGATGTGGCGTGGCAGCCTGGTAACCGTTCGTTTCCACCTGGTCCTCATGCTGCTAACATGTTGGAGCATCTCGACGCTTTAACCCTCTTGCTGCCAGCTGCACGGTCCTGAAGGAAGAGATGGGAGGAGAAGAGTAAGGGAGAAGCTTCGGGGTCCCATTGTTTGTTCGCCCAGTCACTCAGTCACCATTGACTGTGCCCTTACCTGTCGTCCGCAGGGCTGGGCGGGGTGCCGGGGAGGTAGAGGTGAGGTAGGCTTGGTCAGCCTGAGAGGAGAAGCTCACAGTCCAGCAAGGGAGATGCACAGCAACACAGTTCCAATCCAGCCTGATAGAGCAGTGATGGGGGAGGAGGTGGAGCTGGAACGCCAAGGAGGGCACCTAGTCCAGCATCGGGGCAGGCGAGGCTTGGCCAGGAAGTGTTGCCAGAGCTGAGTTGTGAAGTAAACATGAAGGTCAGGTAGGAGCTAGGTGGGCAAAGCAGGGGGGCAGAACATTCTAAGCAAAGGGAGCAGCAGGTGGAAAGACAGACGCTTAAGAGAGCCTGCTGTAGCCAGGAAACTGCGTTCAAGTGGCTGTGGCAGTGTGTGTGAATGTGAGTGAGTGAGTGCAACTGCACGTGTGTGAGAGAATGTGTGAGTGTGTGTGTGAAAGAATGTGTGAGTGCATGCAAGTGAAAGAAGGTGAGTGTGTGTGAGTGTGCGTGAGAAAATGTGTGAGTGAATGTGAGTGTGAGTGCATGTGAGTGAATGTGTGTGAGTGCGTGTGAGAATGTGAGAGTGCATGTGAGTGAATGTGTGTGAGTGCGTGTGAGTGAATGTGAGTGCGAGTGAGAAAATGTGAGTGTGAGTACATGTAAGAGAATGTGAGTGTGTGAGTGCATGTGAGAGAATGTGAGTGGGTGTGTGAATGTGTGAGTGTGAGTGTGAGAGAATGTGTGTGAGAGAATGTGTGTGTGTGTGAGAGTGTGAGAGAATGTGAATGTGTGAATGCATGAGAATGTGAGTGTATGTGAGTGAATGTGTGTGATCGCATGTGAGAATGTGTGTGAGTGCATGTGAGAGAATGAGTGCGAGTGAGAGAATGTGAATGTGTGAGAGAATGTGAATGTGTGAGAGTGTGAGTGTGTGAGAATGTGCGTGTGTGTGAGTGCAAATGCATGTCTGTGTGTGAATGTGAGTGTGACTGTGACTGTGAATGTGTGTCAGTGTGTGTGTTAGTGTGTGTGAGAATGTGTGTCTGAGTGCCAGTGAATGTGAGTGCATGTATGTGACCCCCAATGTGTGTGACCTCCAATGTGAGTGTGTGACACTCCCAATGTGTGTGTGAGTGCAAGTGAGTGTGTGAGTGTGCAAGTGTGTATGAGTGTGAGTGTGACTGCGTGTGTGTGCGAGTGTGAGTGTGCGAGTGTGCATGAGTGTGTGTGAATGCACAAGTGCATATGTGCGAGTGTGTGTGAATGTGCGAGTGCACGTGTGTGCATGAGTGTGAATCTGTGTGCGTGTACGAGTGTGAGTGTGTGAATGCATGAGTGCATGTGTGTGAGTGTGCGAGTGTATGTGAGTATGTGAATGTGCGAGTGCGTTGAGTGTGTGTGGGTGTGTGTGTTTGGAGTAGGGGTGGAGGATATGATAGGAAACGAGGCTAGAGAAGAAGCCAAGGGCCAGGTGACACTCAGGACCTTGAATGCAGGCTAAATAGCCAGGACTTTATCCCTGAAGGTGATGAGGAGCTATTAAAGGCCATTAACCAGAGAATGATAGAGTCAGGTTTGTGCTCAGAAAAAGCCCATGACTTCAGGGTAAAAGAGGAATGGGAAGGGGAGGGGTGAGTGGCAGGGAACCAGAAAGGAGTCCCTCCCCTCTCCAGCGGGGACCATGGGAGCCCCTCCCATTAGCCTCTACCTGCGCTCAGGCTTGATGTGCCCGAGGCCAGCTAATTACTGGGTACCTACATTTCCTTCTCCTTGAAGACCATCAGAGCAAGCCCAGAGGGGCGGCCCCAAGCTGGGCTTTTCTGGCTGGTAACTGCAGCCTCCACCTGCTAGGTTTCTGGGCCTGTCCTGACCAGGGTGGGCGGCGCAGGACATGGGCAGCGGTCCCACACCTTGGGCAGGTGGGGCCCAGAAATAGTTTTGCAGTCACCCATCTGGTACCCGCGTGTCTGGGGGAAGCTTTAGCGCCCCAGGTCCCTGCTGTGCTCAGCTTGGGAGCTGCTGACTGAGACTGACCTTGGGAGGATTCAGACGGACAGCAGGACCTGACTCCTGTCTTACACTGTCAGCTTCTCCTGCGTGGGCTTAGGCAAACCGCTGCACCTCTGGGCTGCTTTTCTTCTCTGTAAAATGAGATTCTAGTGTTTACCTTGAAGACTTGGGAGGTTCACAGGAGAGGACTTAAGCATTTTGCACAAAGCCAGTCACCTGTGGGCACTAAGGGAATGGGGCTGTGACTGTCATCCTCATTTTCCCTGGTGGCTCTGGTTGGAGTCCTTACAAGTTGTGTGACCTTGGGTAAGTTACCCTCAGTGGGACTCAGTTTCTTCACTTGTAAAATGGCCATATAACGCCAGCATGTATTGTGGGGAATTGTGAGTTAATTCAGGTAAAGGGCTTACAACAGTGCCTGATGTATGGTAAACACACAATCATAGATTTTTACTTGAGTTTCTCATAAGAATTGTTTTTTCTCTGATTTGGAATTCACCACGGAAGCCAGAAACCCTTAAGTAGTGCCCTGAGAACTAGCTTAGGCCCAAGAAACCCTGGGCCTCCATGTAACACAACAATTGTAGTGATACAAAGTGCTAGCGTATGCCGAGTGTGATGGTTTATGTAATCCCAGCACTTTGGGAGGCCGAGGTGGGAGGATCGCTTGAGCTCAGGAGCTCGAGATGAGCCCGAACAACATGGCAAAACCCCATCTCTACAAAAAATTAGCCAGGCACGGCAGCACATGCCTGTAGTCCTAGCTACTCAGGAGGCTGACGAAGGATCACTTGAGCCTGGGAGGTCAAAGCTGTAGTGAGCTGTGGTGGCGCCCCTGAACTCCAGCCTGGGCAGCAGAGGGAGACCCTGTCTTGCAAAAAAGAAAAAGAAAAAAGAAAAAAGAAAAAAACCTAGCAACTATCGGTTGAAGACTTACTGTGTGTTGATCCTAAGCTTTACAGATTAGCTGGGGCTCTGCTGTGGATAAACGGGCCACGTCATTTCCTGCTTCCATAGCTGGCCAACTTCAGTGAGTGCTGCTACCCCTTCCTCTCCCAAAAATTGATGACAGATTGAACCAAGCTGAAATCCAGCACACAGCTCTGGGCAATGGGCATTGGTACGCAGGATATGTCCTCGGAGGCCTGGAGAGCCCTCTTGCCTTCCCACTATCCTAGTCCTGAGGTCCCAGCACGGCTTGACCCAAATCCCCAGTGTGTGTTGGAAAGTCCTGTTAAGTGTCTGAGGACTGAGGTCAGCTGTGCCCACTGAATTTTCCCCTTTCTGCACCTCAAGGCCAGGGCTTTCTCCAGCTTTCACTTCCCACCCTTTTCTTCAAGCCAGAGCCCTGGACATTATCTCAAGTGGTTTTAACTGGTCCATAGCTTAAGCCAGCCTCACTGCCTTTTCCCTTACCACAAGGCATTAGACGGGGAAGTGTGCCTGGTGGATTTCACAAGTCAATTATACCAAGATGATTTGGGAAGTGAGACGTGGATTTTGTTCAGTGAATTGTTCAGCTGAGCTTCACACCTGGTGACAGCCAGAAGCCACTTCTTGGTAGGAGTAGGCCGTTCATGTATTCAGTTGCCAAACTCTGATACCTTCTCCACACCAGAGGGGGATGCTGAGGGAAGCACACTGAAATTACTGCTTCTTATTGACGAGCAGACATGTTACTGAATTTTCTTAGGTCGATGATGTAAGCAAACTTCATTTCTCTGCAGGAAGAGCCAAGAGCAAAATTATTTCTCCTGTTCCAACAATTCCATATGATGCTTCCAGGTCTGGCAAAAGCACTCCCTCTGTTTAGAACCCACCGAGTAGTTGCTTTCCAAGAGAATTCTAATGTCGCATTTCACTGAATCAGCAAACAGTCCTATCGGAAAGAGATCATTATGTCTGTCCTACAGGTGAGAAAACTGAGGCCCACGGACCTACCCGGATCACCAGCCAGAGAATGGCAGAGCTGGGATTGGGCCCACCTCTTCCCAGCGTTGAAGTTCACGCTCCATTCACTGCTCCATGCTGACCTCCAAGAACCTGCCGTTCTCTAATGACTGTGATTCTTTCCCGTTTGAGAGTCTAGCCCCCGGTGGAAGAAACTTTGTCTTCAAGAAGGAAGGTCTGGCTCTTTGAACAGCCTTGATTCCAGATGGCTGAAGAGTCTCGAAACTAATCAGCATTAGCTTTTTCCCCCCAAATCTTTACTTTTTTTCTTTTTGCTAAGGTAATGCATGTCTATTTTTAACAATTCAAACATTATTTGAATGTTTTTGAAATGAGAGTCGCAGGTATTCCCCTCCCCCCAAATAGCAGCTGTTGACAATATGAGACATATTCTTCCAGTCTTCTCCCAGGCAAATATTAATAACGCACATAAAAATCATCATAATTGTTAGGATGACTACATCAAATATGCTATCCACCTTTCTAAAATTTGAACACTGGCCAGGTGCAGCGGCTCACACTTGTAATCCCAATACTTTGGGACATCAAGGCGGGTGGATTGCTTGAACCCAGGAATTTGAGACCAGCCTGGCCAATATGGTGAAACCCTGCCTCTACAAAAAATGAGGAGGACTTGTTGATACATGCCTGTAGTCCTAGCTACTCTGGAGGCTCAGGTAGGGGGATTGCTTGAGCCTGGAAAATGAAAGCTGCCATGAGCTGTGATTGCACCACTGCACTCCAGCCTGGGCGACAGAGCAAGACCCTATTTCAAAAATAAATACAAATGCACATAAAAATTTAACACCATACTGAGGATATCTTTCACTGTTGATTCATATAATCTTCCTTCTCTTTCTTCTTCTTGTTTTGAGACAGGATCTCCCTCTGTCACCCAGGCTGGAGTGCAGTAGTGCAACCTTGGCTCACTTCAACCTCTGCCTCCCAGATTCAAGCCATCCTCTGACCTCAGCCTCTCAAGTAGCTGGGACTACAGGTACATGCCACCACACCTGGCTAATTTTTGTATTTTTTTGTAGAGATGGGGTTTTGCCATATTGCCCAGGCTGGTCTTGAACTCCTGAGCTCGAGCAATCTGCCTGCCTCGGCCTCCCAAAGTGCTGAGACTACAGGTGTGAGCCACGGTGCCCGGCCTGCCTTCTTTTAAATAAGTACATGGTAAATCAAAGTATGAATGCACCACAGTTTTCCTTGCTACTCTCCTGGGGATGGATATTTGGGCTGCTGCCTTTTTTTCACTTGCAAAAAACATTGCTAGAAGAATTTGTGAGCCCTGTTCCACCATACCCTGTGCTCCTCACTTGAGGTACTTTGAGTAATTTCAACTAAGGATTTCCATTAATGCCCATTCAATGTCTCTCTCCTGTATGAAGTTCTGTCATTTCGAAGGGAGCCCAAGGGATCACGTCTGTGTGTTCAGGGAAATATCTCAGGACCTGGTTCAGTCCCTGGCACTCAGTAGATCTCAAGACATCGTTTTGCAGGAACAACTGAAAGAACCATTTACTGAATGGATGTGTGTGTGTTCATGTTCGTGTCTGCCCGGCATGTGCCTATAAAGAGAAATATCGGGCCAAAAGGTATGCATAATTGGAAGTGTTTTTTTCCAGCCTGCAAAGTTGCCTCCTGAAAAGAGCGAAGAGACGTGAGGGAATGAGAGGGCACGGAAGACATTTTTAGGGGACATGAGAGCGCCGAGTCGTATTTCATTTGGTCTCATCAAGGTTCTGGGGGCCCCGTGGGAAGATTTCTTCCCACTCTGCCCTTGAGGAGTTCCCACCTGCTACAGGACAGAAGAGAAAAAGGAGAGACAAACTTGCTTTACCCCAGCAGGGGAGACAGCTCCACCCCAATCCCAGTAGGTGCTGGCTGTTTCCGGCTAGGCCCCACCCTACCTCCAGCCCCTTGGCTTCCCAGCTGCCAGTCTTCTCCCATGCAAATATTAATAACACACATAAAAATCATAATAATTGTTAGAATTACTAAATCAAATATGCTATACATCTTCCTAAAAATTTAACACTGGCCAGGCGCAGTGGCTCACACTTGTAATCCCAACACTTTGGGAGGCCAAGGAGGGTGGATCACTTGAACCCAGGAGTCTGAGACCAGCCCGGCCAATATGGTAAAACCCTGCCCCTACAAAACATTTTGTAACAGCAAAACGGCAGTCAAAGACAAAGGCTTTGAAGTCTGTGTCTGCTCTGCCAGCCTTCGGATGGCCGCCGCATGCCCTCTCCTCAAAGGCAGAACAGAAGCAACACCCAGGCCGGCTTTTAAAACTGTTGATTACGCCATAGCTGCCCAGGGCTGGAAGCTCGGGCATTGAACAGGGGTTAGGTGCCTGGAGCCAGCAATCAGCTGAGCAAAGAGATGGCCCTGTAGGCCCCCTCTGCTGTCATAGCGAGTGCTGTCTTCTGACCTAAAGGTGGCTCCATGGGGTTCCACGTGCATTTGTGCATGGAGAACAGAAGTGTCCCAGAGGTACGGCTGTCTCACACCCTGCTCTACAGATGTCCACCCCTAACCTTCAGAGAAGCCATGAGAAGGGCAAGAAGCTCGAGGTCTATGGCTTGGTCGGTGGACAGGAAACAGCTGAATCCCCCCTCATTTAGGCTGTACTCCTCTTAGGTGATAGTCACATCTTACCTTTCACTCATTCATTCAACAGCTATGCACTGAGCATCTGCTATGTGCCAGGGTTCCAGCAGGCCACGTGGGGTCTGTGTATGAAGCTCTCGTGAACTTTACATTTTAGAAGAGGCAGACTATCGGCACATAAGCAAATACATGAGTTAAGTAACGTCAGATGGAAAGTGCTTTGAACAGAATCAAACAGACAGTGCAATAAAGAGGTCAGTGCAGAGCTCCTTCTGACTGGAAGGCCTCCCCAAGGAGGTAGCATTTGAGCTGGGGCTAGAATGAGGAGAGGAAGCCAGCCCAGGGATGAACTGGAAACAGAATGTTCCGGGAGGAGGGCATGACAGGTGCAAAGGCCCTGACGCAAGAATGGACTTGGTGCCTTTGATGAACTGAACGGTGGTCAGGGGCCAGATCAGGCAGGACCATGTAGACTGTGGGAAAGAGTTTGGACCTTTTTTTTTTTTTTTTTTTTTTGAGACAGAGTCTCGGTCTGTCGCCTAGGCTGGAGTGCAGTGGCGCAATCTTGGCTCACTGCAAACTCCGCCTGCCAGGTTCAAGAGATTCTCTGGCCGGGCGCAGTGGCTCAAGCCTGTAATCCCAGCACTTTGGGAGGCCGAGACGGGCAGATCACGAGGTCAGGAGATCGAGACCATCCTGGCTAACCCGGTGAAACCCTGTCTCTACTAAAAAATACAAAAAAAACTAGCTGGGCGAGGTGGCGGGCGCCTGTAGTCCCAGCTACTCGGGAGGCTGAGGTAGAAGAATAGCGTAAACCCGGGAGGCGGAGCTTGCAGTGAGCTGAGATCTGGCCACTGCACTCCAGCCTGGGCGACAGAGCGAGACTCTGCCTCAAAAAAAAAAAAAAAAAAGAGATTCTCATGCCTCAGCTTCCCAAGTAGCTGGGATTGCAGGCATGCACTACCATGCCCGACTAATTTTTTGTATTTTTAGTAGAGACAGGGTTTTGCCATGTTGCCCAGGCTGGTCTCGAACTCCTGACCTCAGGCAATCTGCCTGCCTCGGCCTACCAAAGTGCTGGGATTACAGACATGAGCCACTAGGTCCGACCAAGAGTTTGGACTTTGAGGTACAGCAGGAGACCATTGGCTACACGGTGTGCCAGTTATTGTGAGACATCCATTCATTTATTTGCTCACTCAGTCAGTCAGTCAGCCAGCCCATCAGTTAATGACCCTTTTCTGAGCACAAGTGCAGGGACTGGGGACATAGAGATAAATGAGACACAGTCCCCAGTCCTCAAAAAGCTCATAGTCGAGTGGCCAAAGTTAGTGTGGACACACACTTAAAGCCCAAAGTGACAAGTAGAGGGTCATTCAAGGTGCTGGGAATCAGAGCAGGGAGCATTTGTTTCTAAGTGGGAGGACCAGGAAAGGTCTTCAAGAATACGTTATATTTGTGCTGGATCTTGAAACACCAAGCACTGTGCTGGCACATCGAGGTGCTTAGTAAATATTTGTTAAATGAAAGAAGTAAGGGAGGGAGGAAGAGAAGGAAGAAGGAAAGATGGGAATTTGCCAAGTGCTGAAGAGTTTTGGTGACGTGAGACAGTGTGGAGAAGGAGTAACTGATCCTATCCGGAGTCACAGGAGGCTTCTCTGAGGTGTCATGTGAGCAGAACACATCCCACCTCCTGCTCTGGAACTCCTACTGTGCGAGGCACGTAGTAGCTGCACAGTAAATATCAACAGGTGTGGTGGTATTTAATGCTATCTGCTCAACGTTTTCATCTCTCTGCTTTCCAGGCACTTGCTAGGATTGCACTTCTCTGCCACTTGTAAAGTTAGGTGTAGTCACATGACTTGCCTTGGCCAGTGACATATGAGCAAAAGTGACATGGGTCACCTCTGAACATGTTTTGAGAGCTAGTGAGTAATTTATCATGTCCCCTTTGGAGGCCAGTATAGAGAAGACGTCCCCTGCCAGTCTTTGATGGGCATACAGTAGGAGCCATTGACATTCTGGGGTGGTTGTTACTGCAGCAGAATCTGTCCTATCCTGACTTATGGAACGAGTGAGTCAGTGGAGCCCAGGGAGGATTTTTGAGTTAAGGTAGGGGCATGAGGCCCCTTTGGAAGTCACAGGTGTGGTGAGGCTGCCATGGAATGAATCATCCTGAAGCCTATTAAAAATATTTCTTGAGAAAAGAATCTTGGGGCCCTAGTCTTTGTTCAGCCAAAGGGAGCTGGAGTGTGCCTCCGGCATGCTGACCTTTCCCACAGGCCCTTGCCCTCTTCTTTCCCAGTGGCAGCATTTTGAACCTCCTGTTATCACGTCTGTAGCTCTTGTTCATTCCACTGGGTCATTCATTCATTCCCAAATATTTCTCATAACCTGCTCTGTGCTGGACCTTGTGCTTGGGGCTGGGGAGACCAAGGTGGATGAAACTGGGCACCAGGTGTCAGGAAGCTCAGAGCCTAGAGAACAACACAGACATAGAAACAAATGCACTGCAATACAAATGGGTGGGTGCATGCACACACACACACGTGCGCGCACACACACACACACACACAGAGGTGCCCCAAGTAGGAGAGATTGAGTTGGCATGTCTGATACTTGAGCTAGCTGCTGAAGAATGGCTGGAGTTCATCAAATGGGAAAGGCAGGAAGGATGTTCCAGGCAGCTGTGTAGGGTTATGAAAGAGAAGTGGGGCCGGGTGCAGTGGCTCAGGCCTGTAATCCCAGCACTTTGGGAGGCTGAGGTAGGTGGATCACTTGAGGTCACGAGTTCGAGACCAGCCTGGGCAACAAGGTGAAACCCCATCTCTACCAAAAAATACAAAAATTAGCCAGGCGTGGTGGCATGCACCTGTAATTCCAGCTACTTGGAAGGCAGAGATTTCAGTGAGCTGAGATTGTACCACTGCACTCTAGCCTGGGTGACAGAGTGAGACCTTGTCTCAAAAAAAAGGGAGAAGTGATTCTCTCAGGTGGACTGAGTGGCAAGGGTAGAGCTAGGGGATTAGGTGTGGAGATCTCATGAAGGACCTAGGATGCCAGGCTGAGGGATCTGGACTTTGTCCTAATGTCAGCAGGGAGCCAGCAAATGTCTTTGAGTAGAGGAGGGCCCGGGTGAGAGCTGAGTTTTGGCCGTGGGAAATACCAGGTTGCCAGTCTCCAGCTGGATGACTTGGCAAGTGATGTAACTTCTGTGTGCCTCAGTTTCTTCATCTGTAAAATGGGACTGACAATTGTATATATCTCATAATGTAGGAAAGGGGAATATTTCAAGGAAAGCATTTGGCAAGGTGCCTAGCACCAGCGTAAGGGTCGGCAAATGGTAGCTGTGATTATTATTAGCAAAATGTAACATCGTGGGGAACAAGAG
Source organism: Theropithecus gelada (assembly GCF_003255815.1). Lineage (NCBI taxonomy): Eukaryota > Metazoa > Chordata > Mammalia > Primates > Cercopithecidae > Theropithecus > Theropithecus gelada. The sequence goes on along the minus strand of NC_037683.1, from coordinate 15,143,235 downwards.
TGGTGTTGAAGGGCACTGGGAAGGAAGGGATGTCACATTTATCCAGACACCTTGCAAACTCTTTGGGCCCTTCAGCTTGCTCCTATATGCCTCGCATCTTTGCAAAAGTCAGCATCTCCCTGTGTCCTGAAGGGTAGACTAGTCAGATGGATGGAAGGTTTGCAGCAGGCACATCTTCATGAGCGCAAGGTCATGGGTCTGTGTCACTGTGGTGATAAACCCCGGGACCAGGGATGGGCCGCTTTGATGTGCAGCTACAAAGGCCCAGCTGCCCCTGCAGAGATGCCAGGTCTTCACAGGTGATGACACCCCACCCATTTTGAAGGATGGGTTTAATAAGGGCTGTTGGAGAGGCCACGCTGTGCTCTGGAAAGTCTCGAAGGCCGCCTCTGGAGTAGGTCTGGTTAATACGGGCACAGAATAGACAGAGCACTACTCACACCCAAATCCTTCAGATAATTGGGATAAATTTTCCTTTAGGCAAAGAGGAAGGACGTTAGCTTTGGTTGTGTGCCTACTATGTCCTGGGACTTGCACACCTAGAATCTCACCAAATCCTCCCAGCGCCCTTGTAGGTTGGTCTTACTGTGCGTGACCTGCAGGTGAGCACTGGATGCTCTGAAGGGCCAGCCACTTGTCACATGGTCTAAGGAGAGGACTCAGGGGGCAAGCAAGTTCCACCTGACCCTGAAATCCAATGACTCTTGTTTCTATGGACTTAGGGGGAACATGTGTTGTGTTTATTTTTTTTTTCTTTATGTTTTTATTAAGAGGCAGCCTCTCACCCTGTCCTGCAGGATTCTCCCCTCTACCCAAATCTCTGCCTGGGAAATGCTTACTTTTCCTGCTTGGCAAACCTCAAGCATCACCTCTCTGAGAAGCCACCCTCGGGTCTTCCCACCTGGCCACTGTCTGCTGTGGCCCATTTGGTGCCTTTCCCTCCCATTGGACTGTAAAGTCCTTGAAGACAAAAGTGCTTCTGCGCCTCAAACTTCTAGTTCAGGAGGCTCACAGATTTCCTAAGCAGATGCTAATCTCCGCACATGGTATTTTCCTCAGTAGGAGGGCCTTGAGGGGTAAGGTCAGGGCACAGGCCTCCAGGCAGTAACAGGACCTGACTAAGGCCCACTCAAGCCCCCGTCATGACCCAGGTGCAGTGCCAGGCACGTGACATAGACTCTCTCATGCACTCCAAACACCTTGTGAGGAAGGTTCTTCTGTGATATCTACTTTGCCCAGGAGAACTCTGAGTCCTGGGGAGCCCAAGGCCTTTCCAGCTGCTTCATGGCAAATCCCTGATTGCTAACTGAATCTGAATATAGTTTTACAGATTTATTTAATCACTCAATATGTCCTCAGGGTCTGCCCTGTGCCAGGTTCTGTTTTAGGCACTGGAAACACAGCCATGAATAGTAGGTGAGTCCTGTGTGAGCGTGTGGGTGTGAGTTTGAGTGTGCGTGAGTGTCAGTGTGTGTGTGTGAGTGTGGTAGAGGGGGCCGGAGGTGAATAGGCTGAGGATCAGGAAAGGCTTCCAGGAGCAAGTTAAGCTGAGACCCAAGAAATGAGTCGGGGTTAGGTCAGCAAAGTTGGGCGGGGTTAGAAAGGCCAGAGGAGGGGAGCAGCAGACACCAATGCCTGAGTGGGAGTGAGCACAGGGGCTGGGAAGAGTTGGAGGGGATTGGGCAGAGGATGGCGAGAGATGGGGCTGGAGGCATGCTCAGATCAGATCCCAAAGCCCTTCCTGAGAAGAGTCACCTACACAGGTTGTTAATGACCCAACAATCCAGGGCAGGAAAAAAAGGTTCTCTGCATATTTGATATCATGGAGATTTCCTGTGCCCACAGCCCTGCCAAGTATATCTCCACGAGAAGACAGAGAAGGGGTCCCCCAAGGCAGGGAGGGAGGCAATCCTGGCTCTCAGAGAGCTCTGCAGTGGAGTATCTGCTGGGTTCTCAGCCACAAGTCAGACACCCTGGGTTTTTTTCGACCTTGGGTGTCAACCTGCTGTGTGGGCCTGGGCAAGTTGCTTTGCCTCTCTGAGCCAAATTATTCTGTGTGAAATGAAGAGACAAATCCCTATGTAAGTGTCCTAGAAAAACCTGCCCCTTCATTTCCTCCTGGAAAAAGGAGCTTATTTTGCCCAAGAGGGCCAACTCAGGGTAGAATAAAACATTTATTGGATATGCTTGGATTCCTTGCAACTCCCAGCAGGCAGTTAAATGCAGGGCGGAGAAGCTGTCCCAGGAACTTACAAGATGAAAGGGTGTCCTCTGTAAGGACGGCTCCCCACTGGCCCTCTTTGCCAGCCTCCAGGCTGCCTCTCCACTCTGCATAGAGGTCAAGCATGCCAAGGGCTTCGGTTTTTTCCCACTTCTTCACTCTGCCTCTGTGCCAAGGAGAGTCTAACAAGCCCGGTGCCGCCTGCCCATCTCTAGATGTATGTTTCTGAGCCAGTCTGATCCCTGGCTGAGCACAGCAGTTAAGGGCGTGGATTCGAGCTACTTCCTAGCTGTAAGGCTTGCGGGGAGTATCTGTGAGACTCAGTTTCCTCATCTGGAAAAGGGAGAAATAATGACCACTGTGACTGTTGCAAAAGACTAAACAGATGACAAATGGAACGTGTTCAGTAAGTTGCCTGACACATGGGGAGTACACAAATAAAGATTAAAAAAATAAAGTTTAAAAAATGTAGCATGGTTTTTTGTTTTTGTTTTTTTTAGTCTAGGAAGAATTATTAGAAGTAGGAAAAAACATCAGGTTCTTTTATTGTGGGAAAAACACACATAACATGGAACTAACCAGCTTAACCATTTTTAAATGTACATTTCAGCGATGTTAAGTACATTCACATGTGCAACCATCACCACTGTCCATCCCTAAAACTTTTTCATCTTCCCAACTGAACCTCTAAACCCAATAAACAGTAACTTCTTGCCTCTCCCTTCCCTCTAGTCTATGTCAACCACCATTCTTTTTTTTTTTTTTTTTTTTTTTTTTTTTTGAGACGGAGTCTTGCTCTGTCTCCCAGGCTGGAGTGCAGTGGCACAATCTCGGCTCACTGTAAGCTCTGCCTCCCAGGTTCACGCCATTCTCCTGGCTCAGCCTCCCCAGTAGCTGGAACTACAGGCGCCCGCCACCACACCCGGCTAATTTTTTGTATTTTTGGTAGAGACGGGGTTTCACTGTGTTAGCCAGAATGGTCTCGATCTCCTGACCTCGTGATCCTCCCGCCTCGGCCTCCCAAAGTGCTGGGATTACAGGCGTGAGCCACCACTCCTGGCCTTCAACCACCATTCTTTCTTCTGTTTCTATGAATTTGGCTATTCTAGGTATCTCACATAAGTGAAATCATACAGTATTTGCCTTCTTGTGACTAGCTTATTTTACTTAGCGTGATGTCCTCAGGGTTAACCCATGATGTAGCATCTGTCAGAATTTCCTTCCTTTGTAAGGCCAAATAATATTCCCTTGTATGTACAGACGACATCATGTTTCTCCATTCATCCATCAATGGACACTTGCATTGCTTCCACTTTTGGGCTACTATGAATAATGCTGCTATGAACATAAGTATGCAAATATCTGTTTGAGCCTCTGCTTTCTGTCCTTTTGGATAAATGTCTAAGAGTGAAATTGCTGGTTCATATGGTGAATCTGGGTTTAATTTTTATATTACTCATATAGTAAGTTTTAAAGCCTCCATTTCTTCAGCTTAAACAGGGGCCCATGGCAAATGGGGACTTCTCCTCCATCCCTCCTCCCTTGTCCAGCACGGAGTCAATACAGGCTCTGTCCACCTCTAGACTCTGGTGCCTAACCCAAGGCTCCTCTGAGCTGTACTGGCCTCCATGGCGGTGGGTGTAGTTGGTGTGTTCCTGGCCCAGTGCAGACACACAGCATCCAGCCATCCCTAGTGGGGCAGTTCCTGCCTCTGGTTCCCCCTTCGAAAAAGAATCCAGGTACCACCTCCTGTTTCATGGAGCTGTCTGGATGAAGCACCACTTCCAGGGAGCACCACTACCTTGGAGTAGCACCACTACCTTGGAGTAGCACCACATGGAAGAATTACCTCTGCCTGCTGCCAGCCGGGCACCATTGTCTTCACAGCCTCACTGGTCCTTCACAGTCTCACCCAGGCAGGTTGGTGTCCTGGTTACAACATCTTTGGGATCAGATAGATCTGGACTTGAGACCAGGCTCTGGCAGTTGCCAGCTGTGTGAGTTTGAGAAAGCCACATCTCTCCTTTATGCCTGCTTCCTAATCTACAGAAGGGGATAATAGCTGACTCTGTGAATAGGAAAATTAAGCGAATGCATGGAAATCCCTGAGCCCTCTGTCTGGCACAAAGCAGACAGTCAGTGATTAGAGTTTTCAAGACCATGTCATTACCTGGTTAGGCACAAGAGTGAAGGAGGCAGAGCTTCCAGGACTGAGGGTGGAAAGGAGTTGAGATGGTGAGGTACTTCTAAGCAGGGTTTTCAGGGTCCTAGCTGAGGACACTTGAGAGAGGATTCTGGGTCGGCCAAGCCAAACCCTTCCCCTCCCCATGGCTCTATCTTCATTGAAATTTCCTTTCCTTACTATGAGTTGAAGGTAGGGAAGGAAGCACACATTTGTGAAATATCACTGTGTGCCTTATGGTGTCTGATGGGAAAAAAATGTCAGCCATTACAGCTTAGTTAATCCTTTCATAATCGAATAGAAGAGTGTTTATGAGAAAATTGTTTTCTCATAATGTTTTTAGACACTAAACTATTACTAAAGGGCACTTCCAGAAAGCAGTAATATGGAGGTTGCTTCTTATATCTTCCTTTAAATCCTTGTATTTGAACAGGGCTTTAATGCTCACACAATTTTTTCACGTGGTGCATTGATCATCTCGACCCACTTTACAGATGGGGAAACAGAGGCTCTGAGAAGTGAGAAGGGTGCCACAGAGAACTGGAGTTGGAAATAGCTCTTTCTCTTTTAGGCAGTCCTCACTGAGCACCGGTCATGTGCCAGGCACTCAGCTAGGGACAGGGTCTGGGAGATGGTGATGATGTGGGCTCACAGTCCTCCTCCTTCTTATACGATATGGTTTGGCTGTGTGTCCCCACCCAAATCTCACCTTGAATTGTAGAAATACCCACGTGTCAAGGGCAGGACCAGGTGGAGATACGTGAATCATGGGGGCAGTTTCCCCCATGTTGTTCTCGTAATAGTGACTGAGTTCTCACGAGATCTGATGGTTTTATAAGGGGCTTTCCGCCTTTGCTCGGCACTTCTCCTTCCTGCCACCATGTAAAGAAAGACATGTTTGCTTCCCCTTCTGCCATGATTGTAAGTTTCCTGAGGCCTCCCCAGCCATGAGGAACTGTGAGTCAATTAAAACTCTTTCCTTTATAAATCACCCAGTCTCGGGCAGTTCTTTGTAGCAACATGAGAATTGACTAAGACACTACACTTGTAGGATTTCTTCTGTCCTTGGCCTAGGAGTAGATAAATTTCCCAGCAAGGTCAGATGCACTGCATACCATACACTGTCTACCCCACATGCTGCTCTAGAGTGATTCCTAGGGCTCCTAAGTCACAGTCAGCTGCAGCGTGGCCTGGGGCGAGGCTGGTGGATACTTTACTGCCTCCCTCAGAGCCATCCCCACTGCAACCCTTGGCTTTCTGGTTGTCACGTTGTAAAACAGGACGATTCCAAAACTCTTTCTATTTCTGCCTCTAATTGTCCCTAGCATTGTCATCACCTGCTACCCTACCATCGAATTCTCCCCCTTGCTGCTCTGTATGGCTGAAAGGCTACATGTGAAATTCGAGAGTAGATCAGCCCTCCAAACTTGGCAGGGCACATGTCCCCTCACACATCACTGCCCTCTCCACTTCATTCCAACCACTACTGACCCAGGTTTCCCTTCTCCTGAGGTGACACTGTTGGTTTTTTAGAACCAGGGACAGGTGTTTCTATTTTTCCATGTCTCCTCTCATCTTGGAAACCCATCCTGCCACAGTCATTTGGGATACTTATTACACTAAATGTGCTTGTCTGATTCCCCTACAGAACAGTAAGTTCCATGAGAGTAACTATACCTCTCTCTCTCTCTCTCTGTGTCTTATCCACCATCATTCTGCCTGAGCCAAACTCAGTGCCTGGCAAAGTAGGCGCTCAAAGAAAAAGGAGCTGTATTTCCCAACATAACGTGTGGCTCTTCCTCCCTCAAACCATCTGCCAGTTGGACAGGTGGGCCTTCCACTGTTTACCATTGTCTCATGTAACTTGGATAGGCAGAACAGGACCTAACAGAGGACCTCAGGCACCTCACTACAGGAGATAGAGACCTATCAGTTAATTCCCTTCCCTTATGGGCAGTCAATTTCCTAATCATCTTTGAATCCATCACACATTTTCTGTCCTGTTTACAAGAAGACCATCACAAGCTGGCCTCATTCTGATCACTCGTCATGCCATTCCTAAGTCTACCCATCCAGTGACCCTAACAAAGAAAGAAATGAGGCTGATCTGGCATGACTTGTTCTTAAGGAATCAGTGTGGGGTCCCGGGAATTACTTTCCTTCCTAGGTGCTCTGCAAGCCCTGAGTTTGCTGGAACCTTGCCCAGAGTGATGTTAAGCTCACCACCCCATGTATTTGCAGAATCTCTTGGCTTCCAGATTTTGAAAATGCAAAGCACCCTTGTCCATTCCTTAGGCTCTTGGCCCTCTCTGGTTTGCCTAGATTCCCTAGGGAATCCTGTGCACAAGTTCTCTTGATGCCCTAAAATGGACTCTTCCCAGCCCAGAGGTTTCCATTTCTGTGCCTCCCAGTGCCCTCTCAGAATTGCCTCAGCTTCCCTGGCCTCCTGTTCCCTTTCATAATGTTCACTCTAGTCTTGTGGTCTGGTGGTCATTTTCCTTGCTAGTTGTGGTGGGTTGAATGGTGACCCTCAAAAAGAGATATCCGTGTCCTGGAATCTGTGAATGTAACTTCATTTAGAAAAAAAGAGTCCTTGCAGAAGTAATTAAGGATCTTGAAATGAGATCCTCCTAGATTACACAGGCAGGCCCAAAATCGAATAACAAGTGGTCTTATAAGAGACAGACAAGGAGAAGACACAGATACAGAGGAGAAGAAAGCCACATGAAGATGGAAGCAGAAATTAGAGGGTTGCAGCTACAAGCCAGTGAACACGTGGAGCCACCAGAAGCTGGAGGAGGAATTCTTTGTTGAGAATTCTCTCTTACAAGGCCAGGTGTGGTGGCTCATGCCTGTAATCCCAGCACTTTGGGAGGCCAAGGCGGGAGGATCACTTGAGCTCAGGAGTTCGAGACCAGCCTTGGCAACATGGTAAAACTCTGTCTCTACTCAAAGTACAAAAATAAAAATTAGGCAGGTGTGGTGGTAGATGCCTGTAATCCCAGCTACTCAGGAGGCTGAGGCAGGAGAATCATGTGAACCAGGGAGGTGGAGGTTGCAGCGAGCTGAGATCACACCATTGCACTTCAGCCCGGGCAATAAGAGTAAGGCTCTGTCGAAAGAAAGAAAGAAAGAAAGAAAGAAAGAAAGAAAGAAAGAAAGAAAGAAAGAAAGAAAGGAAGGAAGGAAGGAAGGAAGGAAGGAAGGAAGGAAGGAAGGAAGGAAGGAAGGAAGGAAGGAAGGAATTCTCCTTTAATAGCCTTCAGAAGGAAGGCTCTACTGACACCCTGATTTTGGACTCCTGGCCTCCAGAACCATGAGAAAATAAATTTCTCTTGTTTTCAACCACCCAATTTATGGCGATTTGTTATGGCATCCTACGGAAGTGAATCCAGCGGCGGAGAGGGGAGCTCCTAGCTCTGCCTCCTCTTGGTCACGAGCCTTCTTTGGGATGACCATGTTGGCCTCCCCACTGGCTTGGCTGCCTCCAGCCTCACTCCCTCCAGTCCCTCTGCTGCACCACGGTTGCCAGAGTGACATTGCTAAAACACATGACGGCGTTGCATTCCTGTTTGAAACCTGTATCAGCTAGAACGCTTTCTGTTCCAAGTGACAGAAAACCCAACCTAAACTGGCTTAAACAAAAAGGAATTTATTGGATCACAAATCCAAAAAGGCCAGAGACTAGGGCTGGCTTCATCTCGGTTGGATTTGGGGCTCAAAAGATGTCACTGGAATTCATTTCACTCCACCGTGCTGCCTTCTGCTGTGTTGGCTTCGGTCTCAGAAGCCCCATGGTTGTGAGGTGGTGACAGCAGCCCCAGCCCCTACATCCTGTCAGATTAGAGACCAGCAGAATGGATCAAAGACCTCTCCCAGGTCCTCAAGCCAAAGCCCAGATGGGCTCCCATTGGGCCAGATTGCCAGTCCCTCAGCCAATCACTGTGGCCACAGCAGTGGAAAGCATGGATTGGCTTAGGTTTGGGTCACATGTCACTTCTCCTGGAGTCCTAGGGGAACTGCCTCTACCAGAACCGCTGGACTGGGAGGAAAGAAGAGGAGGAAAGGAGTAGGACACAATCCCCAAAGTCCCACCCTAAATATAGTAAACGCATGCAGAGCAGCCAGGAAAAAAACCCAGCATGTCCCTCAAATGCTCTTCCATCATCCCTGCCAAGGTTCATCAAGATCTAAGTCCCTGGTCTTCAGCCTCACCTCCAACTTGCTTGACAGCCCCAGGCATATCCTATCTTTTCCTGCCTATGTGCCTTTGCATGGTCACCTTTGCCTGGACCACTCTTTTCCCCTCCCCGAGCCCTGATCTGACTAGTTTCTACTCCTCCTGCTTCACTGGACGCTTTCTCTCCACTTTGGGCCCAGAGCATCCTTCACCCCTTCGACAGAACTTGACTGCTAACGAGTCCAGCTCCTCCACTGAACTCTGCACTTCGTAAGGGCAGAGACTTACTTTATTTTTATTTTTAACAAACACATAAAGCCCTTTCCAAGGGTCAACCACCATTTAAGCTCTTTACAAGCATTAACTCATTTAATCCTCATCATAAATATATGAAGTAGGTTCTATTATTAACCCTACTTGTAAAGATGGGGAAACTGAGGTACAGAAAGGTCATATCTGACTTATCTGTATATTTCTTTTTTATTTTATTTTTTTTTGACAGAGTCTCTTGCTGTATCACCCAGGCTTGAGTGGAGTGTAGTAGTGTGATCACAGCTCACTGTAACCTCAAACTCCTGGGCTCGAGTGATCCTCTCGCCTCAGCCTCCCCAGTAGCTGGGACTACAGGGTCATCTTTGTATTTCCCAGATCCAGCCCAGGGCTAAGCACCTGGTAGGTACTCAAAAAATACTTATCTTTCAGATTGTCTCTCCTGGTCTCTGCCCCTAGTCCTACCAGGATGGCTGCATCTTCCAATCTCCCCATTTCCCAAAGTTGCCCAGATTCTGGATCTTCCCAGACTGGAAAGGGAGTGTTGCTAAGGCCACCTCAACCGGAGCAACTCTGGCACAGCATCTGGTGTCCAGGCCAGCAACCCAAAGGCTGGCACAGAGGCCTGTGACATGAGGAAGGAGCCCCATCTGGACCCTTTAGGCCTATGAAAGCCCTGTTGTGGGAGGATGAGCCTAGGAGCCCTCCAGGTGGCCCTCTGCCTCAGTACTCATGATCACTCCCCCTGTGTTCCTGAGCCCAGTCCAGGGATCCCATTCCGACAGTCAATTACCTGCAGACTGCTGAGGACCGCTATGTCCTCAGAATCCTAACCTGAAAGCTCCCAAGCTTTAACTGGTTCCAGATGAAAATGTGCATGTATAGTCCTCACAGGAGCGATGACTGACGACTACCCACAGCCTCCACTTCTGCAGATTGGCCTGACTCTCTCTTCTGCCTCCCTCTCCTCACTCAGCTGGTTTCCTGTCCCTCCTCCATCACTATCAGAGCTGCCTCGCTTTCCCTCCCTCAGCAGCTCCTTTCTCTGTCTGTCCCTGTCTGACTGTCCATCTCTGGCCTTAGCCAGATTCCTCTCCCTCACTTCTCTTCTGCCTGTCTCTTTTCTTTTTTCTTTTCTCTTTTCTTTTCTCTTTTCTTTTCTTTCTTTCTTCTTTTCCTTTCTTTCCTTTCCTTCCTTTCCTTCCTTTCCTTCCTTTCCTTTCTTTCTTTCTTTCTTTCTTTCTTTCTTTCTTTCTTCTTTCTCTTTCTTTCCTTTCTTTTCTTCTATTTTGAGATAGAGTCTTGTTCTGTTGCCCAGGCTGGAGTGCAATGGCGCGATCTTGGCTCACTGCAACCTCCGCCTCCTGGGTTCAAGCAATTCTCCTGCCTCAGCCTCCCGAGTAGCTGGGATTATAGGCGTGCGCTATCACATCCAGCTAATTTTTGTATTTTTAGTAGACACGGGGTTTCACCATGTTAGCCAGGCTGTTCTCGAACTCCTAACCTCAAGTGTTTCACCTGCCTTGGCCTCCCAAAGTGCTGGGATTATAGGTGTGAGCCACTGTGCCCAACTCTCCTTCTCTCTCTCTCTCTCTTTTCTTTTTTTTGAGATGGAGTCTCACTTTGTTACACAGGCAGTGCAGTGGTACCGATCTTGGCTCACTGCAACCTCTGCCTCCTAGGTTCAAGCGATTCTCCTGCCTCAGCCTCTTGAGTAGCTGGTACTACAGGTGTGCGCCACCATGCCCGGCTAATTCTTTTGTATTTTTAATAGAGACAGCGTTTCACCATGTTAGCCAGGCTGATCTCGAACTCCTGACCTCAGGTTATCCACCCTCCTCAGCCTCCCTAAGTGCTGGGATTACAGGCGTGAGCCACTACACCCAGCTCTCGTTGTCTCTTAATGCTTGACTGTTCTCTACTGTGCCCCCTGCAGTGCATCTGCCTGTTTATGTTCCCTGGATATCGGGCTGTCTGTCTGTCTTCCAGCTGCCTTCACCCCCATCCTTGGTTACCTGGGCTGTCCAGTAACGAGCCTGGGACCTCTTTCCCATCAGAGTGAGAGGACCCCTCCGTAGCAGGGCAGCCTCAGAGACCCCCATCCATGACTCTTTTCCATTCTCTGAGCCTCCTCCTGGATCCCTTTACTCCTTGGGGTCCCTCTGCCCAGCCCAGGAGGCAGGAACCCTCAGAGCCACATGGGCAGGGTGGCTGTTTGCTGCCCCGAGGACCAGGTCTCGGCAGCCTCCGTTAATGAGCGTGCCTTTGGTGACACATTCATTATTCCTGTTCGGTCGCTTCGAGTCAAAACTGATTAGTTACACTTACCGCCGCAAAGATGTAATGATTTTATTGTTTATCTTCAATTTATTTTGATTAACATCTCCGTTCTTTTCATTGCAAGTGCAATTAGGTGCAATCTAACAGCGACTACTTTAATTTTGTTGAAATTAAGATGAATAAGTGACGGCTTATGGTGCTTTGTTTAACAAATAAATCATAGTTAAGAGAAGTGTATTAGTAATAAATGAAAAAAGACAGCTTAATTAAAATGCATGGAGCCAGCCTCTTGATGTACATCCAAAATCCAAATCTGAATTCCAAAAATCAGAGGGAGCTGAGGGTTAGGAAGACCCTTGCTGCCTCTCGAAACGGTGAACAGAGGAGACAGACAGTGTGGCTTAGTTTTGAGACTGCTGTGCAGAGAAGAGCAAGGACTACATCATGATCCTCATGAGGTGGTCGCATCTTATCCACAAAAGCCACCCAGAACCCAGGTAGAAGCAGATTTGGGAGGATACAAGAAGAGAGGCCTTATCCCCCCTGGGGCCGGGGGGTGGGGGGGACTGGCTGCCAAGCCCACATCCTGAATTCTTCCTGGGAACCCGTTTCGGGCAGGGGACAGGGCCCCCCACCCCTACATCGGGGGATCAGCCCATTTGCCCTATTGAGGAGCTCAGTGCCAAGCCCAAAACCCTAGGGCAAGTCTCGCAGTGCGATCTCCTCCCTGCTGGGCTGAGAGGGACTTCCCCATCTCTTGATTTGGAAACAAAGTGCAAAAAGTCAGCCCTGGAAAGTTTCCCGTGTGAAGTTTAAAAGCGCCTGTGCTGAAGAGGCCGACTTTGAAGCAGCTTGCAGGGGCCCCTCGGCAGGCTCCTGCGAGTCAGAGGGCCGGCCTCGCCTCAGATCCGTTGCGCCTGCCTCTGCAGGGCTGGGAAATGGGAATTGTTTTTAAGTTGAAAAATTACTCGTGGAGCTCACTCCTTTGCCACTGCTCTTCTTTTGTTCTCAGTCATCGCCTTCCTCTGCCTTCTCCTCCTCTTTTGCTCCCTCCTTTTAGCAAAGAGGAGCAGGCGGACCGGGGTTCAAATCCGGACGCAGGCTCTTACTGGCTGTGTGACCTAAAGCCAGTGACGCAACCCCTCTGGACCCTAGCGCTTTAACAGAAAAGCGGGGTCAATGGTGCCCTTGAGGCGGAGCGCTGTGGAGGCTGGCCCAGGGAACTGCACAAAAGTGCCCAGCACCCGCCTGGCCCCAGGAGGAGGAGCCCCAGAAGCATCAGCTCCCTCCCACTACAGAACCCTTTGCCTCCTCCTCACAGAGCTTCAGAGGCAGGTCTCCTCCCCCTTTCCTGTGGCTCTCTGAGCTACTGAGTCTTCATCCTTCTGTGTTTAAACTCCGCTTTTCTTTTTCATCCTCCAAATACATGTTTCCGAGTGTCCACCTTGGTGCCACACACACAGTGCCACACCCTAATGACGGTGCCAGGTGAGAAAACACACGACGCACCTGCCCTCAAAGAGCTTCCAGCCTCATGCCTCAGGTCCCCTGTGGGACTCCTTCATCATGGTCATTGCAGCCCTGTGTGCTCAAAAATGTCTTCCCAGAAAAAGGAGTGCTTTGTGAGGACAGGGCCATGCCCAGCACAGGGCCTGGCACACAGCAGGGGCTCAGTGGCCAAGGATGATGCCTCCTGTGGGCCTGATTTAAGGGCACAGAGAGAAACCAAGCCTGAGCATGTGTTGCCAGAGAGGCCACCCTCGGGTGGGGGCATGGATGCCATAGTAGACATGGGTGCACAGTGCTGGGACATAGCAGAGGAGGGAAGAAGAGATGGCAGCCCCCAGGAATAACCAAAAGCAAAGAATGAGTCTGCATATTGGCCTGGCTTCTTCCTTCCAGCTCAGAAATCGGGACTCATGTGACTGAGAGTTCACAAGAGCAGTTTCTATGCGCTGAGGCAGGGACTTCCCAGCACAGCCTACAAGACACTGCGAGCCCACGCCTGGCCCCGCCCACCTATACAGCTTCATCCGGCTCCCCACCCCACACCGGCCACTCAGGCTTTCCCACTGGCCTTGCTCCCTCACACCAGGAACTCTCTCCCTCCACCACCTCTTTTAGCATCCCCTGCCCACTTCCTACCAACCGTGATCCTGGTGCCCCAACTGACTTCAGATCTCAGTTTCGATGTCATCACCTTTGGGAAAGGCCTTCCTGAGCCCCAGACCAGGTCAGTTTCCCTGGATAGCTGGTCTCATCGTACTCTCTATATTCCATGGCACTTGTATAACTGTCATGAAATTGTGTAATTGCTGTCCACAGTCTGTCTGCCACCTAGAATGCAAGTTGCCTGAAGGCAGAGGCCATGCCTGCCTCGTGAATTGCTGTCTCCTCAGTGCCAAGCAAAAAGCTTGAATAAAAGCTGGATAGAATAAATAACTTATGGACTGGGCACTTTATGGATTCCACAAATGACCCCAATGGCAATCCTGAAAAGGAGGTAGTTATTGCTCCCATTTCACAGATGAAGAAGCTGAAACTTGGAGCAGTGTGACTTACCCAAGCAAGTGGTCTTGAAGTCACATCTCTCTGACTCTGAAGCCACACCTGTCCAGGGAAACATCCTTGAAGCTTAAAAGTCAATCATGGTGTGATGGGGAATGGGGAGGCAAGGAGGGAGGATAGATTTTACTCCTGCTTGGGTCTAAGGACAGGGAGAGAGCATTGCCCCTCTGCTTGGTGTCAACCAGGGAGGAACCAGCAAGTGACAGGGCCTATCAGATCCAACTCAGGTTGTGCCCAGTCAAAACCTGAGGACAGGGGAAGAGGAACCACAGTCACTTTTCAGGAGGGGCTTTAGGGATCCTGGAGGAAACCACCATTGACTATTCCCGCGGAACTGGCCTCTGATACTGGCCTCTGATACTTGTCCTCGAGGTTGAGGAAAGGTGTTTTGTGGGGCATATATGGCGCCCAGCGAGCCCTGGGTGGCCGCTGCATTTGAGGAGGCGTGAACTTCAACAGGGGACCAGAGGCATGGGGCACCTCCTGCGTCCCCCATCGCCACCCCACCTAGAGCTGCTCAGCAACTCCTTTTAGAGATAGGAAACTGCAGCCCCGGCGGCGAGCGACTTGAAGCCGGGAAATGGCTTCAGTTGCATTCTGGGGGCCGCTGTTCCAAGGAGAGACAGAGAAAGAGATAGCAAGTCCCCCAGAGCAAGGCGAGAAAGGGGGGAGAGTGAGGGGAGGTAGAAGGAAGCCGGAGAGGGAGGGAGGAAGTGGTGAGAGCAGCCGAGGAGAGAGGGGTAAGAGAAAAAGAGAGAGTCAGTGAGGAAGAGAGCCAGGGACAGCCAGAGAGGCCGGGAAAGGCGAGGAAGGAGGCAGAGAAACGCCGCGGAGACCGGGAGATGGAGAGAGACAGGGGGAGGCGGGCGGGGACGGCCGGGGGTACCGGTCGCCGGAGCTGGTGACAGCCACGGAGCAGGGGGCGGGGGACGCCGAGCGCTAGCGGGCGCGGGACGGCGGCGGGAGGGGCGGGGGGGCCGGGGACGCGGGGGACGCCGCGCCGCCCCCTCCCGGCGCTCACCGCCTCCCCCGCCCCCGCCCCCGCCCCCGCCCCCGGCCGCACGCGCCCGCAGCCTAATGACCGCAGCCAGCCCGCGCCGCGGCCCGCGCCCACTGCAGGCGGCCGGCAGCTGGCAGCGCGGGGCGAGCGGGGAGCCGCGCGCCGCAGCCCGGGTGGCAGCTCCCGGCTCCCGGCCGGCCCTGATTGATTTGTCAGCCGAGGCGAGAAAACGGCCCCTCTGATCCGCGCGCCCAGTCCTCGGCTCCCCGGGCGCCGGGCCTCCCTCCTGCGCGCCTCACCCGGCTCCGGGCCGGCCCCGCAGGCTGGAGCACCCCGCCGGCCCCAGGAGGGAGCCCTCCACCCCCCAGCCCGGGCCCCGGCGCCCCTCCCCGGCCCTGCCCTCCGCGCACCTCCTCAGGCTCGGCCCGGCCCGCCCGAGGGCCCTGGGGCTGCCGACGGCCCCCTCACCCCCACTGGGCACCGTGCCCGCGCCCCCAGCCCTCACCCTGCCGCTCCCCCCAAGCCCGGCACCCCCACCCCCCGCCCCCCGGCCCTGGCCCGGGGCCGCCCGCAGAGCCGGCCACACCCGCTGCGGAGGACTCGCCAAGGTAAGGAAGCGCCTCGGCGCGCCCCGGGGGCCTGGAGGGCTGCGCGGGGTGCCGGCAGGGCCACTGCAGGCACCCGCGGACCCGGACCGGGAACCACCGCTGCCACCAAGCCGGGAGCACGCTAGGGCCCCGTCTGGGCCGGGAGGGCTTTGGGCGAGTTGGGCTTGTCAAAGGGAGGACCCGGTGGGAAGTGGCTGGCAGTTGCCGCTCTGTCTGGAGCGTGGGGGAATGTCACTCTCAGGTACAGAGATCTTCTGTCCAGGTCTTTTTCTCCTTTAAGGAATTCTCTTCCTCTGTCACTATCCTCTTCGAATCCCTAACATTTTATAGACATTATTTTCCTGTGTCTCTTTTGAGGAATCACCTCTTTGCCTCCCTTCTTTTCAAGCAGGAGTCTTTTCATTCGTCTTTCCCAGTTAAGCACATCTTCTCCCTCCCCCAATTTAGAAGGATTTTCTTCCTCTTTCTCACTCCGCAGTTTCAAAGGAAATTCTCTGTCCCCACAATTTGCAAGCACCTTCTGTGGCTCACTTTCCCATTTCCAAGGCTAGACCCATTCCTGTGCTGCCCTTCACCCCCCCAATCCTGGCTGTGCAGATCAATTTGTCTTCAGCTGGAGGGATCTACCTTGTGTTTTTCTAGTGCACGGGCCAGCTATGGGGACTCCTCACCCAAAGCAAGGCACCAGCAATCCCTGGCAGCCCGCAGGAAAGGGGCAGCTGCCCAGCCGAAGCCCAGGTGCATGGGGCATTTGTTTCCACGGGGCAAAGAAGGAAGACTTTACCCTGAAACAAAGAATTGAGACCAACCGAGACTGTCCCAGCCTCTTCGTTGGCAGAGGAATCTCAGCTTCTGGACTGAGGGGCTACATCTATCCCCCTCCCCCACCTCTTTAACTTTAAAATAGTTTAATGAACACAGAGAGAGAAATCATTTTTTTTTTTCTGCGTGG
The DNA here is from genome assembly GCF_003255815.1 of Theropithecus gelada. Classification (NCBI taxonomy): domain Eukaryota; kingdom Metazoa; phylum Chordata; class Mammalia; order Primates; family Cercopithecidae; genus Theropithecus; species Theropithecus gelada. The sequence goes on along the minus strand of NC_037683.1, from coordinate 15,126,974 downwards.
TGAGCAGTCTACAAAGAGAAATGGGAAAGGAGGGAGAGAGCCTTAACTCTGATCCCCGCAATTAGTTCCCTGGGATTGTTGGGGGGGGGGCAACCCGGGAGCCTCAGTTCTTCAGATACAAAAGCATTTAGATCGCTTTAGACCGGTTAATCCTGAGTCTGGCTCGGGTCTCTTTTGTTTCCCAACTCCATTGTGGGTTTTGTGCAGTTTCTCTCTGTTCGCGTGATTGACTAGCCAATAGATGGTAATTATCCAAATGTCCCCTCTGTCCTTTGACTGACTTCTCTGTATTATGGGCAACTGTCATGCATTCTGTCATTCCATATCATATTACACATATTATCATATGAAGCCTCCCCCCACCCTTTAAAGGAGGGAGCCTCAGCCCAGATGCTGCTGCTTTTAAAAGGAAGGGCCCCGAATAATTTGTGCGGGGAACGGTCGGGAATATAGAGCAGGGGACTCCCGAGATGGGAGGTTCTGCAGGTAATTTGTTTGGTTGGGGGGTAGGGGTGGCCTCTGAGGTTGGGGTTATAAGAACTGTGCTAGGGGCTTGGAGCAGGCTTATGCCAGCTTGTATTCCTCTGGCCAGGATCTTGGAGTAGTTTGGATGGATCTGGGATACCTTCTGGAGAAACTTGGAATCCATTTTTTGACCCCAGAATATCAGAAAAATCTGCAGGATCGGGTCCTTTGGGAGTAATTAGTTCTTAGCGACACATGCTCAAGACAACAACCCTTGGGAATCCCAAAATATATCTCTTCTACCTGTGGCCCTTCACAGGATAAGTCCTTTGGACTCCTGCCCCGGTTTGCTGCCAAGCAGGCTGGGGATGAAGGAGCCAGCTGTGTCTGTTTCAAACCCCCACAAGCTGACGCTGAAGCTCTGAGAAGGGACAAGCTTTTCCAGTGATGCTTTTGCACATATCAACTTAGTGCCCCTTGGTGCAGTTGTGCTTGCCATCACTTAAGAGGGAGGCAGGATTTATAACAAGGAGACTTTGCAGAGAGAGACTCTGGGGTCCTCTGAATCTGTGGGCAGGACTAGCCTTTCTTTTGCTAAAATGTGAAAGAAGTGTTTTATTATTGCAATGGATATGAAGTGCCGCCCAGATGTACAGCCTCACAGGCAGTTAATTACCTCGTTCTTCATCAAATATATGAGCAATAAATTCTCCAGGAAGGGAAGTGTGTGTGTGTGTGTGTGTGTGTGTGTGTGTATGTATGTAGATAAATAGGTGGATAGATAGATAAATGCAGGAGAGAGAAAAACACACTCTTTTAAGACCACGGAAAGAGACGGACTATTTTATGGGAAGCTTGATACACTGCTGCAAGATGCTTTGAATTTTTCAATGATCAAATATACATGATCAAGCTGTGCATGTTAGGGTGCGAGGTGCACCAACGGTCAATGGCTATTGATCAGGCTGTTAAGTATTTCTGTTCAGTTTTATAAATATAGATGGATCCCAGATGATTTAAACAATTGGATACTTAAGAAACTAGCCTTCTACATTTCTTTGGAGAAGGGGAAATGGCTGGTCAGTTACATAAACCCAAACCATTGTTCACCCCCATACTTCCTCCCTACCCCCAAAATACCTTGGAAAGGCATTTTACAAATGTGAGACTCATTTGCAAGAGTGTTCAAAAATAGAGTAAAAATATTCCAAATGTTTTGTTTGGGGTCTGCCAATAATAGTCACCTTACCTGAGCCTAGCCTTATTTACAGGCTGGGAGTTTACTCTCTCTCTCTCTCTCTCTCTCTCTCTCTCTCTCTCTCTCTCTCACACACACACACACACACACACACACACACACAATTTTGCAACCACAATTTTGACCCAGACTGCCAGAGAGATGGGGAGGGTGTCATTTCTGGGAGTGGGATCTAAGGTCCCTAAAACCCTTCTGGTTAGGAACCCACAGGACCCTTCCCAATGAACTAATTTCTCACCAGTCTAAAGATCTATTTAGAAAGGTGTGGAGGGGGTGAAGGATGGAGATTTAAAGGTAACCTCTAATTGGTCTGGAAAAATTCGGCTGATGACACTTTGAAAACGTCCCTGTTTCTTTTTCATTCTTTCTCTCTCCACCGCCCCCAATCCCTTTTCTATTTTTCTCTGATATTACCTTCTAGAAATTAAAAGTGGACTTGAAAGAAAGGAGCAATGAAAAACAGTGAGTGGGAGGAGAGAAAGCGAACTTTTTATTTTTATTTTTATTTTTTTGTGGTGCATGGCAATCTTAATTACAACCACCCAATTAGCTATTTTGTATTTTGTAAAAGGATTCAAGAAATCAGCCTTCTCCCAGATCGGTAAAACTTAAGCATACAGACAATTAATAGTTATGTTTTGTTTCCACATCTTAAAAAAACAAAGTGTAGATTTTTAATTTTTCTATCTGCAGACCAGTCTTTACCAGCTAAGTGCCCCCTCACTGGAGGAGCTGAGGCATCCCTATTGATAAAACCCCGTGGAAATTGAACCAAAATTGGCATCCCTCAAAAAAGTTGATCCACCTAGAAACGGATGAATCAGTCCTGATTGGGTGGACATGCCCTTTCACCTCATTGTGTCTGACCTATCACTTAATTAATCTCTCCCAGAGCAGAGCTGTTGACAATACCAAAGATAAGCAGTATTTTGAACAAAGCAGGAAGCTTTTAAAAGAACAAGCCACAGTGAGGTTTGAGCCTCTTAAAGATGTGTAAATCATCAGCATTAGGATGTAGAGTTCCTTTATAACGTAGCTGAAGCTCAGAGGTGATCCCATCTTTACTAGAAACTTTCTGTGCCTTTCTTTAGCCATGGATGTCTTTAGACATTGATATTCTGCCTCTCCCCTCTGCTGCTGGTTCCCTTTCTCCTGTCTCTCCCTTTCTTTGGATTCATACTCTCCATGGCTCCTTTCCTGAAAATTGTCCTCTGCTTTCCAGCCTTGCCTTTGGCTCTTCAGATCCTTTTTATAGTGTTAGGGCTATCGAGGTGGTCAGTTTCTAAGGCTTTGGGGGACAAACTATTGACTGCATCTGCTGGTACCTATGAAGGAGGACATTTGTGCTGCAGGCACCTTGGTGACACCCAGGGAATAGTTCATTAATTAAAAGACTTGCTAATTGCTGCTTGAATTACTGTACAGAAAGAATGAAATGAGTTTGTAAAAGATGACAATTTGGGGAATGCATTTTTTTTTGTTTAAAATATTTTTATAAACAGGTCTTAGAAAATGTGTTGCTTTTACTGTTGACTCTATCGTCAACAATTCAACTGAGCTTCAATTAATGATAATATATGGTCTGGGATCCTTCGCTGGGCCTGATTGATGGAAGAGCTTTGTTGAATTTGGTGCAGGTGGCACTGTTTAATAAGCACAGGAAAGAGTGAATAATGTAGTGCTCGCAAAGAGAAGTAAATGCAAAATAGATCGCTCTAATTATGGCAGCCCCCAGGAATGGAGACGCAAGCTGAAATGGCCAAGTAGCTGGGAAATTCCAAATAGTGTCGATTGTCCCCTGCCTTTTTACTTTCGAGGGCTGACACGGTAACTTAAAAGTAAATTTGGGTGAGCTCATCTGACTCAACACAAGCACAAATTCAAAACCTGAGTCTGATGACCTATCAATGTTTGCCTTCACTGTCTAGAATCCATTACCAGATAGTAAAATTCAGCACTGAAACAGGGCCATCTGAGCATTTCTTCCTGCAAGAGATCAGCACAAGCTCATTACAACTAGCATTCATATTTTATTGCAAAGTGTCAGGAGCTTTTGTTTTTGTTTTTGTTTTGTTTTGTTTGAATTTCTTTATGCTTGAGAAAATTAGCCTATAGGAAATCAAAGTGTGAATACTTAAGCAAACAGAATTTCTCATATACCTGCAAGGGCTTGTAATGATTTTCATTCATGCAAAGATAATCAATGGGACATTAGTTGTTTTAATTAATGGAAGAATAAAAATGTTGGGGAGGGGTGCCAAGGGACTGAGCTTCAGCTGAAGCATATGTGGGAAATGACTCATTCCTCACCTAAAGAGACAATGCCAACTTCCCAAAAGCAGTAGAGATTTGCTAATCAAACCAGTGGAAAGTTGGACTCGGGCACGGGAGGGGTCCTGTTGAAAGTGCAGGGTGGGAGATGGTGGCCACACTGGGCATTTTTCCTCCCCTGCAATCTCACTGTTCCCCTCAGAAAACTACCACGTCCTACATCATCTTCTAGGAGAGGAATTGTCTTACTTCCTAGGAAGTTGCACTTTGTGCTGGGAGCCTAGTATGCTTTGTGATGATAAAACAGTGCCAGTGGCTGGGAAGCTCAAATCAACATTCTTTAGCCTGGACTAAGGAGAGGCTGGGGCTGAATGGGTGTGCTAGACATGGGGTGATCTGTAAAGCAGTGGCTCCAGCAAGTGGGTAGAGACCCTCGTCCTCTGATTGAGGACCCAAGGAGGAGCCAAGTCCAGCATCTTTAGCTAAAAACTCCTTTTTGTTATGTAGAAATGTTTACCAAACCCACCTCCTGTCTAGTCAGTGCTGGCTGGGCAATCCAGTCGATTGGTGTTAGTGTATGGGAAGCTCATAAAAGGTTTATGGGGAAACTTGTGCTTAGAAATGGAGTTTAGAAGTGTCCTGCCGTCAGAAAAGGATGGCAGAGATGCCTTTGAATGAAGAAGGGCTGTGATAGGAAAAATGTTTGGTCTCAAGTGCTTGGAAATATGAGTTGTCAGCCAGTCAAGAGTTCATCTGCTTCCTCTTCTACCCCCGTCCCCACTTTTTCTATACAAAATCTTTCGGATTCTCCTTTAAGCAAAATGTGGTTTCCTATGTGAGAAAATTTGTTGCGGGGTTTTGTTTGTTTGTTTTTGGTTTTTTTGTTTTTTGTTGTGTGTGTGTGTGTGTGTGTGTGCTTCAACCTGAAAGGCTTGCAGAGCAACCAGGTTAGCAAAATAGCCCTTCTAGGACTGGATATTACTCTGGGCTAGATTAAAAAGAAATGATTGTCAATAAATGACTGTAGTTATACCAGTTGGGGAAAAAATGGCATCTTTTGCAACATTTACTTTTTTTTTGGTTTTGCTTCCAGGGAAATTTACATCCTTGCGTGGAAATTAGCCGTGAGGGGATGCAATTAGCTATAGTGTATTTTGTTACAATTGTTCTTTAAGAAAAATCTGATCTGACAGATTTATACTGTCGACAATGTGATTTAAGCAGGGCCTAGATACAAACTTTCCCCACCCTAATCAATAATGGTAAATCCTTTTGCTGAGGTGAACAATCTCTGACCTAGTATTCATATTTCTTTTACCAATTCCCTGTAATAAAATTGAACATTTTGTCACCACTTTGAGAAACACTGCCAAACACCTTAAAACACATGTCACATGCCAGCAGCCCCTCATTTCCCTCCTCCGGGAGTTTCTACATCTGGAATCATAATCACAGATAAAAACCTTGACAAAATTGCATCTGAGCACATTCCTCTCCACAGCCTTTACTTTCTCATAACATTTAATACAATATTAATACCTGCTACCGAAAAGCAGGAGGGAGGAAAAGGGCTGCCAACCTCCACGTTTCCTGATGCATCATGTTCAAACCTGAAATTCACACTTCGTGTTTCATTTTAAGTTCAGTGCATTTAACAGGGCCCTAGAGAGAGAGCCCTGGTTAGTTCCCCAACCTGCTCAGCTGACGCCCAGGGAGGCGGTTTCAGAATTGTTCAGATTGCTGCAGGGAGAAGAGGAGGAGGAATTGGGCTCCTCTCTGCCTGCAACAGGCCAAGCTACTTATCTATTCTAGTGTCACAGACACGGGGTTCCTCTTCGGAAACAACTAAGGCTCCACTAATTTTTATTGTCGATAGCGGTGATAAGCAGATTTTCTGTATAGTGTGACCAAGGCAATGAGCTGATTTCATAAAGAAGGAGATAGCTATGCCTGAACTGATTTGCTGCTGACTGACAGCCTCTCACATCAATATAAAACACTCCCTGCTTTGCTGAATGAGGCCCACAAGCCTGGGAAAGGTGTGTGGGGGGGTCCTCATTGAAGATACAGGGCTTTTCTGCTCTCCCTGTGACTCAGCCTCACTCCACCCTTTCTTGGAGATAACCGTAACCCTGCATTCCTGTGCAGTGGCAAGGAATCACCCTTCCTCTGCCTTACAAACAGGAGACAGAGGTTAGAGAGAAGGGGAAAGTGCAGGAAGCATATCCCACTGGGGGTTTCCTGGGGGCATGTATGATACTCTGGAGATGGACTTTTGCATGTTGGTGGCTTTGTTCAGTCCCTGCCACTCTAACCAGAATTGGGGTTGAGACAGACTAGGATTGTCCCCTCCCTTTACAAAATGTAAACCTCCAGGTTTCTGGAAGGTTTAAATCGGTAACATCTCTAACACCAGCCTCAGTGTAGAGGGAACACACACACACACACACACACACACACACACCCCTGAGCATTTCCACTTTGGTGAGGAAGGAGTATAATTTGCTGAATGGTGCAAGCAAGCCAGGAGGACAGAAGATGCTACACTTTACTCTGGGAATAGAGGCGGGCAACTGGCCCTGTGACTGCAGCCAACAGCTTTAAGAACACAGTCCTTTCTGCTTCAAGGTTAGGGGGACATTCTCGCCTCTTTCTTCTTTGCAGTTATTATTCAAGAGGCTTCCCCCGACCCCAGTCCCTAGCACCATCCTCAGAGCTTCAGACCATACACTGGCAGTGAGCAAAGGGGGCCCCAGGCAGGCGGGTCTGGGGCCAAGGAGGGCGGCTCCCCTGCGCGGATCCTTCCCTGGTGGCTCCCAAATCCGGCGTTTTCTCTGCCGCCTCTCCCTCGGGGGAGACTCGGAAAGGCTGCAAAAATCTGGGCGCCCGCTCGCTCGCTTGTCAAGAAGCAAACTGTCTTCACATTCTCCAAGAGCAACATCCCTGCCTAGGAAGAGGAAGGAAGAGGCAAAATAAATAAAACCAGTTAATGTTGTAGTTAACTTGCAAATCAAGTAAATCTGTTGGTGCCGTATTTGAGAAATAAACCATCACAGCGTCACAGCAAACACACACTTCTGAACGTCTTCATTTTGATTTAATGGTATATCAGCGTCAACTATCGCTTCCTCTGCTGGTACACACGGCCTGATGCCGCGGGAGGAGGGTGCCCATGTTTATCACCGAGTGAGATGACTAATTACACCTTGTCAATCACCGGCTATGAAGACATAAAACCAGCGCGCACAATGAAGTAGTTGCCTGCAGCGTCAATTAGTTGGCGATTCTGAGGTTATTGCGTGGCCCTGCTTTGGCCGCCTCTAATAACGGGACAGAGCGCCGGGAACCGCGCACTGATCAATCACCCTCCTTCCGCGGCCGCCCGGCTCCCTCCCTTCTCCCCCGCCCGGTCTGGCCTCACTTTCTCCGCGCGGCTTGCGCTTCCTCCCTTCGCGGCCCCGGCTCCGTGGCGCCAGCAGCCCCGGGAACCCCGGGAAGTTTGCGCGCGGCAGCTCCGCAGCCGGCAGCCGGGAGCCCCGCAGCCTTCGGGGAGCGCCGGGGCTGGTGGCCCCTTTGTTGGAGGAGGCGTGGAGGGAGCGCTTTTGTTCTGAGTTAGTCACGGTGGCCGGCTGGAGGCTGCTACCTCATTATGCGCCGGGTCTGCTTGTCTGCGAGGAAGCAGATGGTGGGGAGGTAGGCAGCGGCGAGAGTGGCCAGACCTGAATTCCGTTCACCTGTCACCTCCCACAGAAGGCAGGTTCGGGGGACTTAGGGATTCGTTGCCACTTTCGGGGGCAGGGGGAGGTCCAGGGGCTGCCGTTTCCGGCGCCTGCGAAGGTTCCTTACCTGTCGGTGCCCGCTCCCCCCACCCCCTGCCTTTCCCTTGGCTGCAGCTTCTCGCACCGCGTAAATGTCACTCACGTGTCAGGATGTGTGTTTACAGCCTGTTCCTCTCCTTGTTTAGTCTCCGCGGACAGGGCTCAGCGGTTGCGTGACGTTCCCCGCCACTGGGGGAGATTAGCAAAGTTACCGGCCTCTGGACCCCGGGGCCCAGGCGCCCAGATCCCGCCCCGCGGCAGGAGATGCGTTTGAGCCTCTTAAAGACCGAGCGCGTCCCAGCCTGATGCAGAGGGATGAATAGACAAGCGAACCGGGCGGGAATACCGACTGCCTGAGTATCTGGGGTCGGCCCAGCGTTGGACGTGGGCTGCTGGTCCGAGAGGTGGCGACGGAATCGCGTGTACGGGGGAGTGGAAAGTCGCACAGTGTGTTTCCACGTTTCTTGAGCAGCCCGCGACAAGAGTTGCTGAGTACCCCACCCCCCCGCCCCCAGATCCTAAGGCAGCCCCTCGAGCTTTCAAAACGTATTGTATCCAGCCCTCCGGGGAGCGGAGTTACACCAAGGACAAACACTCTAGCGTCGTTACAAATTTTTTCTACCCCTTGGGCGACCTCCAGATGAACCCTGGTGACTCTTAGATTGGATTTTCATTCCTTACTTTCTTTGAAAGAAAGTGCCCCAGATGCGTCAATAAAACATGCCTATGTATCCGTGTAGGCGTCCGCGTGCCTGCGCGCCGGCCATGTGCAGGCGCCGAAGCACACGTCTGTGTGAACACACGGGCACGCGCGTCTTTGGGTTTAGTGGTCCTTCCCTCGCGTTGGGGCATCTGTACACATGCAGCACATACACATATAATTGTAACTTCAAGTTTTTTCAAATATGCAAAACGACCTCGTAGGAGCACTTGCAGTGATTTAAGTAGAATCGCCTGAGCACGCAAGTGCAGGTATAACGTGCAATTTACCATTTTGCAGTTGCATCCTTCTTCCCAGCTCTGGACACTTTACACCTGATGCGCATGTGTAAGACCCTAGCGCTATAGTGGTGCTGGCTGTGATTTTGCCAACAGAGATAAAATTCGTGCTCGCTGTGTTTTTGCCAACAGAGATGAACATGTATATTTGCACACATGAACACAAGTTCATGTGCTTGGGCATTACACGCATACATATATTTGTGCACACATATATTTGTGTGTGAAAGTTACACACGCGAAAAACATGATTTCATCCTCAACTCTGTACCCTGTGAGGTAAACCGCAGGTCCTGACTATCCCCTTACCTGTCCTGGCAACAAGTCATTTCAGACTGACACCAGCCTTGTCTCTATTAGACAGAGCCAAACCTGCCTCCGAAGCAGACCCAGATGGGACTCTGTAACTGACGTGTTTATTCAGTTTTTGTCTACAATCATTTTATTTCCTAAATCCCTCCCCACCAGACACCTGGGCATTTCCCTCCAGTCCCCAGGAGACTCTAGGGTAAGCATGAAGCCTGGAGGCTGGGGGTGGCAGTTGGGATTTACCTAGCACGCTAGGTTGTTGGCCCCTGGTGAGGTGGTGCAGCCAGGCGGATAAGGAGGACTGGCGCCATCAGCAGGGTCTGAGACAAGGTGTGCCCAGTGGGCAGAGAATGGGCCTGTGGTTTTTAAGAACCTCACTGATATTGAATGTATCTTGGAGTGAGAAAGTTTTTAATAGAAAAGGAGAGGGCGTGATGAAATAATTTGCTAAGTGCCTACTATGGTCCAGGCATTTTACATCCACAGTCTCTTTCATTCAACACATCCATGCGGAGGAGAGCTTCTTGTCTCCTATTATAAAGGTCAGAAACAGGCTAAGGGAGGAGAAGTCACTGTCTAAGTTTACAGTGCATGTAAGTGGCAGAGCTAGGACTCGAACCCTGGCCTTTCTGAGTTCCTAAAGCCATGCTCGCCCCCACTCTTCCAGGCTGGGGAGAGAACGGGAAGAGCGAGAAACTACACGCTGGGCTGCAGACTGGGCCCTAGCGGGCTTGGAGCGTGGATATGCTGGCTGGCCCCCCTCCCCTGGAGTCACAGCTCTCGCCGGTCTCGCCTCTCAGGCTCAGCCGGATACCCAGGAGGCCTGCGCGGCCGCCTGCAGTCCGCTGTGCAGAGCCCGGGCCGAAGGCGGAGCTCGATGGGAAACGGCCGAAGGCTCTTGCAACTCTGCCCCAGGCCTGCCTTCCCGGGCCTCCCAGGCGGGTGCCGGAGGCCGCGGCTCCAGGCCGAGGGGAGACCGCAGTGAGACAAGCATCCCCTTGCTGCGCCTTCTTAGGATAGAGGGTTTAATTTTCCTTTCTGAAGATATCGCAGGAAGCTGTTCGTATCTTAAAAACTCCAAACCCCGCGCTCTCCCTCCTCCCTGCCTTCCCCCCACTCTGCCCTCCAGCCTCGCCCACCAGCTCCCACCATCTCGACTCTCCTCTGCTCCTCTTGCCTCTCCCCTCCCTCTGGGGTCTCCCGCCTTCCCGGAGCACGCGCTGCCAGGGCCTGGGGCGCCGAGCGGCCAATGGCACGGCGGCAGGACGTGATGTCAGGCGCGGCTGTAGAAAAGGCGCGGAGGCTTGCGCTGGCGCGGACTGCTGAGCCGGGGCTGGGCTAGGCGCGCGCTTGGAGAGCATTGCGCGCGGCTGGGCCCGCGGCCGGCGGCTCCTCCTCCCACTCTGCTCCTCCTCTTTTTTCTCCTCCTCCACCTCCTCCTCCGCCGCCTCCTCCTCCTCTTCCTCCTCCTCTTCAATTCTCCCGGTGGCTCGGCTCGGCTCGCAGGCTTCAGAGAAACCCCTACTCCAGTCGCCGACTCAGCGCCCAAGAGGGTCGCCTTGGGCTGGGGGCGCACCCCAGGGAGGGGAGGGGTCCAGGCAGCTGGGCCGCCGCGGGCACCTAGCAGCTTCTGGGTGAACCCCGACCCCAGCCGTCGCCGCCTTGGGCAGAGTTTGCGCCCCTGCTTTGCGCCCCGGGCGCCGAAGCCGGGCGGGCGATGCCCGCGGCGTGAAAGCGCCCGCGGCGGGCGCCGACCTCTGCCCTAGTCTCCTGCTCCCCCCGCCCCGCTTGCCCCGTGCCCTTGTGACCCTGGCTTTGGCGCCGTCGCCCAGGCGCCCCGCAATGTAGCTGCCCCCGCGCCTCGGCTGGAGGCGTCCTGCCCCGCGGGCGCCCGGGGCCCGGAGCCCGGCCTGGGGGCGCAGCCGAGCTCGGGCGGGGCCGGGGCCGCGGTGGCGATGCACCGGGCCCGTTAGCGCCAGGAGCGCCAGGCAGCTGAGGCGGGGGGCAAGCCCTCCCTCGGAGGAGCCGCGCCCCCGGCCCCGCCGGTCCCGCCGCGATGCTGTTCCACAGTCTGTCGGGCCCCGAGGTGCACGGGGTCATCGACGAGATGGACCGCAGGGCCAAGAGCGAGGCTCCCGCCATCAGCTCCGCCATCGACCGCGGCGACACCGAGACGGTAGGCGCGCGGTTGTGGGGTCGGGGCTGAGAGCTGGGATGGGGCCGGGCCAGTCAGCGCCTCTGCTCCCCGAAGTTTGGGGAGCGTCCTTCGTGCGGCACGGGACTGGGTGCTGGGGATCCTCGGTCAGAATGCAAAGCCGGTGGCTCCCGGTTCAGGGGAAACCCGGCTGCTGGGACGGAGAAGGGAAACAAGGTTGAAACCGAAATCTCCGCCCTGGCGGGTAGAGGGGAGCGTTTCTTCGGAAGTGGAAGCGAAGTCCCATCCGCGGCCCAGGGCAGCTTCCTTCTCACCTTGCCGGGCGCCGGGGTCGACAGCCCCGCGCTCTCCTCCACCTCTCGGCTCCGGTTGCTGGCGGCGCCGCGGGCGGCGCCAGGGAAAGGCGAACCAGCCGGGAGCACTGGGGCTCCAGCCGGCTTGGGCCGCTCTCGGCTTTCCGGCAATCGGGGATCTCCCTCAACCCCCTGCGCGGTTTCGGAGACCGAAGCCTTCGGGGCCAACATTTGTCGTTGTTCGCGTCCCCAGACCTTTGACTGGTCAGACTTAGCCAGGTCAGGGCTGGGAGTTCAGGCTCTGGCCTGGCCCTCGCCGAAGGAGACTCCATTCGGATCTCTACACCTGGCTCCGCGGGCCTAGCCCCAAATAGCCAGTTCCTCGCCTCAGACCTCCCTGGGGGCCAGAGGAGCAGACACTGCCCAAGTAGCGGGCCCAGAAGTGACCTTTAGGAGGCCGCGGAGGTGGGGAGCACGGGAGAAGCTTCTCTGCTTCGGGAGCAGGACCAGCGGCCCCAGTGGCCTCCCAGCCTCCGAGCCCTTCTTCGGTTAGACCTTCTCTGCTGGTCAGTTTGGATAGGGGAGGATTTGGGTTGAACCTGTCCTTCACCCAGGGACTTTGAGGGTGTCCCTGCACCCCATTCACCTCATCCCTGAACCCAAGAGGGCCCCAGCCTGTGTGGCAGAGGAGCCAGAAGTTGGCTGACTTGTCCTGGCCTTAACCTCTGGCGTAAGGATCCAGGGATCACTGGAGCTGGGGCCCAGGAACTCTGCTGTCTCTCCAAAGAGGAGTCTGTGTGGAGGGTAACTTAATGGTCACCTTACCCCCCGCCCCCCGGCTCATTTAAGAAACAGTTTGGGGAAAGCTCTTGGAGGGCTTGACTGGAGTAGCTGTCCTGGTCCCTAAACACAGCCCGAGCATTTTGGGGGAAAGGACAGGGAGGACTGGAAGGGAGAGAGGTAAGCAGGAGAGCCATTTAGGCCAGGATCCCGGCCTGGGCCGGTGGCAGGCTAGGGCTGCGCTGGCGGGCCTGGGTTCTAAACCGCCCAGAAATGAAAATGGGCCTTTTGGGGTGGGGGGAAGCCCGCCGCATGCCCTGGCAGCCCCCTCCGCGTTCAGGGCTAGCCGAGGCCACAGAGGGAGCTGTGGGTGCCAGTTTCGCGGCGGCGGAGGGGCCGCTGGCTGACGCAGGCGCTGCCGTCTTCCGCCTCCCTCCCTTCGCAGACCATGCCGTCCATCAGCAGTGACCGCGCAGCGCTGTGCGCTGGCTGCGGGGGCAAGATCTCGGACCGCTACTACCTGCTGGCGGTGGACAAGCAGTGGCACATGCGCTGCCTCAAGTGCTGCGAGTGCAAGCTCAACCTGGAGTCGGAGCTCACCTGTTTCAGCAAAGACGGTAGCATCTACTGCAAGGAAGACTACTACAGGTAGCCCCCCACCCAACTGCCCCTCAGGACCCCTCCCCCCAGTCTCAGGCACAATCTTACAGTTTGGCCCTCTCCTTTCCCTTTAGTCCCAGGAGAGGGTTCACTACTCAGGACTCCCCCCCGCCCCGCCCCAGCTTCTCCAAGCCAGCACAAATTGGGTGATAACCTTTTAAAGCAGCAATTTGGGGAGCTCTTGGAAAGGTCTACAAAGTAAGAGAACCCGAAAAAAAGCAGAAGCTGCCCGCCCCCTCGGAGCTCAGACCACAAAAAAGCTTGAGTTGGGATCCTTGCTCCCCTCTCTCTTTGAAGTTTCTTGAGTTAATCTGAGGTTATAGAAACAGGCACCCCTAAACCTAGGCAGCCCAAGCTGGACAGAAACACAGTTGGAAGGAGAGCTGTGGGAGTGGGTGCATTTCCAGGTCTTTTGAGAAAATGGGAGTGAAAGCTGGCCAAGATCAAAGAACCAGAATCACTAGCAGACTCCAAGTTCCCTGTTTCTCCTTCTCCCCAGTTTTAGGGTTAAGATCTATGTATATTCTCTCTGTTGTCTCTCTTTCCCTGTCTCTGTGTTTCTTCCAAATTACAAAAGTCAGTAGGATTCCCAGGCGCTGGTTTGGAGGGAGGAGTAAAGGTTGAGAAAGGGATAAGTGGTAAGTGTCTCCCTCCACTCCCAGGTAAAGGCTTTCCTAGGGCTTGCGGAGACTCTGGGTGAAGTAGAAGTCTTTGTAGGCATGAGTGTGTCAAGGGAAACTATTTTAGGGCAGGACCAGGCCTGGGTCAAAATCTAGTTCTCTCTCCCCCGCCCCATCCTCCAAATAAAGGCCGGGTTGTCCATCTTGAGGAGGGGATTGCCCACCGCAGTAGCAGCGGCACCTGGAGGAGGAAAAGGGGGGTACCCAACCGTGTGTTCCCACAGCCCCTCCCTCCATGGTCCCTACAGGCGGTTCTCTGTGCAGCGCTGCGCCCGCTGCCACCTGGGCATCTCGGCCTCGGAGATGGTGATGCGCGCTCGGGACTTGGTTTATCACCTCAACTGCTTCACGTGCACCACGTGTAACAAGATGCTGACCACGGGCGATCACTTCGGCATGAAGGACAGCCTGGTCTACTGCCGCTTGCACTTCGAGGCGCTGCTGCAGGGCGAGTACCCCGCACACTTCAACCACGCTGACGTGGCAGCGGCGGCCGCTGCAGCCGCGGCAGCCAAGAGCGCGGGGCTAGGCGCAGCAGGGGCCAACCCTCTGGGTCTTCCCTACTACAATGGTGTGGGCACTGTGCAGAAGGGGCGGCCGAGGAAGCGCAAGAGCCCGGGCCCTGGTGCAGATCTGGCGGCCTACAACGCTGGTGAGTGCGTGGCGCGCGGAACGCCCCCGTAGGGTTGGGGGAAAGTGCGCGGCCTGGACGGCCGGGAGCTGGAGTGAATGTATGCTGGGCAAATAGCGAGCCTTAAGCACCGGAAGGCCTTGCAGAAGGGACGTTAGCCCCCTGGGCTTCCAGCCTTTGCGTCCTCGGCTGGAGCGGGAGGAGAGGGTGCAGTGGTCCCTTGCTGCCCCGGGTGCAGGGCCTTGTCTCTGATACATTGTTTTTTTTGGAGATGGCTTTTTGGTTTGGGCCTTTGCCCCACTTTGCTGGGCAGGAAGTGTAGGGATGGAGAAAGCAAGGCGGCGCTGACACCAAACAGGCTTCGGGTTGGCGCGGCTGAGGGCGGGGAGCTGTGGCGACGAAGGCAGGGCGGCGAAGGAAAAAGGCAGGGCGGCGAGGGTCCCGAGAGAGGGCTGGTTGTGACCAGGGGCGCCGAGCTCGGCCTGGTGTGCCGCCTGACGGCGTGAAATGTCCCAAGGGCGGCAGGCTTGGGGATCTCGGGCTTGGAGAACTCAGGAAAGCAAAGGCTGCGGGTCCTTTTGCTCGGCCCGATCCTCCTTTAAAGCCAGGTCTCAGTTTTCCCGGGCTCCTTCCTCCGAGTTTCCTGGCGCCTGCTGGGGTGAGGGCCGCGACCCTCGGAAGCGGGCGCCCGGGCGGGACGAGACCCGAGCAGGCCTGGCCTCGCGCCGGGATGGAGTGGGGTGGGGTGAGGTGGGGGGCTCGGTTCGGATTTCCGGCGTCTTTGAACCTCAGGCCATTCCCGGAGAAGCTCTGCCCCCTCCCGCGCCCCTCCCTGCTCAGGACAGCTGCAGAGGTTCTGAGTCCCGGCAAATGAGCCGTCAACATCTGCCCGAAGTCTGCAAGGCCCGGAAAGGTTTATGACTCTCCGGGCTTCCGAACTAGAGTTTATTTGCAATTATTTTCTTTCTTTCGTTTGCAACAGAATTAGATTTGGAGATTTTGTGTCCTTCCTCCTTTTCCCTTTAGTTAATGCACAAGTGGAAAAAACAAAAACAAAAACAAACCCAAGACTGTCCAGAGGGGGCTACGGCGGGAAGAAGTCAGTTATTTTCATCTTAAAGAATCTGAGTTGAATATGGAGGGAAATGAGGGGCGGATGGGGGTGTCCCCGTTCGCTCCAACGAAATCGCTTGTTGGAGGATCATGGGGCGTGTGTCTGCGTGCGGAACTGGGAGGAAAACGCAGTCCCCAGTTTGGTGAATGGTGAAGCAGCAGTAGGCCGGTCGGTGGCGCGGATCTAAGATTTGCTGACGGCACTAGCACAGATGTGGCTCTCTGGAACTTCCATCCCTAATCTCCTACCACCCCGAAAAAAAAAGACAAAACCGAGTTCAGACCGGCTCCCCCCAAACCAAGCCGCTTCTATTTATCAAGTGGGGTCAACTTCCACTCGGAAGCACCTCGCGGGGCTCGGCTCCAGGGCACCTGGTGGCTGGGGAGCTGTATTGTTTTCCTGGGCACGCAGGTTCGGCGCCAGGTTTAGGATTGTGCAAAAAGAGAGTAGAAGGTACAGAGAGTTATTTCTGCTTTTTGCTGTTCAGCCGCCGTTTCCCCCAGCGAGATGGGCTGGAGGCTGAATTTCAAGCCTTGTTTAACCTCTACAAGAGACACCCTCCATTCAGCCATCTCACTTTCTCTCTGGCCTCCCTCTCTCTTTTTTTCCTTTCCGCTCCCTCCGTCCTTTCTCTCTATCTCTGTCTCTGTGTGTCCCTGTTTGTTTCCGTGCCCTCCTCTCCGACCTTGCCCGGGGCTCCTAGTCCTGGGAGAAACGGCGTTCGGTGCGCCAGCCGTGGCTATGCGGCTGACTCTTTCGGGGCTCACGGGACTACGCTGGGGAAAGGGGGGACCTCCCCGGCCTCTTGGGGCCCAGCCCAGCCTTCCTAGGTCTGGCGTCCGCCCTTCTCTCCCCTACCGCACTGGCAGGAGAGAAATAGCCGCAGTGTGGGCCGCGGGGCAGTTAGGACTGGAAAGCGGGGACCCTGGAGGGTGCGATCGTGGACGGTGTGCGGGCGTGGGTCTTGTGCGTGTGCGTGCAGCGTTCCGACCGCGGGGACACGAGCTTGTTTGTGGCAGTGTCCCACATCCAGTGGCCCAGTCACGCGGACCCCTTGCAAAGCCTCTTGCTCTGGGAACAGTCCCTCCAAGGCGCGGCGTCACCTTACTGAAGGGCGGCGAGCTGGGGGCCTAGTGGGGAGGGGGCGCCGTCGGGGCGGCCAGCGCTGGGCTTACAGCAGAGCCGCGGGCCGCGGGGTCGGAAAGTCCTTCCGGGGCGGGGCCGCAGCGGCCTCTTCCCGCAGCCCCTCGGGCCCGGGCCCGTGTGGAACGGAAACCTCCCCCCACCCCGGGCGGCGCTGCCAGCGGGCTGGGGGCGCGGGAACGGCGGCAGGAGCGGACGAGGGGCCTGGGCCGCGCACTTTGCGCCTGGGTTTGCGCGCCGCGGCCGCGGGAGTCCCGCGCGGACCGGCCGGACGCCCAGCCTCCCCCAGCCCCAGCTTTTTGTGTGTGTGTGCCTGGCGGCGTAATTACTGATTTGATTCCAATCCATTATTTAGACAATTGAACCTACAATCTCGTCTTTAGTAAAATGAGGCGAAGTCAGATTTGATTACAGGTTCAGTCCCAGCGACAAGAGCTCGAAACCCGATGGGTTAATAACAGATCACGAGTAAATTATTCATGATTTTACGAGCTCTTTAGCTCCATTGAATCGGCCTAATTGAGAGGAAAAAAAAAAAAAAAAGGAGAGAGAAAGCCCGGGTCCTCCCCCTCCCCTCGGCCCCTCGCTCCTCCCCGGATCCGATCCTGGGGAATCTCGACCCGCCCCCGGGCACTGGAGGCGGGAGTGAGGGGGTTCGGGGCGCCGGCCAAACCTGGGCCCCACGTCTGCCTCCCCCGCCGCCACCCCCTGCCCTCGCCTCTGGCCGGCCTCGGCCTCGCTACTTAGGACCGACTCCTTTCCTTTTTTCTCCACTCCTCTTCTTTCCCCTTTTCACCACTCCCCCGCCAGTAACGGCTTCAGAAAAGGCCTCCCCGGCAGGGACCAGGTCTCCTGGAGCCTCGGGATTCAGCTCGGCCACCGGACCCTCGCCACAAGCTGCGCCTGTTTCCGGGACTCGCTTTCCCCTCCGCTCTCACTGTCTATTTCTTGCTGTCTTTGTAGCTGTCGCTCTCCCGTTCTCCCGGCTCCTTCGCTTTCTTTTCCTCTGTCTCTCCTCTCTTTTTCCTGGCTCTGTCCATCTTCCGTCCCTACCCCCTCTCTCTTTCTCTTCCTCCATTCTCCCTTTCTGTGTTTGTCTTTTCTCTCCTTTCTCTGCCCTTTCTGTCCCCCTCCCCCACACCACTACCCCACCTAGGCGGCACTCAGGGCAGGTCCCTTGGGCCCATGGGGGCGCCGGGGTCCCCACGGAGCTCATTAACAGCAGCCAGGCCCAGGCGGGGGCTCGGTGAAGGGATGGGCCCAAAGATACCCCGTAGGGAGGCCTGCCCCACCCCCAGTGGAGCTGGGGACTGGGGGAAAGAAAAGGGTTGCTCACCTCAGCGGGTTCCAAGCAGTTCTGGTGGATCAGGTTCAGAGGCATCCTCTGATCCCCTTTAAATTGCCGGACCCCCCGCTCTTCACTCTGGGCGTGCTCTCTGTGGGAATGCAGCCCCGGGGGTGAGGGTTCCTGAGTGCGGGTGGAAAGAGGCCCCTAGGAGGTGTAGCCCCTAGCTAACAGCTCCAAAGGCAGGGGCAAGACCTGTATCTTGCAAATTCTCTCTGCCAGGGACTGTTCCCTATCTGGGCAGGGGAAGGGGGAGGTCACCCGCAGAGTAAAAGTTCTTTGGAGGTAGTGTGGCCAGACAAAATGCAGGATCCCCAGTTAAATTTGAATTTTGGGTAAATAACAAATACATTTTTAGTGTAAGTGTTCCTGGCAATATTTGCATTTTGGAAAAATAACGAATAAATTTGGAATGTGTAGTATAAGTGTCCCGTGTAATATTTGAATTTTAGGTAAATGACAATTTTTTAGCATAGCTGTGTCACCTGTAGTATTTGAATTTTAGGTAAACAACAAACACATTTTTAGTATAGGCATGTCCCTTGCAATATTTAGGACGTGCTTACACTAAAACATTATTTATTATTTTTCTGAAATTTATATTTAACTGGGCAACCTGTATTTTCATTTACTAAATCTAGAGCTCTGTTATGGGTATGTAATAAGGACACAAGATACCTTCTCAGTTCCCCACTTTAGGCGGACTGAATGTACACCCCTTTGGAGGCTTACCCCAAGGCAAGACCTTAAGTGTGGCATGGCTCTGGAGGTGAGGAGGGGACCTTGGGAGGGGTCCTGCAGGTCCCCATCAGCTGCCAAGTGGCTGAGCAATTTTCTGAGACCCAGGGTTTTACCCATATTTCCCACCCCCAATGCCAGCCAGACATTGGCAGCCTGGCCCCCATGAGGCCCCTTGTGGATAGGGACAGGCTCCCTCCTCCCTTCGCGGTGTAGTGGAAGAAAACAAGGAGAACTCCAGTGCTCAATCTAGGCTCAACACATCAAGATCAATCTAGCCTGTTACCGGTGGTGTGGCTGTGTACAAGTTGCTTCATTTCCCTTAGCTTTAGTTTCCACATCTCTAAAATGGGAATAGCCACCTCTCTGAGCGGTAATGATGTACAGTGACATTTGTAAAGCCAAACACACACCACCGGTGTCTACTACATGTTTATTTCTGCCTCGGACTTCCCTCGCCTTCCACTGCGGCACTCTCTGTGGACTGCGCAGATCTCTGAACTTCCCCGAGCCTAACTTGATCCATTTGTTCAACGGGGAAACCATCTTACAGGGTAGTGATGAGGATTAAACTGCAAAATACAGTTTCCAACCTTTGGCCCAGTGCCCAAGGCCCGGGGTCTTTCAGTACTTTTGGATGTGGCAAAACGAGCGTGAGTCTCTGTCTCAGCAATTTCTAGATGCCAGTCCCAGGCACGGTAGGGGGAGATGGCGGAAAGCACTCATCCTTAGAGTGCCTTGGGAAACCGGAGGAGTGCAGGCCCAGAGACCTTGTCCTGCTGTGTCAGAAGTCAAGTGACTTCCCTTGCTAAGCCTCAGTTTCAACATCTGTAAAAATGGGAAAAATACTACCTGGTGCTCCTAGGATTGTTTTAAGTACCTAAAGAAAATGTGCCTGGAAAGCCCTTTAACACATCACCTGGAGTTCATTCAGCCATCAACAAGTCATAGCAGTTGTTGTTGCTGCTGCTGCTGCTACTTTTGTTTTTATTGTCACAACATAATGGCTCAGAATGATTTTTGGATTCTCCCAGAGCCGGGATTCAGTGCTGCAGTTCCTAGCAGAGTGATCCTGGGTGGATCACTCTCTCTGAGCCTCAGAGTGTCTCCATCTATCAAATGGGGGTAATGTCCCCAGTTCGTTGTGCCGCAGACATGCAGCAGGGTTAAGGATAGAAATGTTTGGCCGCGGGTGGGACGAGGGTGGATTTGGCATGGGGGGCGGGTCAGGAAGTTCACCCACCAGCTCTGTGTCTGCTCCCTAGCGCTAAGCTGCAACGAAAACGACGCAGAGCACCTGGACCGTGACCAGCCATACCCGAGCAGCCAGAAGACCAAGCGCATGCGCACGTCCTTCAAACACCACCAGCTTCGGACCATGAAGTCTTACTTTGCCATTAACCACAACCCCGACGCCAAGGACTTGAAGCAGCTCGCGCAAAAGACGGGCCTCACCAAGCGGGTCCTCCAGGTCAGCCAGGGCCAGGGGTGGGGGCATCTGTGACCACCGGGGACCGGGGTGGAACCCTGCACCCCCGCCGTGGGCCTCGGAAGGACCTTCCACCATGTGTCTGCTTCTCTGTGTGTTTATCTTCCTCATTCTCTTTCTTCACCTCTCCAGCCTCTTTCTATCTGTATTTCAGTCTTTCTTCCTTACTTTGGCTTTTCTCTTTTTCAGTTTTGACCTCTCTGTTTTTCTGTTTGTGTATGGCTCCATCCTCTTTGTCTCCATACTCGGTCTCTTTTCTTTCTTGTAGACCATTCTTAGTTTCTGTTTGTTATTCAAGTGACACTCATTTTACACATGTTCATGTCATAAAAGATTCAAACATTTCAGATAAATCTAGAGGCCGCCCCACCCCATCCCAGGACGTCCACCCAAGGTGACTATCGTTAGCTCCTGCTTCTTGCTTCTCACCCACTCTAGTTTCTCTTCTCTTGCTGTCTGCCTCTGTCTCACTCCCCCCTCTCTCTTCCTTCAGGCATCTCTCTAGATTTATCTTCTGCCTCCCAGACTCTCCTGGAAGCAAGGTTTGGTGGTGGGGATGTATGTGGGCAGATTCCGCGGGTGGGCAAGTGGGGGTGGGGCTGCCCAGAGGACATGGTGGGGTGGGGAGTGGCTGGGTGCCTGTGAAACTGAGCAGAACTGCACTTACATGTGTGGGTAACTTCTTAATAGAGAAGATCCAGAACTTTCACCAGATTTCCACACCCTCAGAGATGTTAAGAACCCTACTCTGGAGGCACAGGAGGAGGTCTCAGGCTTCTGCATGACCCAAAGTTGTGGCAGAGTGGTGAGCCACACCTCAAACCGTCAGCTCCTCCTTTTACTCATTTTAGGGCCTTAGGCAAGTCACTTGACTTTTTGTAGTCTGTTTCCTCATACATGAAATGGATACAATAAATTATGCAGCGGAGTTGTCCAAAGAGCCACTGAAATGACGTGCCTGTGGTGCGCCCTGACGCTTGCTCAGTGGATGGTAGCCAATAATAGCATTAACTAGATTCATTAGCTGGCATGAATTCACTAGTATGAGCAATTATTCTGGTAGCTGGACCTCAGTTTCCCCATTCGTACAAAGAGAAGGCAAGACAATGCCTCCTCCCTTTATAGCAAGTTTAACCAATTTATTCTTCAGAACGTGTGGTTATAGTGCCAGCGACACACATTTTGAGGGTAGAAAACCGAGGGAGGAAGTAACCGGACAGTCTCACAACAGGAGGGAAGGTGGTGGGATTCGAGTCCAGGCCAGTCTGACCCACCCTCCAGCCCAGGTCTCCGGGATTGAGGGCTGGGAGGTGACGAAGACGGAGGGCTGCGCAGCCGTCCTAAGACAGTTCTTGTGAGTTTGTCAGAAACTTAAAAAAAATTAAAAAAGAAAAAAAGGCCTTTTATGGGGCCGGTTGAGGCTGTGACGCGGCGCAACCGCAGCTGCAGCTGCGGGGGGAGCCAGGAGTTGGGGCCCCTAGGCTGCAGAGGCGCCCCCTTGCGCAGCGCTGCCCACGGGGAGCGGGCGACGGGCTTCCGGCGAGGGAGGACTGAGTGACGTAGCAGAGGGAGGGAGCGCCGGCCAATGGGATGCTGATGCGCCTCTCTGGGCCCGCCCCTCCCTCAGGGTCCGTTTTGCTTTCGAGTCCCACTAGCCTGGGCTCCTGGTGAAATGGAGGACATGGCTACACTCGCTGGGGTAGCAGGTCTCTCTCGTCTGTTTCCTTCGTTCTTTGCCTTCTTGGGGTTAGGTCAAGGACCCTCTTTGGCGCCCCCTCCCTTCAGCCGTGGGTGAGTTCGGATTGAGGACTTGGGGTTGCGCTGCCTTTTCTCTGGTTAGTAGGACCCTTCGTCCTTCCCCAATCCAGTTGCTCCGTGGCAGGGGTGTCCAATCTTTTGGCTTCCCTGGGCCACGTTGGAAGAAGAAGAATTGTTCTGGGCCACACACAAAATACACTAACATGAACGATAGTTGTTGAGCTAAAATAATAATAATAATAATAATAATAATAATAATAATGTTTTAAGAAAGTTTACGAATTTGTGTCGGGCCACATTCAAAGCCCTCCTGGGCATAGACAAACTTGCTCTATGGAGTGGCGCCAGGAGAGGGAGGGCAGTTCTACGAATTAATGCCTGAGCTGGGGATGGAACCGGGTTCAGGAAGACCTGGGCTGGGTTCTCTGGCTGTGTGTCTTGGACAAATTAGTTACCCTCTCTGAGCCATAGATTTCTTATCTGTAGAAAGGGCACCATTAGGGCGCACACCTCTCTCGGTTATTCAGATTAAATGAAATGAAGAGTAAGTACCCATAGTTGAATCAGAATCTCCAGTGAGAGCCAGTCTTTGTTGGCCCTGGGGAGGCAGGAGGCTTGGTCACCTGACTTAGGAACAAATCAGATTTCCAGGAGAGGTACCTCTTATTCTTTCATCTGATGAAATATGTATTGGCACCAGGCCCTGGGAACACAGAGACGAACAAACCATGGTCCTGGCCCTGAGGAAATTCACCTGTTAGGTATAGAGACAGACTCATGTACAGTTTCCTCATGGTGTGATCCGTTGGGGCACCTACTGAGGGAGCCCAGAGGAAGGACCAACTACGCTGTGTGCCAGGCATCATGATCCCTCTTCCCCCACCATCCAGATGAGAACGTGGAGGCCCAAATGATCTCCACTTGCCCCAAATCACACTTTGCTAGTTACCTGCAGAGCTGGATCAAAATCCAGGCCTGCCTGATCAATGGACATAGTTCTTTCTTCTTTGAGCCAATCTGGCAATGACTGTCTGAGTGTGAGTTTCATTTAGGGTCTGTATAGTGGGAGTGAGGCATACGTGTAGCACTGTTCTCCGTTTTTCCCAGACCACATTTGCACAAATCCCAAATATTCCTTATTGCACATGGTGATGCAGCAGTTTACAAAGCATTATCTTTCCAGTCACGTGTCTACCTTACCTTAAGATTTTTCTGCCCATTTTACAAATGAGAAGCTTAAGACCTAGTAAGATGAGGTGATTTGCTGCTGATTACAGGAGCCAGGCATTGGCAGGGTAGGGCTTGCCCGCAGGTGCCCCGACTGCTGATGGGGAATCTGGGGAACATGGGATGGGAGCAGTTTTAGGTGAGGCAGTTGGTAGTATGGCTTTGAAAGGTAACAGACTGGTTTTAATCCTCTCTGAACCTGATTCCTTATCTTTGAAATGGGGATGAGAAGGATACCTTACTGGTGGTTGCACAGAGTAAATAAGATGACGTACTGTGTAATTTACAGAGTATAGAGTCAGGACCCAGGCATGCTGATCTCATTCACTCATTACGCAGTACAGTTCAGTCTCGTGCGCTCATTTACACGGTACAGTTCAGTCTGCAACCCTCTTTGCACACATTTTAAAAATGTGATTATCTTCATTTTGGAGATGATGAAACTGAGGTTCTGAGAGTCTAGAACCCTGGCCCTAAGTCTCACAGCTAGTCAGTCATGAAGCCAGGAGTCAAGTTCAGATTGGTCTGATTCCCAAGCTCTTTCCAATATTGCACATGGAGGGATTGTGACTTTTCTCCTATTGGATCTGGCTGCAGAGTGCAGCAGAACAGTGGGAGAGGAGGGAAGGCATAGGTCACAGATGCCATGTCTTGGTAGGGAAGCAGAAACCTCTAGTAAAGTGCTCATCACATAAAAGGTGCTCACATTTGCCATCAGCAGCAGCATGGCAGCCACAATACTCACTATCAGTGGGCGAGGTGACTAGGAGACAGAATGTCCACTTAGACGGAGGTCCTATAAGACTTTAAGCCTAACAAATGCATGGAGATCATTTCTCACCACATAGAAGTCGCTCTGAGTTGCTTTTCTTCCTTCCTGTGGAAGGGCCAGGGAGGCAGAATATTAAGATGCCCTAAGCTTGGGGAAGCGGGTGATGAGCTGATTGATTTGGGTGGGTAGAGGTCTCCGTAGGGGTTCCCTGGTGTGCCTTTGGAAGAAAATACATTTTAACCACCAACAGTTTAAAAACCATCTTTCATGCTGGGTGCGGTGGCTCACGCCTGTAATCCCAGTACTTTGGGAGGCTGAAGTTGGCGTATCACTTGAGTTCAGGCGTTCGAGACCAGCCTGGCCAACATGGTGAAACCCCGTTCCCTACTAAAAACACAAAAATTAGCCAGGCGTGGTGGCACACACCTGTAGTCCTAGCTACTCAGGAGGCTGAAGCAGGAGAATCACTTGAACAACCCGGGAGGTGGAGGTTGCAGTAAGCTGAGATTGTGCCACTGCACTCCAGCCTGGGCAACAGAGCAAGACTCTGTCTCTAAGATAAATAAATAAATAGCATCTTTCAGGTGACTAGTTAGTTATAATTAACCTGTGTGAGAATTTAGAAGTTGAGAACTCTAGCTTTCCTCTGGCCACTCACCTGTTTGACAGATATATTGACTGCCATGTGCCGGGCAGGCTGGAGGCACTGAGGATTCAGCGGGGAACAAGACAATGAACAAGACTGGCCGAGCATGGTGGCTCACGCCTGTCATCCCATCACTTTGGGAGGCCAAGGCAGGTGGATCACCTGAGGCCAGGAGTTCAAGACCAGCCTGGCCAACATGGTAAAACCCATCTCTACTAAAAATACAAAAATTAGCTGGGCACAGTGGCACGTGCCTGTAATCCCAGCTACTTGGGAGGCTGAGGCAGTAGGATCGCTTGAGCCCAGGAGGTAGAGGTTGCAGTGAGCCGAGATTGCACCATTGCACTCCAACCGGGGTGACACAGCAAGACTCTGTCAAAAAAAGAAAAAAAAAAAAGACGGTGAACAAGACCCCATTGGAACATCCACCCAGAGGGCATTGTGGAGCAAGGTGTGGGATAAACAATTGACAAGGTACTAAGATTAATCTCTGTGTTTTTCTTTTAAATGATTCTAAGATCATATAGGTTTGGGAAAGGCTCAAGGTTGACTGTGTCTTTCTCTTGGAGATCAGAGCATGTTAGCATCAATACAGGCATTGAGAAATCTGGAACAGACTCAACTTTGTCTAATCTAACATTTCCCAAATTTTATTTGGCCATAGAATTCTTATTTAACTCTTGAAAAGAAATAAAATGGTGGACGTGCTAGGTAGGAAAAATGCACGGGTACAACGAGAGACCTGACCTGCTGAAGGAGGTAGTCAGGGAAGGCTTCTCTGAGGAGGAGGTGTGGTTTATATCAGGGCAAGTCACTTCATTACTTTGAACCTCCGTTTCCCCACCTGTAAAGTGGTCTTTTTCTTGCCTGTCCATCACCCAGGTCAGTGATGAGTGTCCAATCTAGTCCTGGATGGCCTAAGCTGTATGGAGTTTCACAGATGATTTGGCCTGAACCTCTCATTTCAAAGGAGAGGAAATCAAGAATCAGAAAGGTAGAGTGACTCTCCCAAGAACCACAGCAAAGTGATTATAGGCCTGGGACTGGAACCAAGGGTTTCTGATGTCCAGTTCAGTGGTTATTACTTTTGGTTCTTTAAAGAAAACTTCTTTAAAAGTTTACAAAATGCCGGGCGCGGTGGCTCACGCCTGTAATCCCAGCACTTTGGGAGGCCGAGACGGGTGGATCACGAGGTCAGGAGATCGAGACCATCCTGGCTAACACCGTGAAACCCCGTCTCTACTAAAAAATACAAAAAAGTAGCCGGGCGAGGTGACGGGCGCCTGTAGTCCCAGCCACTCGGGAGGCTGAGGCAGGAGAATGGCGTAAACCCGGGAGGCGGAGCTTGCAGTAAGCTGAGATCTGGCCACTGCACTCCAGCCTGGGCGACAGAGCAAGACTCCGTCTCAAAAAAAAAAAAAAAAAAAAAAAAGTTTCCAAAATGCTAGAACTGCCATACCAACAGTTTAGAAAACTAGGAAAAACAGAAAAAAAAAAAAAGAGAGAGAAAAAAAGCCTTACCCTTCTAAGAGCACAGGAATCCAATAATTAAAGTGTGTAATTTAGAGGTTAAGTAGTGGCTAAGGGCATAGAACCAGTCTGTTGGAATTCACATCTCAATTCTGGCTGTGCAGTAAGAGGCACACAGTCTCCACTCCTGCAAATTGGCAATAATATTCACATCTACCTCATAGGGTCATTATAAGGACCAAATGAGTTAATGTGTAAAATGCTTAGGACTTTGCTTATAAAATGCCCGGTGCTGGCTGGGTGTGGTGTCTCCCGCCTGTAATCCCAGCACTTTGGGAGACAGAGGTGGGCAGATTGCTTGAGCCCAGGAGTTTGAGACCGGCATGGGCAACATAGTGATATTCCATCTCTACCAAAAAATATAAGAATTAGCCAGGAGTGATGGCATGTTCCCATAGTCCCAGCTACTCAGGAGGCTGAGGCAGGAGGTGGAGACTGCAGTGAGCTTTAATCGCACCACACTGCACTCCAGCCTGGGCAACAGAGTGAGACCCTGTCTCAGAAAAAGAAAAGAAAAGAGGCCAGGCGCAGTGGCTCACGCCTGTAATCCCAGCACTTTGGGACGCTAAGGCAGGTGGATCACTTGAGGTCAGGAGTTTGAGACCAGCCTGGCCAACATGGAGAAACCCTACCTCTGCTAAAAACACAAAAATTATCCGGATGTGGTGGCACATGCCTGTAATCCCAGCTACTCAGGAGGCTGAGGCAGGAGAATCACTTGAGCTCGGGAGAGGGAGGTTGCAGTGAGGCAGATCGTGCCATCGAACTCTGGCCTGGGCAACAGAGCTAGACTCTGTCTGGGGGAAAAAAAAAAAAAGGCCGGGTGCGGTGGCTCACACCTGTAATCCTAGCAGTTTGGGAGGCCAAGGTGGGCAGATCACAAGGTCGGGGGATGGAGACCATCCTGGCTAATACGGTGAAACCTGTCTCTACTAAAAAATGTAAAAAATTAGCCAGGCATGGTGGCTCATGCCTGTATTCCCACCTACTTGGGAGGCTGAGGCAGGAGAATAGCTTGAACCTGCGAGGCAAAGGTTGCAGTGAGCTGAGATCGTACCACTGTACTCCAGCCTGGGCGACAGAGAGAGACTTCATCTCAAAAAAAAAAAAAACAACAACAAAGAAAGATGTCTGGTACTTCATGGGGAATAGTATTCATCATTATTATTTTCTTTATGAAGGGACAATACCAGAGGACATAATTTTTTTATCCTTTTTTTTCACCTAACAGCCATCACAAGACATTTCCCCTGTGGCATCGTGGAGTGGCTGTGTCATGACTCCCACTTGCCGCATCTGAGTGGACACTTTGGATGCAGCCATTAGTTTGATGTTATTAAAAATGCCATGATGGGCATGAAGCTTTCATCTTTTGGCTGATTTCCTTAGCATCCCAGGTGGGGATTTGCTGGGGCAAAATGGGTTTCCCACTGGCCCTCCTGGCTTTCTTGATGAAAGAATTCTGGGGAAGGAGGTTTGTGAGGCAAAACACAGCTTGCATGGCCAGGTAGTGCCTGGGAAGGGGGCAAGAAGCAACATGTGCTTCTTCATCTACCCAGGACTTATTGGAGGTCTACTGTGCACCAGGCTGGGGCACCCCTGGCCTGGTGTTAGTTGTGTCCTGATGATTCTCTGTGTGAACTTGGCCTTGTTGTCCCAGACACACAGTCCAGAGAACTTGAGGCATGTGAAAAGAGAGGCCTGTCAGTTTCAGAAGATGGGTGGGTGGGGCAGATCACACCTTGTTGCTTGTGGCTGCCTAAGAATGCCAGCTGGTCAGAACCCTGAGAGCCATATGATGTGGTCTAACCCTCTTGTTGTACAAGTGAGGAAACTGAGGCAGGTCCAGAGATGA
The DNA here is from genome assembly GCF_003255815.1 of Theropithecus gelada. Taxonomy (NCBI): domain Eukaryota; kingdom Metazoa; phylum Chordata; class Mammalia; order Primates; family Cercopithecidae; genus Theropithecus; species Theropithecus gelada. The sequence goes on along the minus strand of NC_037683.1, from coordinate 15,099,038 downwards.
GGGACAAACCCGAGGTCACGTGGCAGTCCCAGGACTGGAAGCTGCTCTTTCCACTGCACCATAGTTGCTTCTCTGTTTATTCATTCATTTATTCACTCATTCATGGGCTTGCTACCTCCGTCAGGACCATGTGGCAGGGAGAGCATGGACTCTTTTAGGGCAAATGGTCCTAAGTCTCAGGTTGCCCTTTGTGTGACCTTTGGCAAGTGACTTCACCACTCTGACCCTCTCTGGTTTTTAAATCTATACAGTGAGGGCAGGCGCGGTGGCTCACGCCTATAATCCCAGAACTTTGGGAGGCTGAGGTGGGCGGATCACCTGAGGTCAGGAGTTTGAGACCAGCCTGGCTAACATGGTGAAACTCCGTCTCTACTTAAAATACAAAAAGTTAGCCGGGCATGGTGGCAGGTGCCTCTAATCCCAGCTACTTGGGAAGCTGAGGCAGGAGAATCGCTTGAACTCGGGAGGTGGAGATTGCAGTGAGCCGAGATCACACCACTGCATTCCAGCTTGGGGGCGACAGAGCAAGACTCCATCTCAAAAAAAAAAGAAAAAGAAAAAACAAAATTAGTCAGGTGTGGTGGCGGGCACCTGTAATCCCAGCCACTCGGGAGACTGAGGCAGGAGAGAATCACTTGAACCTGGGAGGCAGAGGTTGAAATGAGCCGAGATCGCGCCACTGCACTCCAGCCTGGGTGACAGAGCAAGACTCTGTCTCAAACAACAATAATAATAATAACAGTAAATAAATCTATAAAATGAGAATAATAATAATCGAACCCACCTACTTGGCTTTTCATGGGAATAACCTGTCACAGTGCATGCTGGAGGGTGGCATGGGGCCTGGCACGTAGTAAAAGGTACATACATGTCAGCCATTCCTATGACTACATATTACTGATTCTTAATCCCTGCCAGTGTCTGCCATGTGCCGGGGGATATGAAGATAGCATAGACAGGGTCCCTGCCCCCATCCACCTCTCAGGAGTGGGCTTTTTGAAATACCTGGGAGAGAATTCTAGTGAAGCCCTGCCTTAACACGAAGAACAAACCCCACGCAACCCCAGAGCAGACTGGCTTTTAATCAAGTTGTTGAATTTTCATCCACCAGATTCCCAGCGCCTCAGCTCTGGAAAGCAGAGAAGGCAGTTGTGGACGATGGTGTCATTGTTTACAAGCCCACTGTTAGGGGCAACAGCCTGAGAAATAGCAAACAGCCAGCAACCAACCGGGTCCAGCCCTGCCTAAGGTCTTGCAGCCCCGGATGGATGAGCAAATGAGCATCCAGCAAAGCACCCTCCACCCTCGACCCAGGCTCCCCGCTCCAGCTACTGCTCAGAGAGTCAGACGCACAGAGCACAGGCTGCTCACGGGTCACACGCACACAGGCCAGGACAGTGGCAAAGTGGCGGCACAAAGGCTCCGGCTTTCTCCACCCCAATCTGCATGACTCTGGGGAAGTCACTTCCTCCCTCTGAGAGCCTCTGGGAGCTTTCCCCATCCATTTTCTTCATCAGCTATTCCTTAGGCCACCAGGACACAGTCTCTCCCCTACAGATTTGTGCTGGCCGGGAAAGGGAAGGATCCCCCGACCCCAGGGAGAGCATGTCGAGGGTGGTCTGAGAAGCACTGTACTTACTTGCCAGCCCCCAGAAGGGGTGACGGGCTTTCTTTGGGCAGAGAGCCAGGGAAAATGTGCCTTCTTCCTGGGAAGATCCAGCGCTGAGGAGGGAGCTTGGCTTCGCCACTTCACAGGGTCTGGATCTTCCACTTTACTCCAAGATTCTCGTGGATGTGCTTTTAATTGAGCCCAAATTGTGTTAGGCCACCAGAAACGGGGATTGGAGGCCACAGGCCCCTGCAGCCGGGGTGGTCCCAAGGGGTGGGTGGGGCCAGGAGTCAGCCCTCCCTCTCCTGCCAGAGACACTGGGAAGACAAGGCAGATGCAGGACATCTGGAAATGCGCAACTGGACACCCCAGAATCTGCAGAGTGCCCTGAGGCCCTTTGTTTTATGGGGAGGCTGCTGGCGGGTGTTTTCCTCACGCAAAGGGAAGTGAAGGGGCCCTGTCTTTTGGGCCTTTTTCCTTGGAAGGTTCAACACCCCCCCCCCCAACAGTGGCCTGGATTTCCTAAGCCCCTCCCAAAGTACTGCGTGGACCTCTGGGTACAGCGGGTCTCTGTGTTTGTGCTATTAGATGGGTGGTTGTACTTGGGTACTGGCTGTGTAGATGAATTTCTTTTTTCTTTTTCTCTTTTTGAGATGGAGTCTTGCTCTGTGGCCCAGGCTGGAGTGCAGTGGCATGATCTCGGCTCACTGCATCCTCCGCCTCCCGGGTTCAAGCAGTTCTTCTGTCTCAGCCTCCCAAGTAGCTGAGATTACAGGAGCGCACCATCACGCCCAGCTAATTTTTAATATTTTTAGTAGAGATGGGCTTTCACCATGTTGGCCAGGCTGGTCTCGAACTCCTGATCTCAAGTGATCCACCTGCCTCGGCCTCCCAAAGTGCTGGGATTACAGGCTTGAGCCACCATGCCGGGCCTTAGATGAATTTCAGTGTGTCTTCCTGAATGCATACAGGCATGTGTGCAGAGATATGGGAGTGGACGCGTGTGTGTCTGTGCCCAAGGAAAAATGAAAGTAATCCCATGTTCTCTCACTGACATTCTTTTCGCACCGAGCTCAGCCCCAGCTCCGAGCCCTGCCGCACGTCCCTCATAAGCCGGTACGGGATGCAGCAGGTCAGGAGAGAGACTCTGCCGGTTTCAACTTCCCTGGCCTCGCTTTAATTTGGCTGCTGTTCCCACGCTGCCTACCTCCACCCACCTCCACCCTGAGACCTGGGACCCAGTGGCCCAGGGTACCTGGCGGCTTCTCCAACCGATGATGGGGAATAGGTTCTGTGTCTTTCATTCTTAGTAACTCATTATTATTGCCTGATTCTCATGTGTTCTTTATCCCATTCCCAGACTTACTGACCACGAAACATTTAAAACATTTTACCAACAAGAACTTGTGGGGTTTATTGTCTGCTGAAAGGCAAATGCCAAAAAAGGAAAAAGAAAAAAAAAAAAAGAAATGTCTCAAACAACCCTTAGGAAAAGGATCAAGATTTGTCTGGTGTGTGTGTTTGCTGTGTCTGATAGAAATGCAACTGGAGGCACACATTTAATTTTAAGTTTTAAATGTTCTAGTAGCCTCCTTGAAGAAATGAAGAGAGACAAGTAAAATTAATTTTAGTAATGGATTTTGTTTAACTCAGTATAGCCAAACTATTATCATTTCGACATGTCATCAATATAAAAATTATTGCGATATTCTACCTGCTTTTTTTTTTTTTTCATATTCGGCCTCCAGATAGGTTGTGTGTTTTCACCTGCAGACTGGTTGAATTTGGTCTAATGCCATTTTAAGTGCTCAGCCACCATACGTGACTCGTGGCTGTGACATTCAGGAGTAAAGCTCAGCTCTGGAACCTCCTATCAGAAAGAGAAGCCCAGCCATAGCCCATTAGAGAAAGTGAAATTTTTGTTTTATTTTATTAACAGCAAAATATGGGTCGGGTGCAGTGGCTCACACTTGTAATCCCAACCCTTTAGGAGGCTGAGGCAGGAGGATCGCTTGAAACCTGGAGTTTGAGACCAGCCTGGGCAACGTTGCAAGACCCCGTCTCTACAAAAAATAAATTAAAAAGTTTGTGGGGCCGGTGATGCTCACCTGTATAGCCCCAGCTACCCAGGAGGCTGAGGTGGGAGGATCGTTTGAGCCTGGAAGTTTGAAGCTGCAGTGAGCTGAGACTGTGCCACTGCACTTCAATATGGGGGACAGAGCCAGACCCTGTCTCCAAACAGAAACAAAAACAAAAAAAACCAAAAAGCAAAACATCTCCAACCTGACTTTTTGGATCCTCTTCGCAAAACGCAGATTAGTGTCCCCAGAGGCAGCAGAGCTCTGAGTGAAGCAGTCGGGGGTATGCTCTGCCTGCCTTCTGCTCAATAGTCCTTCCCTGTCGTCCCCTGCAGGTCTGGTTCCAGAACGCCCGAGCCAAGTTCAGGCGCAACCTCTTACGGCAGGAAAACACGGGCGTGGACAAGTCGACAGACACGGCGCTGCAGACAGGGACGCCATCGGGCCCGGCCTCGGAGCTCTCCAACGCCTCCCTCAGCCCCTCCAGCACGCCCACCACCCTGACAGACTTGACTAGCCCCACCCTGCCAACTGTGACGTCCGTCTTAACTTCTGTGCCTGGCAACCTGGAGGGCCATGAGCCTCACAGCCCCTCACAAACGACTCTTACCAACCTTTTCTAATGACTCGCACCCTCCCACCCCACAATTTCTTTAAAAAAGAAATTATCTTTAGTTGAATTCCAAGTGTATTTTAAAATAGAGGCTTTGAGCAACTAACTAACCACATTTTAGGATCTCGCCTGGAAACAGAGGAAAAAAAAAACAAGTGTGCACCCGGCTAATGCAGCGGTGTGGACCGAGGAGCAACTTGGAAGATCTACCTGCAACACAACATTTGTGTCACTGTACAGTTTTGTGGACTGAGCGAGGAAAAACAACAAATAATTTAAGTTGGCTAGAGCTTCTGTATTTTCAAAGACTGCCACGTGCCTTAGGAATACTGTTTTATCTCCATACTTTGGATGACTTGTTCATTTTTCTCTCCCTCTTTTTCTCTGTATATTTATGACCAGAGCAAAAATGTAAAAAACAAAAAACAACAAAAAAAAGTTTGTTACTTTGAATAGTCCTAAAAAGAAAAAAAGAAAAAAAGAAAAAAAAAGGAAAAATCAAACCCCCTCCAACGGTCGCTTTGTTGTTTTAGAATTTTAAGGTGGAAGTCTGTTCGAATATCAGAATTTGTAAAATCTAACCAGTAATAAAACCACTTATCGAAACTACTTGGTCCTGCTGCCATTTGGTTGGGTGTGAAATTCACAGGACCTAAGAGTTTTACCGAAGCCCAGAGATAAATTCTAGGTCTTCACGTCTTCATCACATATTCCTGGGGCTCCTGTCTTATGCCAGGCTTTGGACAGATTACGGAGATGCAAAGACAGAGATCCAGTTCCTGCTCTCAAGGAATCAGAGTGGTGACACAGGACAGACAAAAGATATCTTAACAGGGTGTGATATGTCCTCAAGTGGAGGATATGCAAAGTCTTCATTCATTCATTCATTCATTCATTCATTCTTTCAAATATTTAATGAGCACACCCTGCCAGATGCTCGTGATGCAGAAGTCGGAGGCTCTTTTCTGCTCCTGGCTGGGCTGGAAGGCATGTCAGGCCATGAGGCAGGCCTCCTGAAAAACCTGCAGCTTTTCCCTATGAGTAGTGAACGCAGTTACCAAAGGGCAGCTTAAGCTCCGGTTTTCCTAATGACACAAAATCTGAAAATCGCCAGAGAGGGCAAAAGCAAATGAATTCTGTTCCTTTCCTAAAATTTCAGGGAATCTCAGAAACCCAGAGAAAAGACACACCCAGAGAGGAGGGAGGGTTGGAGCCAGGCAGAATGAGGTTGGAATTCATACTATTGAGCCGGGTGAGCTGAAGGAAGTCGTTTCATTTCTTTGGGCGTCAGTTTCCTCAGCTATGAGATGAAGGAATGACCCTTGCGCGGCAGTTGTAGTGGGGGCAAAGGTAAGATGTCTTGAAGGGCCCAGCAGAAGGCCTGACATAGAGTAGGGCTCGATGCATTGTAGTAAATGACAGATAGGTGATGTGAGGACTCCGCAGGTGGACAGCAGGAATGTGTGTATCCAGGCATCCTCTGGCATTGCTGAATGCACCAAGCAGGTGTGGTGTCTGTCCCCCAGACATCTGACACCCCTCATCTCTCACTGTGAGCCCTGCTTCGGAGTACTCTGCTACCAGCTTCACTGGATGTCAGCCGTTACCCACCCAAATGTCCCTGCAATGACTCCACCAACTTGATCATCCAGATGGAAAATCATGGCCACTGTCAGGAGGAAACAGCCAGGCAAGAGTGGCAGAAGTACCATCCAGTCCAGGACTGGAGTCTCTCTCTCCTCCTCCCTCTGCCATCATTGTTGGGACAGGGTGGAGGGAGGGAGTGGGGCAGGAATGGGCTGAGTGTGCTTCAAGCCCAGACTGACTCACTTTCTGAAATGTTTTTTAAAAACCCCAAGTGCATTGCGTGCGCGCACGCACGCGCGCACACACACACACCCCAACCAAAAAAACTATTGTTGTTGTTATAATGTCTGGCAAACAGTAGGAGCCCAATAAAATTTTTGTAAACTTTTATGTTGCATATACAGTGTACACACATTTGTAATGAACAGCTTGTAGTGTCTTTCAAACGAACACACCCATTTAACTACCACCCAAATCAAGGTGTAGGACACTTTCACCACCCAAAAGTCTCCCTCAGGGCCGCTTCCTTCAGTCTCTCCCAAGATAGCTCCTATTTAAAAAAATCTGTTTTTGATCAATACATTTTTCGCTGAATGAATTCAGGAGACTTAGCAAGATTAGCCAACTTACAGCTAGTGGTGGAAGAGCTAAGATTTGAGCCAGGTCTGTGCCCTCAGATCAAAGGCTCTTACCCTCAAGCAGACACATGTTCATAGTCACTCATCCAAGCAAGGGGGTTCAGAACCTCAACTTTTCTACCTGCCAGATGGGGTCATGGAATCTGTCTGCCACTGATGACTCCGCGAGGGAATGCAAGCAGAGGGCCTGGACTGCAGACAGACAGACACCGTGACGCCAGTTACCCCCAGCAACTCATACGGGTGCCCACAGACACACACGCACGCATGCACATTCTTGAGGCATTCATGGATGGATAGACCCACAGGCTAAGGTCCTCACACAAAGCCACACACACACAGATGCTTGCAGACAGACATAAACAGGCCCAGACGCTCACCAATCTACCTAGACAGACACCCAGACCACCCCACACAGGGAGCCCCGCTCATAAACCTGGGTGTACACACATGCAGATACTCACAGGCACCCAGACGCCCCCGCGTAGCCCGCTGTGCCCCTTGCTCAGGCCCCAACAAAGCTGAGTCTGATTCCTATCTTGTCAGTCAGCACTGGCACCCAGTTGGAGAGGGCCCTGGAATGATGCCCGGGGGTCTCCCACCCCTGCGTAAGAGCATGTTGAGAAGCCAGGGCTGCTGTTGGGCCAGGGGTGGGGACGCCTTGGAGGGGGCATTGCTCTCCACAGGCTCAGAGACTAAGACACACACAGACTTGGGAAGATAGGAACAGAGACAGGGACAGAGACTGCGAGGCAGAGACAGAAAGGGACAGTGACAGAGATACAAAGGCAGAGAGAGAGAGACATAGGCAGAGAGAGAGGCAGAAAGGCAATAGGGAGGGAGAGAGAGGAAGGGAATAAAACAGCAACACAGACAGTGAAGAGGCAGAGACCCACAGGGATGGAGACAGAGACGAAGAGAGTGTCAGAGACACTGGAGAGATGGTGAGACACAGAGAGAAAGATTGAGATTGAGAAGGAAGACTTGGTAAAGGGAGACACTGGGACAGACTCAGAGGCTGAGAGAAACCAAGACTGAGAGACAGCAGGAGAAACAGAGACGGCTTCTGTGAGACTGGGAAGGAGAGACGCTGAGGGAGAGGGAGAGGTGAGCTCAAAAGCCAGACAGAGGCGGAGTGCAGTGGCTCACGCCTGTAATCCCAGCGCTTTGGGAGGCTGAGGTAGGCGGATCATGAGGTCAAGAGATAGAGACCATCCTGGCCAACATGGTGAAATCCCATCTCTACTAAAAGTACAAAAATTAGCTAGGCATGGTGACAAGTGCCTATAGTCTCAGCTACTCGGGAGGCTGAGGCAAGAGAATCGCTTGAACCCGGGAGGCAGAGGTTGCAGTGAGCAGAGATCATGCCACTGCACTCCAGCCTGGTGACAGAGCAAGACTAGGTCTCAAAAAAAAAAGAAAAAAAAAAAAGCCAGACAGATAAGTCAGCGGCGACTCAGACTAAGTGACAGCAGGTAAGGGGAGGCAGGTGCTGAGGCTGGTAGGCCAGCTCTGTCCACCATAATGGGAGGGAAGGAGACAGTAGCGTCACCACAGCCACCTGCAGCTCTGGGGACCTATCCAAACCTCCCCACATACTGACTGTAGTGGGGATTGGGGGCCACCCAACCCTCTATAAATATGGACAAATACCTTGTTCTTGAGACCCACACCCAGGCCTGGCATTAGGCAGTCTTCAGGGCCGGGGGTCTCCACCCTAGCCCTACCCCACCCTGCCAAGTCTGCCTTCCTCCAGGGTGGGCAGGTCTGGAGCAGACGGAAGAGAGCTTCGCACTCTTCTCTGCTCTGAAAGAGTTTTGGCAAGGTACTCAGCCACTTTGAATCTCAGTCTCGTCATCTGTAAAATGGGACCAACGGTGTTCACTTGCAGGGTGCTGTGGGGATTCAGTGAAAGCCTGTGTACCTGCTTTATTCATGGTGTGACTAACTCCCAGGGGGGCCACAGTGATGGTGTGAGGCACTATCTCAAAGTTGAAAGAGACTCAAAGGAGGAGATGGGTTGGGTTGGGCTCTCGAATGAACAGAAGGTGATCAGATGGAGAAGTGAGCAAGGGAGGATTCCTGGCTGAGGAGCAGGCCAGATCACAGGCAAGAGGATGTGCCGCAGGCTCAGGAGTGGAGGGCAGCTTCCCAGCTGTGGATGCCCTGGAGAGGTTGGTGAAGCTCAGCTCGAGGAGGACCTTATCTAAGGCTGGGGGATGTGATGAGGCCAGGGGCCTGAAGGTCCAGCAGGACTCCCCTGCTCTTTCTCGGGTGACAGAACCCCTCTCCTCCCCGTACTTATGCTGGAGTCCCACGTGGCAGCACTGGCTTCCTGGAGAGCAGTGTTTGCTGCTGTGGACTGTATGACCTGCTGGCAAGGATGGACAACTCCAGGCTACACCTGCCAGCCGCTGCCCCAGGGAGGGCCACTGTGGGCTCTTTGGCTCCTGGAGACTCTGTGTGGTGTGACCTCGGCTCATTGCAACCTCTGCCTCCCGGGTTCAAGCAATTGCCCTGTCTCAGCCTCCCCAGTAGCTGGGATTACAGGCATGCACCACCACACCTGGCTGATTTCTGTATTTTTAGTAGAGATGGAGTTTCACCATTTTGGCTGGGCTGGTCTCGAACTCCTGACCTCAAGTGATCTGCCTGCCTCAGCCTCCCAAAATGTTGGGATCACAGGCGTGAGCTACTGTGCCCGGACTGCCAGCAGGCCCTTTATACCTTCCTTTTTACCCTGTGTCCCTCCCTCTCTCCTCAACCCAGTACCGGGCACCTGAGGCTGGTGATGTGGAGATGATTTGGCCAACAGCCCTCCCCTCTGGCTCCCAGGCTCTCTGGGAGACAGGTACGATAGCCAGCTACGGTACAGCAGGAAGGAAGCCTGGGAGTTATGGGAGCCCAAGGTTGGAGAGTCTCATTCTGCAAATCGTGGAAGTCCTATCTAACACTCTGCAACTGGCGATGATTTCGTACAGTCATTATCTCATTGAATCCTTGCCTCTGGGAGGCAGGGATGAGCACTTTGTTTCACACAGAAGGAAGCCAAGGAGAAGCCACTTGCCCAGGATGACACCGTTCAGGGACCACAGAGACATTTCCGTGACAATTCAATTGAATTCAGCCAGCATGAGTCAATCTGTCCCTGGTGCCACACATGGTGGCTAGGGGTACCTAGGCAATTGCAATCCTTGCTAGGGGCTGGCAGATGCAGACTAGGTGCGAGGACAGCTGGGACTGGGCGTTCAAGAAGTCAAGAAGCCCAGAAGAGGCTGCCAACACAGACTGGGGTTTGGGGGGACTTTTAGAGTTGGAAGAGCAAGCAATTGACCTAGAAGTGTTTGAGTCGGGAGGAGGGACGGGGGGAGAGGGGAGAGGGTAGAAGCACATGCTCAGGGTGTGGTATTTTTCCACTAGTGAACAGCACCCTTGTGGACAGGAGAAAGAGAATCACTGCCAATTCTTTGGAGCTGGAAGCAGCCGAGAAGAGCCTCTGGCTGGCGCTGCTCATCAGAACCACTCCGGCAGCGTTTCCACATTCCCCTGCTGGCTCGCCACCACTTCCTGGGGAGGAGCGCAGGCTAGTGTGTCTTATAAAAAACTTGTTATTGTGGAAAATTTCAAACATAAACAAAGTAAACAGAAGGGTACAATGAACCTTCATGTACTCCCTGCTCAGCTTCCAGTTATCAACATTCACTCAGTCTTTTTTTTTTTTTTTTTTTTTGAGACTGAGTCTTGCTCTGTCACCCTGGCTGGAGTGCAGTGGCATGATCTTGGCTCACTGCAACCTCTGCCTCCCGGGTTCAAGTGATTCTCCTGCCTCAGCCTCCCGCGTAGCTGGGATTACAGGTGTCTGCCACCACGCATGGCTATTTTTTGGTATTTTTAGTAGAGACGGGGTTTCACTGCGTTGGCCAGGCTGGTTTCGAACTCCTGACCTTGTGATCTGCCCGCCTCGGCCTCCCAAAGTGTTGGGATTACCGGCGTGAGCCACCGCTCCTGACCAACATCCACTCACTCTTGTAACCTCTATACTCCACCCATTCCCTGCTTCCAACTTAATGATGATGATTGATGGCGATGACCTGTGCATTTTTTTTTTTTTTTTTTTTTTTGAGACGGAGTCTCGCTCTGTCGCCCAGGCTGGGGTGCAGTGGCCGGATCTCAGCTCACTGTAAGCTCCGCCTCCTGGGTTTGCGCCATTCTCCTGCCTCAGCCTCCCGAGTAGCTGGGACTACAGGCGCCCGCCACCTCACCCGGCTAGTTTTTTGTATTTTTTTAGTAGAGATGGGGTTTCACGGTGTTAGCCAGGATGGTCTCGATCTCCTGACCTCATGATCCACCCGTCTCGGCCTCCCAAAGTGCTGGGATTACAGGCTTGAGCCACCGCGCCCGGCCGACCTGTGCATTTTTTAAAAGTCCCTCAAGGATTCTGACAGGCACATCCTTCATCTTAGGGATGATCAGGGTAAGCTCAAAGAGGAGAAGGGGCTTACCTATGGGCACCTAGCTGGGATGCAGCAGACAGGGGGTTGTCTGGCTGAAGGACACTTAGTGAGTGCCAGGCCCTCTGCTGGGCAGTGGGGTCATGAGTGAATATGATGGTCCCCGCCTTCACGGAGCTCAGAGTCTACCAAGGAAGACAAATGCCAAACACCCTCAAAAGTACTTACTGATGTCTGTGATGAGGCCTGTGTGAGACCATGAGAGTGCAGACACCGGCAAGAAAAAGGAGAGCTTCTTGGAGAAAATTATCAATAACCAGCTAAGTGTATGGAAATTAACTCACAAGTGGGAGGAGAGGAGAAACGAGTAATAGTATGTGCAAAGGTCCTGAGGCCCAGAGGTCCACAGCTCTAAAAGGTAGCCAGTTGGCGGGAGCTGTCAGAGCAAGGGCCAAGGTAGTGGGAGGTGGGGCTGAGGACACAGCCAGGGGCTTTCCAGGGAGTATGTCTGGGTCTCAATTCCAAGAGCACCAGGAAGATAGAAATGAAGGCAGGGGAGGAGGGGGCAGGGGGTGAATGTGAGGGGCCTCTTAAAGCTGCCAAGTAATGGGACATCTGGCTAGGTGGAGGCAGAGGGAATGGACCAGTTATGGGGGGAGGGAGAGCCAGGAGGGATCAGGATCCTAACCAGGTGGATGCTGTGGCCCTTCACTACAATGAGGAAAGTCATCAGCAAGAGGAAGGGGGAAGATGATTGGGGATTTGTGGTTTAGATTTGCTGAGTTTTTGACGTCTTTGAGACATCCAAGTACTGGCCTGGTCTTTCCCCTCAAGGGGCTCCCAGTCAGATGGAGGAGGCATGAAAGGGACCTGGGACACTTATCCAGTGCTTCTCTTCTTTGAATTTCCCAGCTATCCTGAGCAAGCGTGTCCTCAAACTGGCATTTGAGGCTTGGTCACAAGTTAGTCCCTGCCCACTTCTCTGGTGCAGGACTTGGGACCTACCTACCCATCTTTGGGCTTAAAGCCAGCCAGGTGCACCAAACTCACCAATACTTTGCGTGCTGGGTGGGCTCTCCACCTGGGGGTCTTCCCAAAAACTTCTGCTCAAGTGTCCCCTCCTCTCTGGAACCTTCTCTGATGTCACCTCCTCCCTCCTCACCACGCAGGGCTGAAGGGGGCAGGGGTGGATGTGAGGGGGTTCCTAAAGCCACCAGGTAATGGGACATCTGGCGAGGTGGAGGCAGAGGGAATAACCCCAGTGGTACTTGTCTATTCTCCCTGCATCCCTACCCCAACATCAACAGGGCCACATGGGGCTGGCCTGTGACTGCCCGGCTCAGTATGAATCTGTGGGTGCATATGTTTTGAAAGTATTTTATCCCCTCTCTTTCCTGCTACTGTAAGCTCCATGACTCAGCCTCTCCATCTTCATATTACTCCTGGCCCGGATGAATCCCTCCTAAATAGTTCCTAAGTCCTAGAGAGGGTAAATGTTAGCTTGAGCGTTCCCTACAGTTGAAATCTAGTCCTTAGGGGTTGGGTGCTGGATTCTGTCCTGCCACTTACTGCTGTGGGATCCTGGGCAAAGTACTGAGCTTCCAGGATTTGTCGTCTGTAAAACGGGGGTAGCGATGCCACCTACTTCTTAGGGTTTTGTGAACGTTGAATGGTGTAACTCACGCAGCCATAGCGTTTAGCAGAGTGCCTGGCTCATCACAGTCCTCCGTTCCTGGGAGCTGTTGCTATTTATTCAGCTCCGTCTTTCCATTCAGGCCCCTCTAGCGTGTTTGCCCCTTGAAAAGAGGCGAGGGAGGGCTCCCACTCTGGGACGGCCGCAGTGGTTCTCAGAGCTTGGGGTGGGGGTGGGCTTGGGGTGGTTCCGGGCAGGGGGGTGGCCGCAGGCCTGGAGCTGTCAGAGGAGGCCCCTGGGGACTGGGAAACAGGGGCGGAAGCCAGAGCCGAGGTCGGATCCGGCGAGGTGGGCAGAGTAGACATCCTGCGGGGGCGCCCCCTGCCCGGACCGAGGCACGGTCCCGGGGGAGCCGGCCCGGGCACCGCGGCCATCGGAGCTGGGACGCCGGGTCTGGGGCGACAGAGCCGCCGCAGGGGCCGGATGAGGGCGCCCCCTGGCGGGGCACCGCGGCATCGTCCCGGGTCTCTCCCTCTCGTCCTCTCCAGGCTGGGTGGGGTGTTTGTGGAGGAAATTCCCCTCAGGGAGGGGTGTCAGGGACTCCGGAGAGCTGTTTCGGGCTCCGGACGCTTTCCTGGGCTCCAAAACTGGGAGTGACGCTTTTGAGCCCTCACGTGTGCGTTAAGCCGTACTGCGTTAAGCAGGTGGCAGCCCACGGCACAGGCATTGGCGCGGTGGGTCCCCCAGGGTCCTCCTCTCCCTTAGCCTCATTCCTTGGGCTTCTGGGCAGGGGTGTTGGGCTCAAGCCTGAGAGGGTCCTCCAGTATGGAAGGGGTGAGGGTTGTGCAGTTCCACACCCCCATCCTGGGTGCCCCCAGGGTCTGCCTGCGGGGCCCTCGGAGGACTGGACCCTGTGTATGGCCTGTGATGAGTGGGGGTGGGGCTGCTGTGAGGCTGGGTGGAGGTCTGTAGTGTGTGCTGCTGTCAGCGAATCTGAGTGTGGCTGTGCTGCGGTGTTAGTGTGGGAGCGTCTGTATGTGTTGAGACGTGTGTTTTTGTGTACGTTTTTAGGGGGATGTGTACAAGTATGTCTGCAAGTGTGTCTGTGATCAGTGGTGTGTGTGTGTGTGTGTAATCAGATGTGTGTGTACTCAGATGTGTGTGTCTGTGTTCAGAGTTTTGTGTGAGTCCGTGTGCTGATTGTTCAGGTGTACACAGCTGTTCAGGGTGGCTTTGGCTCGTGTGATGCAGGTTGGAGTGTGTGTTGGGGCTGAGGGGTGAGCTGGGCCTGTCTGAGGAGGGAGTGAAAGCCCTAATCAGTTTCCACCCACCAGAAGGGTGGCGGAACCCCTGTCCTGTCTGCTTCCCTCAGCACCATCAGGCCCAATATTTTCCTTTCCTGCCTCCCCTGACCCCCACCTGCACCAAAGGCCAGCTCTTTATGCCTCATTTTAGAGACAAGAAAGCCAGGCCGAAGTGCAGGGGCACTGGCCCAGGAACACTTGGCCGAAAAGCAGTGGAACCAGGGTCTTGGCTGGACTCCCGACTCCAGCCCGAATTCTTTCCTCTCCCAGGAGGGCCCTGTGCACCCTTCGCCCAGCCTGAGGCTGGGGTGAGGACAGCTTTCTGGGCTGGGCTGCGTGGGGAGCAGGACACAAAAGGCCCAGTGTCTGCCCCTGCCTCCCCCTCCTGGCCCTGCCCTGCTCCAGGAGCCGGGTGGGTGTCCAACGCCAGACTGGGCAAAGAGGGGCACGTGATACTCATGTTCACGCGGGCACCCAGCCCCAGAACTGGACCCACCTGAGCCCTGCACGGTCCCATGGGCTGTCTCTGGTTGGGTGTGACGAGGAAACAAAGCTCTGGCCACATTTTAGGATCCTGGCGCCAGCTCTCAAAGCGCTCCAGCTTGTCCTGCTCTGGGAAGGGATTGATGAGTAATTAAGATGATGATGATATCAACACAACATATTAAAAGAAACAGAATGATTGCTACTGTTTGCTGAGGCCTGACTATGTGCTGTTGCTAAGTTCTGGGAGGCAGTGATGCACGCTGGTTAGGACCTTGGACCACAGTGTCAGCCAGAGCCAGGATTATTTCCCAGCAATGTTGTCCAGCTGTGTTACCTCGGTCAAGTATATACTTTAAAGTATATACTTAAAAACCCTTCCTGCCATTGAATAAGTATAGCAAGTATTTGCTCTTATTTTTGCGATCTTCTTGGCTCCCTCCCTGTGGTGACCTGGGAGGTAGGTACTGTTATCCCCACTCTACAGACGAGAAAACTGAGGCTGAGCCATTTGCTATAGGTCACAAAACAAGGGGTGTCCAGGCTGGATTCTGATGCCAGGTCCTGTATCCCAGGCTGTATTCTCCCGCTGATGTTGATAGGTTAGGTCATTGCTGATAGTATTAACCCTCTAATAGTCCAGAAAGTACTTCTTCCATGTGCATTGACTTTGACTCTTATCAGAGTCTTTTTTTTTTTTTTTGAGACGGAGCTTCTCTCTTGTTGCCCAGGCTGGAGTGCAGTGGTGCAATCTTGGCTCGCCGAAACCTCCGCCTCCCCAGGTTCAAGTGATTCTCCTGCCTCAGCCTCCTGAGTAGCTGGGATTACAGGCATGTGCCACCACACCCGGATAATTTTTGTATTTTCAGCAGAGATGGGGTTTCTCCATGTTGGTCAGGCTGGTCTTGAGCTCCTGACCTCAGGTGATCTGCCCACCTCCGCCTTCCAAAGTGCTGGGATTACAGGCGTGAGACACTGCACCCAGCAACTCTCATTAGAGTCTTAAGATGAGTATTTAATATTAGCATCTCCCTTGGGTGAATGGGAGAAATTGAGGCCTAGAAAGAGATAGTGGCTTCTCCAAGGTGACACAGCAAGTAGATGGCAGAGTCAGCATTCTAGGTCTTTCCATTAATAAACAGCATGGTTTTAGGCAATTATGGTTTGGGGGGTATGCCTACTGTGCTACTGTGCATTGGGCTGCTTGCTAACACTGTGCTCACATGATCCTTTGTGATTCTTATAACATCCTCTAGTCATTCCACATTCTACTGGGTTTCTTCACTGGTCCTGGCTCTGTGTATACATGTATCTCCACTCCTCTCAACCTGGACCTCCAGAGGACCAGACCAAAATGTGGTTTACCATGGAGTGCCCAGGGCCAGCACCGGGCCTGGCACAAAGTAGGTGCCTAGGCTGGCAGGGAACACATGGTTCCATAGGCAAGAGAGGTTATCAAAAGAAGTGGGTTGATGGGAGGCTGGGTGTGGTGGCTCACACCTGTAATCCCAGAGTTTTAGGAGGCCAAGGCAGGAGGATCACTTGTAGAACTTCGAGGCTCCAGGGAGCTCTGTTTACACCACGGTGCTCCAGCCTGGTGGCAGACTGAGGCCCTGTCTCTAAAAAGGAAAAACAAGAAAAGAGGGGCTTGATGGGAACTGGCGAGGGAATATAACTGGACCACTGGACCAGTGGAGTCAGGGTGGGAGGTTCACGAGGCCACCCTGAAAGGCACATGTCTGTGCTGAGACGGAAAGGCAGGTGGCCATGACATATTGACATTCCATGGAGACTCGGTCCTGTGGGATATTTTGTGCCAGACATTAGTTATGATTTAAGGGTGTAGTATTTATCTCTTTTAATCCTCGAAATGTCTCACTTAATTCTCAAAACTTGAGGTTGGTACAAATATTAGTCTCCTTTTACAGATGAAGAGATTTAGGTATAAGGTGTGAGATTATGCAGCTGGCAGAGTTGGGATATGAACCGTGGCCATCCGCCTCCCTCCAAGCAAAGATGGGTGTGGGGTGGGGGTGAGATGCACCCTCACTTGTCCCCTTTCATTCGTCCCGCAATTCTGTGAAGGTCTGCCTTAGCTCTCCTTCTATTTTTTATTTTTTTCTTTTTTTGAAACAGAGTCTCACTTTGTGGCCCATGCTGGAGGGCAGTGGCTCCATCTCGGCTCACCGCAGCCTACGCCTCCTGGATTCAAGCGATCCTCCCACCTCAGCCTCCTGAGTAGCTACCTCTCCTTAATTTTAAATGAGGAAAGCAGGCTCCGTGTAAAGAGGAGTTCTCCCCTAATTTTCTCTCAGCACAGGCCCAGTCCGCGGTGCCTTCCTGGTTCCCATCCCTCCCTCGCCGCCGCCCCTGAGCAGGGCCGGGCATGCAGCAGGCGTTCATGGCGTGCTGCTGATGGATGCCTGGACCGGGTCCCCTGGGCTCTGAGCCCGGGGCGGGGGTGGGGCCATAACTGGGCCCCGGGGGGTTGGGAGGGCGTGGAGGGGAGGGGCGCAGGGGGTGCGGGTTGGGGGTGCGCCGGCGGTGCGGCTGGGGCTGGCAGGAGAAGGGTTAAGAACAAGCACTCATTAACTGACTCCTGCTTGCTGAGCGCACGTGCAGGGTGGTCTGGGCTCAGGGTTCAGGGAGCCTTTGGGTGGCCCCCTGAGAGCTGGTCTTCCAACACATGGGACCCCCGGAGTTCAGCCCGAGCCCCCGGGGAGCTGTCAGGACGGGTCCTCTCTGGGGTGAGCCAGCGTCTGCGGCCCGCGGCTCCCAACTAGCAGGCCGGGAAACGCCTGTTGCTGCTTTTGTTTTTCCATCAACAACCGGGCTTACGTAAACTCCTCGCCGGCTCGGGGCTGCCAGCGCGGGGGAGGCGGTCTAATCTGATAGGGGCTGTGCCAGGGCCGGGGTTCCCTGCGTGTCCCAGCACAGGCCCCGCGGAGAGAGCCCCAGCGGCGGGCTGGGGGCGGGGATTGGCACCCCCGGGGGTCCGTCCTCCCAGTCCCAGAGGGGACAGCTGGGTCCTCTCCCTGCAAGACATAACCAGGGGCAGTGGTCCTCAACCTCCCATCTGCAGGTGTCCAGCAGGAAAAGGACCCCCTTCACCCCCGCCCACAGAGAGGGGTAAGGAACCTGCAGTGACACTGGGGTGGCTTCGTCACCTGGGTCCCCTGGCTTCCAACTCCAGCTTTGTGCTAGACTAGTGGTGCTCAGAGTACAATGTGCTTCGCAAAAAGGGTCCAGGAATCAGCGCGGTGGGGGTGGGGGAGGGGGCGGCGGGAGAAACTTTTTGTTTTGAATTTTTTTCAAAATTCCGGAAGTGCACAATAGTACAATGAACTGGTACAGGCCCTTGCTAGATTCACCAAGTGTCAACCTTCTGACGCTTTTGCACGCTTGCTGTCTCTCCCCATCCCCTCCCCACGTATATCCTTGAGGTGGACAATATTTTTGTCCCCATTTTACAGGTGGGGAAACTAAGGTTTAGATAGCGAATATAACTTGTCCAAGAAAGTATCGAAGCTGACATAGATAATCTCAGATCTCGGATGAAAACTTTTACTCTTTTGCTTTCTTGGTGATTTTTCTGAGTTATATACATTTCTCTCTCTTTTTCTGAGGGGTTACCACATACACATAGTATATGTAAAATAGGCAGTTTCCCTAGCCGGACATCCTAGTTCCTTACTTAAAAGCAGGCTCTGTTACCTGTTTCTTGCCCATCTTTCCAGAGATATTCTATGCCTGTGAAGACATGTCCATAAAGTATTTTTCACAAAATGGTGTGTGTGTGTGTGTGTGTGTGTGTGTGTGTTGTTGTTGTTGTCGTTTTGAGAGAGGGTTTCTCACTGTACTCCCAGGCTGGAGTACAGTGACACCATCATGGCTCCCTGCAGCCTCCACCTCCCAGGCTCCAGGCGATCCTCCCACCTCAGCCTCCCTGGTAGCTGGGACCAGAGAGTGCACCACCATGCCCGGCTAACTTTTCTATTTTGTGTAGAAATGGGGTTTAGCCATACGTGTCAGGTTGGTCTTGAACTCCTGGGCTCAAGCAATCCTCCTGTCTCAGCCTCCCAAAGTGCTGGGATTACAAGTGTGAGTCACTGTAGCCAGCCTTACAAAATGGTATTGCATTGGACAGATTTTTCTATACTTTGCTTCCCTGCTGCCTGCCTCTTAACTATGGTATTACAGAGACTTCTCCATACTGGAAATATAAAATGCTCCTTTCTTTTAAACCAGTGCATAGTGTTCCACTGAACAGATGTTCCATAATTGATTTCACTGTGCCCTATGGACAGGAAATTAGGCTGTTTCCAATCTATTGTTATTATAAGCAAAACTGCAACACATATCCACATTCCTACATCAATTTGCACATGTGCAAGTGTATTTGTATGGTAAATTCCTAGAAATGGAAATGCTGGGTTAAAGGGTATGCAGATTTTGAATTTACTTAGATATTGCCAAATCACTCTTCAGGGAGGTTGCACCAATTTGCCCTCCCACTTGCAATGAATGAGAATGTCTGTTTCCCACACTCTTGCCAACACAGCGTGTTATCGAACCTTTTTATCTTTGTCAATCTGTTAGATATAAAATAATATCTCGTAGCTGTAATCTCATTTCTCCTACTACAAGAGAGGTTGACCATGTTTTCATATGACTGAGAATCATTTACATTTTCTTTCCTGGGAACTGTTTGTTTATATCCTTTGCCTATCTTTTAATTAGGTTGGTTTTTTTTTCTTCCTGATATGCAGGAGCTCTTAATATCAGCCCTTTGTTGATAACATATGATATGTCTATACTATATGTGTCTTTTGACTTTATTTATATTATTTGTATGCAGAATTAAAAATAATTTTATGTGGCTAAATTTATCAATCTTTTTATTGCTGGATTCAGTTTTTTAAAATCCATACTTTAAAAGGCCTTCTTTACTATATGAATGTAAAGTACCCCTAGATTTTCTTCATTCTAGAATTTGTTTTTGTGGAAGATGTGAGGTAGGGATTCTGCTCTTTCTCTCTGGGTGACTCTGGTTGTCCCAACACTATTGATGAAATAATCTATCTTTTTGTCATTGATTAGCAATGCCACTTTTATCATATACTAAATTCCTGTAACGTATGCAGTGTTTGAGTGCTTTAGCAGTTTCCCTGGGCTATCCTAACACATTCCCACAAACTGTGTAGTTGAAAACAACAGAAATTCATTCTCTCGAAGTTCAGGAGCCGGTAAATCTAAATTAAGGTGTCTGTAGGGCCACGTTTCTTCTGGTGATGCTGGTGAACAGACCATGCCACGCATTTCTCCTAACAGCCAGTGGTTGTTGGCATTCCTGAGGTTGTGGCACCTTCACTCTAATCTCTGTCTCTGTCTTCACATGGCCTCCTCTCTGTGTTTATGTCTGTGTCCAAATTTCACTCATTTGTGAGGACACCAACCGTTGGATTGGGGTCTAATCCAATATGACCTTCATCCAGTATGACCTCATCATGCTTTAACTACATCTACAATGATGTTTCTAGTTAAGGGCATGTTTGCAGTACCAGGGGTTAGGACTTAAATGTATCTTTTATTGCAGGGGCACAATTCTACCTATTACAACTATGCATTCTTTTTTTTTTTTTATTTTGAGATGGAGTCTCGCTCTGTCACCCAGGCTGGAGTGCAGTGTCTCTGCTCACTGCAACCTCCGCCTCCCGGGTTCAAGCAATTCTCCTGCCTCAGCCTCCTGAGTAGCTGGGATTACAGGTACACACCACCATGCCTGGCTAAGTTTTGTATATTTAGCGGGGATGGGGTTTCGCTGCCAGTTTGGTCTCCAACTTCCAGCCTCAGGTGATCTGCCTGCCTCAGCCTCCCAAAGTGCTGGGATTACAGAAGTGAGCCACTGCACCTGGCCACTTTCAATTTTTCTATTCTGTTCCATTGATCCATCTGCCTAAAATGCGCCAATACCAGTATTTAAAATATCATAGATGGATCTTATGTTCTAATATGTGTTAGACTAGTACCCAGTCATTACTCTTTTCTTTCAAAATTTTCTTGTTTATATTTTCCTTGTTTATATCATATTCCTTGTTTATATGGAGTTTAGAATCAACTTATCGGCTTGCTTATTTTTAAAAATCCTATTGGCGTTTTTATCACAACACACACAACCAATTTATATGCTCAAGTTTTCATTTGTGTCCCTCAGCAATTTATTAGTGTTTACTTCCAATAAATCTCATACATTTTATTTTTGTTGCATTGATTTCTAAATATTTTGTCCTTTTGGCTGCTATCATAAACAGGAACTTCTCTTTCACTATCTCTTCTAACTGGTTCTTTACTTTGATGAGGACTATTAATTACAATATACTAATTTTGCAATCAACCACCATACTGAGTTCTTGTATTATTATTATGTATTTTTTGAGACAGGATCTCACTCTGTTGCCCAGGCTGCAGTGCAATGGCATGGTCATACTCCCCGCAGCCATGAACTCATGGACTCAAGTAATCCTCCTGCCTCAGCCTCCTGAGTAGCTGGGACTACAGGCGTGCACCACCATGCCTCACTAATTTTTTAATTGTTTGTGGAGATAGGGTCTTGCTATGTTGCCCAGGCTGGTCTTGAAATCCAGGCCTCAAGCAATCCTTCTATCTTGGCCTCCCAAAGTGCTAGGATTATAGGCATGAGCTACCATACAAGGCCTCTTATATTATGTATAATGGCTTTTCAGTGGATTCTGTAAATAATAACCCATTTTTCTCCTCCTTTCTAATTCTTATACATCTTATTTCTTTTCCTTGTCTAATTGTGTAGGCTGGTACTTTGTCAGAACAATGTTAAGTAATAATGTTAAAAACAGATGGCCAGGCACGGTGGCTCATGCCTGTAATCCCAGCACTTTAGGAGGCTGAGGCAGGTGAATCACCTGAGGTCAGGAGTTCAAGGCCAATCTGGCCAACATGGTGAAACTCCGTCTCTACTAAAAAATACAAAAATTAGCCGGTCATGATGGTGGGCGCCTGCAATCCCAGCTACTCGGGAAGCTGAGGCAGGAGAATTGCTGGAACCCGGGAGGCAGAGGTTGCAGTGAGACGAGATCACGCCACTGCACTCCAGCCTGGGCCGAAGACAGCAAGACTCCATCTCAAACAAACAAACAAACAAACAAACCACAAAACAAAACAAAAAATACAGACACATTTTCTTACTCTTGATCATAATGGGAACGCTTTCAGTGTTTCCTCTTTAAGCATGATGCTGGCTTTTAGGTTGAAATTAATATTTTATCGTGTTTAAACATTTTCCGATTTTATTAAGAAAGAAAAGCTCTTTCTGAACTTTCTAGGCTGTCTCCTTCTCTGGCCTCCTCCACGTACAACCCAGACCCTTCAGTACTGAGTTAGTCACTCACCTCCTCAGTGCGCCGTGTTGTATAAGGCATTCTAGCCATTACCCCTTGCTAGTCCCTCTTCATGAAATACCCTTCTCCCAAGCTTCTCTCAGGCAAGGTGCAGATAAATATCATCTCTGGGAAGCTTCCCAGGCAGTTCTTCCCTCGACCTTGTCTCCTCCACGCCCTTCTCATGATGACCTCTCTGTAATTACCTGCGTTCACCTCTGCTCTTCACACCAGCCTGTGAGCATCCTGGTGTGTGTGTGTGGGGATGGGGGTGACATGTCTGGGTTATTTCTGTGTGCTTGGATTAGGGCCCCGATAGAGTAAATACATCATCACTGTGGTTTTGGATGAATGAATACTAAATAAAAGCTAACATTTACCAAGTGCTCAGTAAGTGCCAGGCTCCAGGGTAAGCACTTCCCACTCACTGTCTCATTTACTACAGCACCCTGTGAGGTAGAGGTGTATTGTCTCCACCTTGAGATAAGCAAATTAAATCTCAGAGAGGTTAAGGAACATATGCAAGGTCACACAGCCAGGAAGTGACTTCAGGTTGGTCTGACTCCAGGGCTGAGAATTTAAGTCTCTAGGCCATTCTGAATGGCTACAAATGTTAGCTTTTATTTTTTTTAATTTATTTATTTATTTTTTTTTTTTTGAGACGGAGTCTCGCTCTGTCACCCAGGCTGGAGTGCAGTGGCGAGATCTCGGCTCACTGCAAGCTCCACCTCCCGGGTTCACGCCATTCTCCCGCCTCAGCCTCCGAGTAGCTGGGACTACAGGCGCCCGCCACCACGCCCGGCTAGTTTTTTGTATTTTTAGTAGAGACGGGGTTTCACCATGTTAGCTAGGATGGTCTCGATCTCCTGACCTCGTGATCCACCCGCCTCGGCCTCCCAAAGTGCTGGGATTACAGGCTTGAGCCACCGCGCCCGGCCCATGTTAGCTTTTATAGCCACGAATACGGTAAATGTATGAATGAACAAATGGTACACAGTGAGGCCTGGGGGAGTGGAGCGGTGCTGGGCTTGGACATGGCACCTGTCCAAGTGCCATGGAGAGGAGCCCTGAGATGGTGATTCTTTTCTTGTTGTTGTTGTTAAATACAAACCCTCGTGTCGAGGGCTGACGTTCAATAGATTGCAGTGAGGGAGCTGCTCTGCTACGTATGATGATGAGATGATGAATTTTTTTTCTTTTTAGATGGAGTCTTGCTTTGTTGCCAGGCTGGAGTGTGGTGGCACGATCTCAGCTCACTGCAGCCTCCGCCTGCCTGGTTCAAGTGATGCTCCTGCCTTAGCCTCTCGAGTAGTTGGGACTACAGGCATGCAGCACTCTGCCCGGGGAATTTTTGTATTTTAGTAGAGATGGGGGTTTCACCATGTTTGCCAGGCTGGTCTCGAACTCCTGAACTCAGGTGATCCACCCGCCTTGGTGTCCCAAAGCGCTAGGATTACAGGCGTGAGCCAGCGTTCCCAGCTGAGATGATGTTTCTTTTTTTTTTTTTTTTTTTTTGAGACGGAGTCTCGCTGTGTCGCCCGGCTGGAGTGCAGTGGCCGGATCTCAGCTCATTGCAAGCTCCGCCTCCCGGGTTTTTACGCCATTCTCCTGCCTCAGCCTCCCGAGTAGCTGGGACTACAGGCGCCCACCACCTCGCCCGGCTAGTTTTTTGTATTTTTTTTTAGTAGAGACGGGGTTTCACCGTGTGAGCCAGGATGGTTTCAAACTCCTGACCTCGTGATCCGCCCATCTTGGCCTCCCAAAGTGCTGGGATTACAGGCTTGAGCCACCGCGCCCGGCCGAGATGATGTTTCTTAAGTGACCCAGAGGGTGGGGCAAGAAGTCGGGGCAGGGGTGGGATAATGGGACTATCTGATCTGGTTCGCTCAGGACTGAGGGTTTTCCTGGAATACCGGACTTTCTAGTGCTAAAGTTAGAAAAGCCCTGGCCAAACCTGGATGAGGTGGTCACGCAAGAGGTGCAGCCATCAGCCCCGGATTTCCCGTTTGTGTGAGCAAAGGCTTCTCATGGTCAGGACTAACTAGGGAGCGGGGAGGCAGCCCTAGCAGAGAGTGAGCTCCCTGTCATGCAAGGTATAAAAACAGGACAGGGGAACACTTTCACTTTCATATTTCCCCCTCATCTCTTTGGAATTCCTGGGTGATCTTAACTTTGGGTGTGGGCTCCCAGAATGGTTCTGCTTTGTTCCAAGCTGGAGGGCTCCTGGAAATGAATGAGACAGGCTGAAGGCCCAGTTGCTCACCGTTTGGTGGCTGAATGCTCCTATGGATGGCCTAGGAAGTGTATAAGTGGGCAGAGTTGACAACGTGTATCATGTGAACCTCCTGCCAAGCCCAGGAGCTCCTCCTCCTAATAGCCCTCCTGAAGAAAGGACCCAAGAAAGGGGAACAGAAAACTGTGACTCAGAGGGATGAATGAGGAGATGGGGTAGGCTGGGCAGCAGAAGCTTGAGCCGCCCAGCTCCATCAATTGAGTGGTGGATACCTGGGAACAGGAGCTACTCCGAGGCAGGAAAACCCATCTGGTCCATCTCCCAGTACCCGGAGTGGACTTTAAGCTCAGCAGAGTCCCCGGCACAGGCCCTGGAACTCTCCTAGCCGGGATCGCAGCAGCAGGATAGGCAAGTCTCTCAGGGGAGGGCTGGTCGGGGGGCAGGTCCCCAGCAGCGTGTCTCATCAGGGCCTGAAGTTTCTCCAGGTTGCAGCTGGGGATGGACACATAGGAATAAGAGAGAGAAATGGCTGGAGTTGGGGGTGGGGAGAGCTGGAATTTATTTAAAGGCCTCTGTACTTGTTGACTAACAGCGAGCTTGTATTTTGTTTTGCTTTGGCTGATATATACTTTACAGGATTATTTTTGAAAGTAGCATATAACATTTGATGATTTTTTACATATATATATACAACCATGTAACCACACCCACATCAAGGCATAGACATTTCCAGCGCCCCAGGAAGTTCCTTTTTACCCATTCCTGGTCTATATCTGCCCTCAGAGATAACTATGGTCCTGTCTTTTATCATCTTGAATAGTTTTGCCTGTTCTTGACCCTCGTGGACGTAGAATAATATAGCAAATGCTCTTTTGTGCCTGGCGTCTTTGACTCCGTGTTATTGATAGTGACAGGAGGCAGTCAAATGCCTAGGCAGATAGGGGTGGGTCTCCAGTGACACCTGACCTTCAAGCCAGAGACAGTCCTGGGTAAATCCTCAGACCGGATTGAAAAACCCACCTTACCATTTGGCATGCTTTCCTCTGATTGGTCCCAGTCCTTCACTTATTTTACCTACCCTTTCCTAATTGGTTTTCTACACTGTCATGCCCACCTTTGAGTGGTGTCTTTGCTTTAACCTTTTTTTGCATACTCAAAAACCAGTCATCATGCATTCCCTGTTATGATCCCATAAAAAGCTCTGGGCTCAGCCATACTGGGGTCTTCCCTGCCTTTGGGCAGAAGAACCATCCCTCCTGTCACCTCTTTTTGCTGAGAGCTTTCCTTTCACTTAATAAACTCTACTCCACTCACTCTCCGGTGTCTGCATGCCTAATTCCTCCTGGTCGCGAGACAAGACCCTGGACCTAGCCGAGCTAAGGAGCAGAAAGACAGCATCATTATAATGGTGTGATTCACCCATGATGTTGCATGTATCAGTGGTTTGTTCCTTTTTTACTGCTGTGTAGTTCTCCATTGTAGAAATGTGTTACGAATCATTGATCCGGTCTCCTGTTGATGGGCATTTGGGTTGTTTCCAGTTTGCCAGTTTGGGGCCATTATGAACAAGGCTGCTATGAACATGTGTGTCAGGCCTTTTGGTGGCACTCACATCTTGGGTGTATACCCAGGAGTGGAATTGCTAGGTCATAGCTGTGGTGTATATTTAACAAAGCCTGCACTTAGTACTTTCGTTATAAGAGAAACTTGGAAAAATCAACAAGTGATTTGTTATAACTTTAAAAGGAGTACATACAAAAAGTTGTTTGGGAGGTGAGCCCAGAGTTCTCTGGGGCCCCAGTGGCAGCTTCTGGGGTGTGTGACTTGGATTACTGAGGGGAAGGTCAAGTTGGGCATGGGGCAGGGAGGGAATGGGCTACACCTGGGCCCTTTCAGGCCCCCTTCCAGGAAAGGGAGGGTAAGGTCTTCCAGGATGCTCTCACCAGGGGGAGATCTGATAGGTGCTCCTATAAAGAGTTTGACTGGGGACCTCACTCTCCCCACCTGTGCAATGGGCTAGTGCATGGTGGACTCAATGGCTTCTGAGCCTCTGATGGCTTTGGGCATCTGCCTGGGAGCCTCCTCTTTCAGCCCCTACATTACGGTCTGTGGCAATACTGACACTGGCAGGTTTTAAGGATCAGGGGAAGGTCCCTGAGCCCCAAAGCTTCTGCCAGGGAGAACCCTGTGGATCAGGGCTCCAGAAACCTCCTCCCACCCCCAACCTGGCCCCAGCTGTGCCTCAGGCTCTCTGAGAACTAGGGGGAGACAAGGGGAGCCAGGCTCAGCTTTTTTCATGAAGCCGGAGCAGCTGCTGCCCAGAGTTTGGGAAGTTGTTGTTCTGCCAGTGGGGTTCCCCAAGGGAAATACCAGTGCCAGGGCCCTGAGCACAGCCGGGTGATCCAATCACCCCCAATGAGCTCAGGGCTTGCCCCCATGGCTAGTAGCTGAGCAGAAGCACTTAGCAGCCCAATCGAATACTTCTCAGTCTGGTGGAAATGCTCAGCAGTGTGTTTAAATGACTCAGCAGCCCAGCGGCAGTACTCAGAGGGCCAGCGAAGTTACTTACTGAAACTAGAGTAATGCCTATCGGTCTATGGTAGCATTCATTCATTTGGGGGGGGGGGAACCCCAAAACTAAACCAATAACCACAGAATGGTTCTGAGTCCTTATCTTGGCCCTGGCCCTTCTTTGCTGTGGTTTCCTTGTAGGGATGTCCACTCTCTTTGTGGTTTGTTGGGATAAGTCAATGCGCTGATGTCTAGAAAGGGCTTCTTGTAGTGGTTGGCACGCAGTGGACTTTCAGCGATATTTACCGAGGGCCTGCTGTAAGCCAGATCCTATTGTTGCAATTACTGCGGCCCTTGGGGAGGCAGTCCTGGGAGGCGGAGCTTTGGGCAGGGACAGTTTCTATGAACAAAATGCATGAGCTTTAGTCATGACTTGAAACATTATGTGCGCCTTCAGAATTCTTTTATTTATTTATTTATTTATTTATTTATTTATTTTATTTTATTTTATTTTATTTTTTTTGAGACAGAGTCTCGCTCTGTCACCCAGGCTACAGTGCAATGGCATGATCTTGGCTCACTGTAACCTCCACCTCACAGGTTCAAGCGATTCTCTCTGCCTCAGCCTCCCGAGTAGCTGGAATTACAGACACCTGCCACCACGCCCAGGTAATTTTTGTATTTTTAGTAGAGACAGGGTTTTGCCATTTGGCCAGGCTGGTCTTGAATTCTCAACCTCAGGTGATCCGCCCGCCTCGGCCTCCCAAAGTGCAGGGATTACAGGCGTGAGCCACCGCGCCCAGCTCAGAATCCTTTTAGAGTGTTCTCTCTGGTCCTCCGTCAGTTGTGTTTTAGAAAGCCCTGATTCACAGCCAGATTCATTCCTCCTGCCTTCCCACTCTCCCTTCTCAGCCTCACCCACTGTCAAGTTCTCTTCTGGATACTGGGCTTCAGAGATACTGGATGTGGACCCTGTGAAAACAGGTGATTAGAACACATTAGAAGGTGTAGTGAGTCTACTGATAATATAAATACAGATAAGTTTCTGTCCACCCATTTGTCTGGTTCCACATCGTGAACAAATAGCTGGAGGAATTACTTGAAGGGTATGTTTGGTTTGATCTGACTTGGTGGCTCAGGATATAAGGGGAGTGGGCCAAATAGATGGGCAGGGGTCCTCCAGGGTTTCTCAAATTGATGGCTGATGACAGGCTATTTATTTGTTGATTGTGAGACCGTGTATATTAAAATGGCATAGACAAAGAAAACAAGTGGGTTTTAAATGTGAGCTCTAAATCGGTAGACAATATGGGTGTTAAGTTGTGATCAAGCTGCTGATGACTGGCAACTCCAGATAGCTTCTTAATGATGAGTAGATGTAGGCATTGATTTCTTTGACTATGGATAATGATCTCCCCAGCTATGCAGGAGAAGCCGGTTAGTAGCAATTACAAGAACCAGCATCAATTAAACACTTTCTTTGTGTGATGCACCATGCTAGGCACTTGAATGAATTTTGTCTCCCTGACTCCTCATAGTAACCTGGGGGTGGGAATGCTTATGAATTCAGAGGTTAAGTAACTTATCCACCTAGTCGGTGGCAGATCCAGGATTCACACCCAGGTTTACCTGTCAGATGGCAAAATCCATGCTCTAAACCCCTTGTCTACACTGCATTCTGCCTCGGAACCCTGCAAACTCATCAAATTCAAAACTCCCTCTCCTTCTGTCTGAAACTATAAAGTGAGGAAATTAGGGTTGCTGGGTATGAAATCAACCTAGAAAATCCACAGTGTCCTACCAGCAATGACCAATTAGAAAATGTAAATGTAACAAGAAAGAGGTTATGAAAACTGTAAGGTCCTAATAATCAACTAACAAAAGGTGTGTAGCAACTCTACGGATAAAATACAAAGTATTATTGAAGAACACATACATATTCAAGAATAAATGAAGGTATGTACCATATTCATGGAAAAGAAGACTCAATATCATCAAATATACTTTAATTTTTCCCCAACTGATTCATAAAATCAGCGCAATCAACTAAAATTCCAATAAGATTTGTCATCAAACTTGTTAAGCTGATCCTAAATTTAACACAGAAGGATAAAAGGGCAAGAATAGTGAAGGCCAATCTGAGTTAGAACAAGGTAGGGGTCTTCACCAAACCAATATCCCTATTTATTTATTTATTTATTTGAGATGGAGTCTTGCTCTGTCACCCAGGCTGGGGTGCAGTGGTGCAATCTCAGCTCACTGCAAGCTCCACCTCTCGTGTTCACGCCATTCTCCTGCCTCAGCCTCCCGAGTAGCTGGGACTACAGGCGCCCGCCACCATGCCCGGCTAATTTTTTGTATTTTTAGTAGAGACGGCGTTTCACCGTGTTAGCCAGGATGGTCGCGATCTCCTGACCTCGTGATCTGCCTGCCTCGGCCTCCCAAAGTGCTGGGATTACAGGTGTGAGCCACTGCACCCGTTTATTTATTTATTTATTTATTTATTTATTTATTGAGATAGATTTTAGCTCTTGTTGCCCAGGCTGGAGTGCAATGGCATGATCTCAGCTCACTGCAACCTCCACCTCCTGGGTTCAAGCGATTCTCCTGCCTCAGCCTCCCAAGCAGCTGGGATTATAGGCACCTGCCACCACGACCAGCTAATTTTTTTGTACTTTTAGTAGAGAGGGGGGTTTCACCATGTTGGCTAGGCTGGTTGCGAACTTCTGGCCTCAGGTGATCCACCTGCCTCAGATTCCCAAAGTGCTGGGATTACAGGCATGAGCTACCACGCCCAGCCAAGGTACTAATTTATGATAAAGCTTTGATAATAAACACATCCTGGTTGTTAACACAGCAATGGACAAATAATGGAACAGAAGAGGGAAACCAGAAATTGATCTAAGTTATATGGGACCTTGGTGTATGATTAAAAGGCATTGCAAATCTGTGGAGGGGAAGCATGGACTATTCAAAAATGGAGTTTAGAAAAGTAGCTATCCCTATGGAAAAATGAACCTTAGATCCTGTCTCACATCATACACAAAAATAAACTTGAGATGAATTAATGACCTAAATGTGAAAAACAGCTTACAGAAGAAAAGTTGGAAAATTTCCTTATGTCTTGGGATAGGGAAGGAGCCCTTAAGTCACAAAAGCTAGGCATCATAGGGGAAAATATGAAGTTTAAGCTCAGCCACATCAAATATTTCTATACAATAGATAAACTACTTGCAAAGTTAAAATTCCAACAATAGTCTGTGGGAAGGCATTTGCAGCATATGTAACAGATACAGGGTTAACATCCAAAAGATACAAAGAACTCCTATAAATCAATAAGAAAAAGACAAAAAGCCCAGTAGAAACATGGGCAGAGGACCTGAAAACAAAACAGGAAACAGGGAGAGTGAATAAGCATGTAACCTCTCTTCGCTGATGATTAAACAACAAAGAGAGGCCAGGCAAGGTGGCCCAACACTTTGGGAGGCCGAAGTGGGAGGACCACTTGAGCCCAGGAGTTTGAGACCAGCCTGGGCAACATAGTGGGACCTTGTCTCCAAAAAAATGTTTAAAAAGTAACCAGACATGGTGGTGCATGCCTGTAATTTCAGCTGCTTCAGAGGCTAAGGTGGGAGGATCACTTGAGCCCAGGAGGTTGAGGCTGTACTGAGCCGAGACCATGCCCCTGCACTCTAGCCCAGATGATAGAGTGAGACACTGTCTCAATAAATCGAACAAAAAACTCCCACAAAACAACAAAGAGATTCCATTTTATACC
Source organism: Theropithecus gelada (assembly GCF_003255815.1). Taxonomy (NCBI): domain Eukaryota; kingdom Metazoa; phylum Chordata; class Mammalia; order Primates; family Cercopithecidae; genus Theropithecus; species Theropithecus gelada. The sequence goes on along the minus strand of NC_037683.1, from coordinate 15,068,708 downwards.
CCTCAGATTCACAAAAGTTGGAAGGTTTGACACTATTGAGTTGGTGAAGATGCTGGGAAAGGTGAACTACTACATTTGAAGATACTACAATTTGACAATACCTGTAAAAGTCACAAATATGCATACCATGTGACCAGTAGTTCTGCTGCTAAGAATGACCTCTAAAGAAACCCTAGCACATTGGTCAAGGAAACATTATGGATGTTAAACTTGGAATAACCCACATGTCTATCAGCAGAGGAATTAAATAAATCTGTGTTACCTATTTATTTATTTATTTATTTATTTTTATTTTTACTTTTTTTCTTTTTGAGATGGAGCTTTACTCTGTAGCCCAGGCTAGGGTGCAGTGGCATCATCTCGGCTCACTGCAACCTCTGCCTCCCAGGTTCAAGTGATTCTCCTGCCTCAGCATCGCGAGAAACTGGGATTACAGGTGTGCACCACCACACCCAACTAATTTTTGTATTTTTTTAGTAGACGGGGGTTTCACCATGTTGGCTAGGCTGACCTCAGGCAAACCACTTGCCTTGGCCTCCCAAAGTGCTGGGATTACAGGCATGAGCCACCGCACCTGGCTTGTGTTATCTGTTTATAAAGTAGAACACCATATAGTAAACTAAATTGAGCTACATTGAGTTTTGTAATTGAGTTACATATTTGAACACTGGTTAATTATTTAAAAGTATAATTTTGATTTTTAAAAGTGTTATGAGTTGAACCACATCCTCTATAAAGGCACGTTAAAGTCCTAATTCCAGGTACCTAGGAATGTGGTCTTATGTGGAAAGAGGGTCTTGTTAGATGTATTCAAGTGAAGAGGAGGTCATTGGATTAGACCCTAATCCAATACGACTGATACCCTTATAAGAAGAGAGATGTTTAGAGACGGACACACACAGAGAGGAGAATGCTATGTGATGACAAAGGCAAGAATTGGAGTGATGCAACTCCAAGCCAAGGGATGACGAGGATTGCCGGCCACCACCAGAAATCAGAAGAGGCAAGGAAGGATTTTACCCAGAGTCTCAGAGAGCACATGGCCCCGGTGACACCTTGCCTTCAGACTTCTAACTCCTAGAACTGGGACAGGATAAATTTCTGTTATTTGAAGCCACCTGGTTTGTGATACTGTGTTACGGCATCCCTAAGACACGAATACAAAAGTGAGTTGAAAGATTATAATCTGACACTGTATTAGTCTGTTCTCATATTGCTTTAAGGAAATACCCGAGACTGGGTAACTTATAAAGGAAAGTGGTTTAATTGACTCACAGTTCAGCATGGCTGGAGAGGCCTCATGAAACTTACGGTCACGGCAGACAGGGAAGCAAGGCACCTTCTTCGCAAGGCGGCAGGAAGGAGAAGTGTCGAGTGATGCAGGAAGAGCCCCTTATAAAGCCATTGGATCTCATGGTAACTCATTCCCTATCATGAGAACAACATGGGGGAACCACCCCTACAATTCAATTATCTCCACCTGGTCTTTCCCTTGACATGTGGGGATTACAGTTCAAGCCGAGATTTGGGTGAGGACACAAAACCTAACCATATCTGACACCATCTATGTAAAATTTTAAAGTACACAAATAGCAGTATTATATGTTGTTTATGGTTTTAATGAACTTAGAGGCTGGGTGCGGTGGCTCATGCCTGTAATGCCAGCACTTTGGATGGTGAAGGCGGGAGGATTGCTTGAGCCCAGGAGTTCAAGATTAGCCTGGGCAACATAGTGAGACTCCTGTCTCTACAAAAAATTAAAATATTAGGCAGGCATGGTGGTGTGTGCCTGTCATCCCAGCTATTTTGGAGGCTGAAGCAGGAGGATCTCTTGAGCCCAGGAGATTGAGGCTGCAGTGAGCCATGATGGCACCATGGTACTCCAGCCTCTGCCTCTGCCTCTGTGTAGAGAAGGGAAATGAAACAGGAGAGGGATAAAAAGGACTTCAATTAAAATATCTTCGGCAGGGCACCATGGCTCATGCCAGTAATCCCAGCACTTTGGGAGGCCGAGGCAGGTGGATCACCTGAGGTCAGGAGTTCGAGACCAGCCTGGCCAACGTGGTGAAACCCCATCTCTACTAAAACTACCAAAAATTAACCAGATGTGGTGGTGTGTGCCTGTAGTCCCAGCTACTCAGGAGGCTGAGGCAGGAGAATCACTTGAACCCAGGAGGCAGAGGTTACAGTGAGCTGAGACTGCACCATGGCAGTCTGGGCAGCAGCGGGACATTCCGTTTCAAGAAAAAAAAATCTTCAACATCTGTTTCTTTTATTTAAAAACGTCTAAAACAAAACTAACAAATTGTTAACATGTATTGACTCAGGTGGTGGGTGCCCGAGTCATTTTTTACACTCTATTCTCTGGATTCTCTGTTACTATATTTGCCTGTGACCATATAGGTATTTGTGTACAAAAGTGAATTTCCAATATTTGCCCAATGGGTGTGTGCATCTGTGTGTATTTCTCGTGTTCCTGCTGGCTCTGGCAGTCTTGTTGCTATCGGCTGTATAAACTCGCGTGGTGCCCCAGGCGAGGTGGGAGCAGCCTTGTTGGGTCTGCACCCAGAGACCGTGGGTGAGGAGTAGAGCTAGATGGTGTACCAAAGTCCTGCTTTCTTCCTACCTCTTTCTGGAGCAGCTCTTGAGTTTCCTGGATAACACAAATACCACAGTGAGAGGCCATGGGGGCAGAGGCAAGGCCAGGGGCTGCCTCTTGACCAACTCCTCAGTCCCCTCTGAACGACTGGCTTCCTAGCAGCCAAGACCATCAATGGCAGAGGCACCGAGTTAAGAAAGCAGAAACGATCCAGGGGCAGGCAGGGAGAAAGCTGGGCCGGGCAGGGTCTGCCCTTGCCGAACACTGTCTCCTTTGGGGCCATAAGCAGGTGGCTCCCGTCTCTAAGCCACACACTAGGTCAGGCAGATGACTGGGAACAGGTTGACCAAAGTCACACGTCGCCACGTCACACTCCTGCATCCGTGGAAGGCATTGCTCAGCAATCACAGCACGTTTTCTGTCTGAGGTTCCATGCAGTTTCCAAGCCCTTCTCCAGCAGGTCTCAGAGACCTGCCCCAAGGCCTCAGGGAAGAGGGAAACCTTCCTGGTCTGCAGAGTGAGGAGCACTCAGGGTCTTTCTGACTTGAATGCTTTTCCACTGTAACCTCCTGGGGGCAGAGAAAGACCCTGGTAGCCCTCAGTTACCTCATCTGGAAGATGGGGATGAGGCTTCTCTGTGCCTTCCCACGCCACTGTCAGACTAAAGGAGACAGGAGATACAAAACACACTGTCAGCCGATGGCACTGAGCCCGTGGGAGGGACGCATGTGTAGAGGCTGGCACAGTGACTGGGAGGTTCCTGGGTCTGTCCTCATTGTGTCTTCCCTGCCTTCCCCGCCGAGGCTGGAAGCAGCAGCCAAGATGTCCTGGGCTCCAGCAGACACTGCTGCATCCATTCCGTGTCATGCTCACTCGAACCCTGCAAGGTAAAAAATAATAAGAAGAAGAACAAGAGTAATAACAAATACACAGAGCCCTTCACCTCCTGTGGGCATGCATCCTCTAAGGATTTTACATATATGAACTCATTTAACCCTCATAGGCACCTTAAGAAGTAGATACTATTAGTTCCCCATTTTGTGGATGAGAAAAACTAAAGCACAGAGAGGGTGAGTCACTTGCGCAAGCTCACACAGCTAGCCAATGTCAGAATGAAGGTTTGAACCCAGGTAGCCCTGAGTGTGAGCCTTTCCTGCCTTTCATAAGGCCAGTGTTGCCACTCCCATTTCACAGATGGGGAGGCTGAGCCTTGGAGAGGACAAGCGCCCATGTCTCCCAGGCCATCAGTGGGCGGTGGTGAGTTCAGTCCTGCCTCTCCCTAGGCACCGTCTCAATTTGCCCTGGGCCCTTCATGTTCTAGGGAAGAATTGCAGGACTCAGGGGCCCCAAATTGCAGGAATCATGGACACAATGCAGACCCACTGCCCTCTGGGAAAGGGTGAGGCTCCCACCTGGAAGGTTGGATGTGTCTGGGGGGCCCATGTGGACAGCCTTTTTGGGGCCGAGGAGGGAACAGGGCCTGAGATTGCCAGTGTGGCTGGGCCCCTCCTTAAGATCTGGCAGGCTGACTACCTCTTGCCCTCTTGGACCAGAAGGGCAGGCGAGGTGGGGTCATTTCTGGGCTGTGCCCTATTTGTCTATACACAAGTCTCCTCCTTGGACCCCAGATCTCTGCAGCTCCTCCCACAGGGTTATTTAGAGCTGTCTCTGCAGAGAGCAGATGTCACAGGGCCATGGGGATGGCGGCCACGCTGGAGGGACCAGGACTGGCTTCTGAGCCTCATACGCAATCCCCAAACTCACACGTATTCTCATGCAACCACCCGCAGACACTCTCAGTCACCACACGACTGGCACACCCTCACCCTCAGTCTTGGGCTCACATTCATAAACCCACTATTAGAGGCCACTACTGGGGCAGGAAGATCCTGGCTCAGGAGCCGCCCAGGCCAGGGTTCAACACCAGGACTTCTCATCTATGCGGCCTTGGACGAGACACTTGGTCTCTCTCAGCCTTATTCTCATCTGTAAAATGGGAATAATGAGGCCCGGCACAGTGGCTCAGACCTGTAATCCCAGCACTTTGGGAGGCCGAGGTGGGCGTCGTCTGAGGTCAGGAGTTTGAGACCATCCTGGCCAACACGGGCCCCTCCTTAGGATCTGGCAGGGCTGACCACCTCTTGTCCTCTTGGGCTGAAATGACCCCGTCTCTACTAAAAATTACAAAAAAAAAAAAAAAAAAAAGAAAAATTAGCTGGGCATGGTGGCCCATGCCTATAATCCCAGCTATTTAGGAGGCTGAGGAGGCAGGAGAATTGCTTGAACCTGGAAGGCAGAGGTTGCAATGAGCCAAGATTGTGCCACTGCACGCCAGCCTTGGAGACAGAATGAGACTCCATATCAAAATAAATAAATAAATGAATAAATAGATAAATAGGGCATAATGACCCACTAGAAACCTCTCAGCGAACCTGATTGGTTCCAAGTCCTTGGTCAGGTAATCAAAAGATTGGCAGAAAAGGTAGCAAGATGCAATGGCTCACACCTATAATACCATCACTTTGGGAGGCCGAGGTGAGAGGGTCACTTGAGGTCAGGAGTTCAAGACCAGCCAGGTCAACATAGTGAAACCCCGTCTCTACTAAAAATACAAAAATTAGCCGGGCGTGGTGGTGGATGCCTATAATCCCAGTACTTGGGGGGCTGAGGTGGGAGAATCGTTTGAACCCAGGAGGCAGAGGTTGCAGTGAACTGAGATGGCACCACAGCACTCCAGCCTGGGCGACAGAGCAAGAGTCTGTCTCAAAAAAAAAAAAAGGGGGGGGAATCTTAAAAAATAGATTCACAAATACCTTAACCATTTGGTGTAACATGAAACAATCCGTGCAGGCCAAAGCTGCTGCTTTGGGTTCAGGTCTCCTTGCTGGAGTTCTGCCTTGTTTGTTTTGACTGTACCCGTTGGCCTTGCTGACGATTTTCAGTCCTTTTTAAAATGATCTGTAAGTGGAATGCAAGGACACTGGCAAAGCAGTTTGAATCTGGAATTCCACATTGTTATTATCTTCCTCTCATCCCAAATGTCTCCCAAAACTAAATCTACAGATTTATTTTTAGCAATGCATCTCTATTGCATATTTCCAAAGCATTAGATTTAGTTTTTCTCAAAACATTACTTTCTTTTGCAGTCAGATTTCATTACTTTTTGTTTGTTTAGCTAAATATAATTACGACAATAGATACAAATTAGCCAAAGCTTTTTGAGTGCACACTTTCCTGATTCTGGGAGCTGACAGCTGAGTCAGTGGGAGGAGAGCTTGGGCAGGGTCGAGAATGCTCTAGAAGCTTAAGCCATCAGCATTTCTGGGCAGCATCTGTGTGCCTTGGCAGGGGGATGGAGGGCAGTCATTGGTCCAGCGAGTTGGTTAAGTGCAGGCTGGTTAAGATAACACCCGCCGGACCCACCCCACAAGGCTACTGGGAGGATCAGAAACAACTTACATCTCTCACCCAGCAATGACCTGCTGCTCATGCTACTGCCAGGCATCCCAGGCCCCTTGCACATCTTTTCATAGCACTTGTCACCTCGGCCTGTGAGGGCTTCTTTTTTTGTTTGTTTTGTTTTTGTTTTTGTTTTTGAGACAGAGTCTTGCTCTGTCGCCCAGGCTGGAGTGCAGTGGCGTGGTCTCGGCTCACTGCAAGCTCCACCTCCCAGGTTCGTGTCATTCTTCTGCCTCAGCCTCCCGAGTAGTTGGGACTACAGGAGCCCACCACCTCGCCCAGCTAATTTTTTGTGTTTTTAGTGGAGACAGCGTTTCACCATGTTAGCCAGGATGGTCTCGATCTCCCGACCTCGTGATCCGCCCGCCTCAGCCTCCCAAAGTGCTGGGATTACAGTCATGAACCACCGTGCCTGGCTGAGGGCTTCTTGAGGGCAGAGACAGGGTGTCCTTCCTCTCTGTGTCCTCAGGGTTGAGTGCCGGGGTCTGCTGTGAGGTCTGGTACTTTACCACACACCATGGGCTGCATACACCTGCACAGGTAGGGGAGGGAAGAGGCACTGGCCAATGCCAGGCACTCTTTCAGAGATCAGGTAAGGACCCTGCCTTCAACATCCCGTATTCAGTTCTCCTGTGAGTGCCCGCATGCTGGGGCCTGCAGCCCAGGTGGAACTGAGGCAGCTGTGGACTGAGCCAACCTCATGTCCCAGCCCTGAATGGAAGGAGGGAGGCAGCGGGGGCCAGACCCTCCATCTGGCACCCCACAGTGGTCCCTGGGATTCATGCCTTTCTGTGACCTTCCAAGTTGACATGCCCCAGGGCCCCACTGGGTGACCCTGGGCAGATGCCCAGCAAGAAGAGAAGGTCTGGGGCAGGGCAGAGGGTCCCCTTATATTCAGCAGCCCCAGCCTCCAGGGTCCCTTTGCTGCCGAACAGGTGCTGGTATTGTTCCCTCCTCCTGCCCTAGACAGATGGGGGTGTTTGCGCATTTGCGGTGAGGTAGGGAAGGGGAGGTGGGGAAAGGGCAGGGAGAGCTTTCACTCATTAGAGAGGGATGGCTACTCATTTGACCTCTTATTTTATTATGTATATTTTCCTCATTGTAAAAGTAAAATGCAGTTGCTAAGTGTATGAGAAGATGCACAACATCATTTGTCATTAGAGAAATGCAAATTAAAACCGCCATGAGAGGCTGGGCGTGGTGGCTCACGCCTGTAATCCCAGCACTTTGGCATGTTGAGGCAGGCAGATCACCTGAGGCCAGGAATTCGAGACCAGCCTAGCCAACATGGTGAAACCCCCTCTCTATTAAAAATACAAACATTAGTTGGGCATGGTGCCAAGCACCTGTAATCCCAGCTACTTGGGAGGTTGAGGCAGGAGAATTGCTTGAACCTGGGAGAAGGAGGCTGCAGTAAACCGAGATCACGCCACTGCACTCCAGCCTGGGCAACAGAGCGAGACCCTGTCTCAAAAAACAAAACAACAGTAGCAAAAAAAAAAAAAAAAAAAAAAAACCATGAGATATTACACACCCACTAGAAAGGTATAATAAATAAAACGGGCACGATGGCTCAAGCCTGTAATCTCAGCACTTTGGGAGGTCAAGGCAGGTGGATCACTTGAGGTCAGGAGTTCGAGACCAGCCTGGACAACACGGTGAAATCTTGTCTCTACTAAAAATAAAAAAATTAGGCGGGTCTGGTGGTGAGCACCTGTAATCCCAGCTACTTGGGAGGCTGAGGCAGTAGAATCGCTTGAACCTGGGAGGCAGAGCTTGCAGTGAGCCGAGATCGTGCCATTGCACTCCAGTCTGGGTGATAAGATTGAAACTCCATCTCAGAAAAACAAAAACAAATAAGACCACAATATTAGGAAGGATGTGGAGAGGCAGGAACCCTTGTGCATTACTCGGGGGGATGTATAAACCGAAGCAGCCACTTTGGAAAGCAAGTTGGCAGTTTCTCAAAAAACATAAAACTACCATACAACCCACCAAGTCCACTCTGAGGCATCTTCTACCCAAGAGGAGTGAAGACATGTTCACAAAAAGACTAGCATGTGAACATTCATAGCAGCATTGCTCATAGTAGCCCCAAACTAGAAACAATCTAAATCATCCATCAACTGGCGAACAGGGATAGACAAAACTTGGTATATCCACATAATGGAATATTACTCAGCAATTAATGGGAACAAACTGCTGACTCATGCTATGGCAGGGACAAGCCTTTAGAAAGATGCCAGATACAAGAGGCCACATATTGTGTGATTCCGTTTCTAGGAAATGTCCGGAATTGGGAAATCCATAGAGACAGGAAGCCGATTGGTGGTCATGCGTGGCTGGTGGTGGTAGGAATGGAGATTAACAGCCAACAGGCCAGAGGGGCCTTAAGCGGGGATAAAAATGTTCTAAAACTGATTTATGATGATGGTTATACTGCTAGGTAAAGTTACTAAAGCCATTGGATTGCATATTAGAAGTGTGCGAATTTTATATGTAAAATGTATCTCAAAAAAGTCATTTCAAAAGATGAAGTGCATATTTATAATAAAAATGCTGACACGACATGGACCATATACTAGTCAACATGTGTTGGGTACTTACCCTATGTCAGGTGCTACAGCTTAGAAGGTAGTTGTATTAACAAGTAGTTACAGTAAGGGAGTTACATTAATTCCTATTTTATGGACGGTGAATCTGAGATACAGAGAGCTTAAGAGACTAGCCTAATCCTGTTGAGGGGCAAAACAAGGGATTCAACTAATTGAGTTTGCCTGCTGGCCTTGTAGTGCCACTGACTAGCACAGTAACTTTGGCAAGCCATATGATAATCGCCTGCCTCCATTTCCTCTTCTGCAATGTGGAAGTAATGATATTTATCTCAGAGAATAATGATGGTTAAACGAGACAGTGGAACAAGATGTTGCAGAATGTAGAAGTCCTCCTCATGCCCACTCTGCTGCTAGGCACAGCAAGATTGTCCTTGGCTGTCCCCTGAAGGTGTCCAAACTGCTCTCTAATCTGTAGGAGAGAAATGGGAGCCAAAGGTAGTGGGGTAAGAGTTCCCCTTCCCCATCTCTCTCTCTTTTTTTTATTTTAGTTGAGATGGAGTCTCACACTGTCGCCCAGGCTGGAGTGCAGTGGTACAGTCTCGGTTCACTGCAACCTCTGCCTCCCAAGTTCAAGCAATTTTCCTGCCTCAGCCTCCTGAGTTGCTGAGATTACAGGCACCCACCACCACGCTCAGCTAATTTTCTGTATTTTTAGTAGAGACGGGGTTTCACTATATTGGTCAGGCTGGTCTTGAACTCCTGACCTCGTGATCCTCCTGCCTTGGCCTCCCAAAGTGCTGGGATCACAGGCGTGAGTCACCACCCCTGGCCCTGGGTTACTCTTTGTCTGATGGGCCCAGAAGCAGCACACCTGGGTCTAGGGCCTCGTTGGATCTATGCGAATCCCAGTTCCTTCAGCCTCTGGGTCTATTTCTCTCCCATAGACATCTGTAGAAGACAGGATGGTTGCTCCTAACTCTTCACTCGCTCTGTGTGTAATCGGATTACACAATCACACCCTTTACCACATGACTTTGCAGTTATACTCAACCCAGTAGAGCAGGCGGTGTCCATCGCCACCTGATTTGGGATTTGGCCCTGTGACCTGCTTCAGCCAAGGAAAGGTTAGCAGTCATGATGCACCCAGAGCTTTAAAAGTACTTGTGTTGTTTTCTTGGCCTCTTGGGCATCTTACAGTGGTCATGAGAAGAGCATGCTCAGGGTAACTGCTGCCCCCAAAATGAGAGCCATGTGGAGCCGATTTGAACCTGACCTGAAGCCTAGAGCCAAACCCAGCCAACCTCAGAAAATCCCATAGCACAGCCACAGGCTCATGAGTAAGAAGCAAGCACTTCTTATTTGCCATTGAGTTTGGGAACTGTTTGTTATGCAGTCAATAGCTGACTAGTGCATGACTCAAAACCATCCCTTTCACCACGAGGTCTTTGTACCACCGCACTCCCTTCTCTAGGCTCTTCTACATCTAAAATAACTTCTTCTGGCCAGGTGTGGTGGCTCACACCTGTAATGCCAGCACTTTGGGAGGCTGAGGCTGATGGATCACCTGAAGTCAGGAGTTTGAGACCAGCCTGGTCAATATAACAAAACCCCGTCTCTACTAAACACACAAAAAATTAGCCGGGCAAGGTGGTGGGTTCCTGTAATCACAGCTACCTGGGAGGTTGAGGCAGAATTGCTTGAACCTGGGAGGTGGAGGTTCCAGTGAGCTGAGATCGCGCCACTGCACTCCAGCTTGGGTAACAGAGCGAGACAATCTCAAAACACAGAAACAAACAAAACAAACAAAAAACAAAATACAACCAAAAACAAACAAAAAACAGAATAACTTATTTTCGACAATCATGAACCCAGTACTAAAACTTCCACAATTTCTAACTCATGCTAAAGATGACCAGTTTAGCAGTTCCACAACCAACCGGACTCTAATTTTTGCTTTGGGCTTAGCTGTTCTACACAGTAATAACAATGGCTATTCTTCTTCAGGACTTTCTGGCATAAAAAGCCCTTTCCCAGCCATAATCACCACTGATGTTCACAAACAGCCTCATGAGGCAGGTCTTATCATCACCATCTTGCAGATTAGAAAATTAATATGACTTGATGAGGGCTCCAGGTGGTGCCTTGCAGGGTCTCTGAGAAGTGGTGGATGCTATGTCTTCTTCATTAAGTCATCCATCCTATACATGCATTCTCCTCAATTCCATTTAAGTTCTCTTTCTGTCGTCCACCCAGGTCCTTAAGGAAGCTGTGTCTCATCCAAGCCTCTTCCTTCTTTTCTATGCCGCAGGCAAATGGAGCCTTTCTCTCCCCGCCTCTTGGTTTTATCTTGCTCACCTCCGTGACTTTCTCAACATGTTCTCTCTGCCTGGAATTTACTTCTTCCCCATCTCCATATGTCTAAATCCTGCCCATTTTTTTTATTTTGGTAAAATGTACATAACATAAAATTTACCATCTTAACCATTTTTAAGTGTATAGTTCAGTAGCGTTGAGTACATTCACATTCTTGTGCAACGGATCTCTTTGAAAACTGAACCTCTTTTCATTTTGCCAAAGTAATGCCTCTGTCAACACTGAAAAGTTCCCCATTCTCCTCTCCCCGAGTCCCTGGCAGCGGCCATTTTACTTTCTGTGCCTACAAATTTCAGTAATCTAGGAACCTCATGTGAGTAGGATCACATAGTATTTATTTTTTTGTGACTGGCTGTTTCCCGTAGCAGAATATCCTCCAAGTTCACCCATGTTGTAGCGTGGGTCAGGGGTTCCTTCATTTTTATTTTTATTTTTTGAGACAAGGTCTTACTCTCACCCAAGCTGGAGTGCAGTGGCGTGATAATAGCTCACTGCAGCCTTGACCTCCCAGGCTCCAGTGATCCTCCCACCTCAGCCTCCCGAGTAGCTGGAACTACAGGTGTGCACCATCATTCCTGGATAGTTTTTGCATTATTCCTAGAGAAAGGGTTTCACCATGTTGGCCAGGCTGGTCTCAAACTCCTGGGCTCAAACAATCCACCCACCTTGGCCTCCCAAAGTGCTGGGACTACAGGCATGAGGCACCGTGCCCAGCTCCCTTCATTTTTAAGGCTGAAGAATATTCCATCATATGTATATGCTATATTTTGTTTAGTCATTCAACTGTTGATGGATGCTTGGGTTGTTTTCACATTTTGGTTTTGTGAATAATACTGCTGTGAACGTGAGTATACAGATATCTTTTTGAGACCCTGCTTTCAATTATTTTGGGTACATAGCAAGAAGTGGAGTTGCTGGATGCTATGCTATTCTATTATTAGTTTTCTGAGGAACTGCCGTACTCTTTTCCATGATGGCTACACCATTTCACATTCCCACCAACAGTGCACCAGTGTGCCACATCCTTGCCAACACTTGTTATTTTCTCTTTTGTTTCATTTTGAGGTTTTTTTTTTTTCTTTTGATAGTAGCCATTCTAATGGATGTGAGCCATCCAAGGGGGTTGTTGTGGGTTTTTTGTTTGTTTGTTTGTTTTTTACAGAGTTTCACTCTTGTCTCCCAGGTTGGAGTGCAATGGCGCAGTCTCGGCTCACTGCAACCTCTGCCTCCTGGGTTCAAGTGATTCTCCTGTCTCAGCCTCCTGAGTAGCGGGGATTACAGGTGCCCACCACCATGCCAGGCTAATTTTTATATTTTTAGTAGAGACGGGGTTTCACCATGTTTAACAGGCTGGTCTCAAACTCCTGACCCCAAGTGATCCACCCTCCTCGGCCTCCTGAAGTGTTGGGATTACAGGCATGAGCCACCGCGCCCAGGCCCCATTGTGGTTTTGATTTGCATTTCCCTAATAAATCCTACTCATTTTTCAAAGCCCAGTCCAGACATTACCTCCTTCATTTAGTTCTCCCATATCTTCCTGCCCTCATATGATTCCTCTAAGAGTGTGATATATATGTATGATCATTCTCCTTCTTCCTCTCTTTCTCCTTCTTCCTCCCCTCTTCCTCCTCTTCCTCCCTTTCCTCCCCCTCCTTCTCCTTCTTCCTCCCTTCTCCTTGTTCTTTTTCTCCCTCCCTTTCTCCTCCTCCTCTTCTTTCTCCTCCTCCTTACTCCTCTCCTTTGCTTCTAGTGTCTATGGTTTGCATCTCTTTGAAGATCCTGATGATTTGCATTTTCTCTTGGAGTCATTCTTGACTATGTCTGTCTCCCCCACCAGACCGTCAGCTCTGAGAGGACAGGGATCTTAACTGAGTCACCTCTGGGTCTCCAGAATCCAACAGAGTGTCTTGCACAGACTGGGTTCCAAGAGTATTTTGAGTAATTGAATAAATGAATGGACTGGATACATGCCTGGACGGGCGGTAGAAGAGGGAAGCATGAATGAGTGGGTGGATGGAAGGGTAGATGAATAAGAAGGATGGAAGATAGAAGTGTGAATGATAAGAGGCTGTCTGGTTCTTCTCTGCCAAATTCTTGGGCCAAAAATGCTCTCCTGTCACTTCCAGACACTGAGAGACTTCATGATTCTACTTGTGGGAGCTCCAAAAACAGACCCTGTGAGGAACTCTCCTACTTCCTGTTGAACCTTCAAACCGTGCTTTTTTTTTCCCTCTTCTGATTCATGTCCCTGCTCAATGTTGCCAAGTGAGGGGGGGAAGAGCACCTGAGAACCAGCTGTCACTCTGCTTGCCAATCTGTTCACCCTGCTAAGAGCTTCAGCCATCACCAAGAAGGAGTACCCTTTCCTTTACACCACGATTCAACTGTGGCCAAGCTTAGGGGACTGCAAGGGCCCAGAGGGGTGCTTCTTCCTAGATGGGGTGAAGACACTCATTAGGTAATAGGTGGCTCCCTCCCTACAGCTTCTCCCTTTCTGCCCTTATTCCTCTCATTCCCTTCATCTTCCTCTTCCTCTTGCTCCTAGCCATTTCCTCTTCCTTTTTTCACTCTTCCCCTTCGCTATTTGACTTGGTGAAAAGATTCAGGACTTTGGATTTAGAAAGACTTGACTTTTAAGCCAGCCATGTCTTTGATCAAGACACTGCACCTCTCTGAGTCTCAGTTTCCCTGTCTGTAAAATGAAGCTAACAGTCCCCAACCATCAGGGTTGTCATGTGAATCAAATGACAACATGTGTTCAAAGCGCCTGGTAGCTATTGCTTTTATCAACACGATTGTCACCATTGGCTTTCTTACAATTTGCAAAATCTTGCAATGTCTACAACTAGAAAAAAAAAAAAGCTGCAATTCCTATCATGATGCAAGCCTCCTATGCATCTACTGTGTTCCTTCTGCCCTTTTCCCGGAGCCCCTCTTCTCTTCTCCGTCTTTTTTTTTAATTGAACTTTTAACCTTATACACATATCTGTTAAATAAAATGCCAGGCATAGGTCCATGTTAGTCTCATCTAAGAAAAAAATAAGTCTTTCAGCTTCTAAATGCTTCATGTTACTTCACTCAACCAACATGGGTTGTTATTGTGAGAACATCACGATCCATTATTCTTTCTCAATAGGGTGCAGAAAGAGAGGTCAGCCCAAGATAATGTCACAAGGGCAAGGCTTGCGTTGGTCGCTTGTCTCTGCAGCTTCAGTGCCCAAGACAGGGCCTGGCATAGAGGGACTCCTACAAGGATTTGTCGAATGTGAAAGGTGTGGCCATGGGGCTGCAGCGCCTGCGGTGGACACTCTGCTTCTCTCTTTAGGCTAACCCCAAGATCACCTGTAGACATCTCCCTATAAGCAGGAGCTCCCTGTATCTCCCCACCTGTGGAAGCTCTCTGGGGATGCTCGGCCCACGTGTGAGCCGTTGGGGGTTCTGGAGGGTTATTTCCCCAGAACAGTCCTCAGAAATGAAGGATGAGGCCAGAGGTGGTGGCTCATCCTTATAATTTCAGCACTTTGGGAGGCCAAGGCAGGATCACTTGAGGTCAGAAGTTCGAGACCAGCCTGGGCAACATGGAGAGACCCCCATCTCTACAATAAATAAGTAAGTAAATAAATAAATAATCTGGGCATGGTGACGTGTGCCTGTAGTCCCAGCTCCTTGGGAGGCTGAGGTGGGAGGATTGCTTGAGCCCGGGAGGTTGAGGCTGCAGTGAGCAGTGATCGTGCCACTGCACTTGCTGAGCAACAAAGTGAGACCCTGTCTCAAAAAGAACAGGAACTAGTGAATAAATACTCCAGCTTCCTTGCTTATCAGCTGGACACTTTCAAGACATGTCCTATGCAGTCTCTGGCGGATCCTCAGTGGTCTTAAGCCCCAGTTATCCACAGTGGTCACCCTGAATCACCATATCCTTTGTCAGCTTTGTTCCCTTCCCAGTCTCACTTCTCTTTCTCACCATGCTTCCTGGCACCATCTCCCAAATACATCATTTGAACCCAAATCACTGTCTTGAGGAGTCCAAACTAAGACAAATGACATGAACATTATGTTTTTCAGCACACGAATCACTCAGTGTAGGAAAGTTAATTTGTTTGAGTGGTTAGAAATCAGCTCATGGTTCTAGGAGACAAAAGTAGTTACGATGTTTTAACCTGACATTTGTAATCTCTCCACACTCTCTAAATGCACTTGAATTTCCCTGTATATAAGATTTCTAAACCGACCTGACTCCAATTATTAAGCACGACCTGACTCCAACTATCAAGCACGTTTCAAATAAATAACACAGGGTGACCTGAAACAAAGTGTTTTCAACAAGTGATTGCACGAAGACCTGTGCGAATGGTACGTCCATTCAGTCACCACAGAATGTCCTGGAGAAGGCAAATTCTAGAGTCAGATCAGCCTGGCTCGAATCCCAGTTCTCTTCCTCCCAGTGGGGCCTTGGGCAAACACATTACACCTCTCTGAGCCTCAGTATCCCTGTCTATTCAGAAAGAATGTAAATAATTTCAACCTTTCCAGGCTGTTGCGATAATCAGAGCAGATAATGGAAGAGAAAGCCCTTTGAAAGCTGCAAAGCAGGATTCCTGCATCTGTTGCAATGATGCTTGAGAGTCAAACTAAAAAGCAGAGCGCAGTGGGGAAGAATGTGGGCTTTGGAATTAGGGTTTGCCATCCACTGTTTGGGTGATTGATGAGAAGTCACTTTGCCTCCCTGAACCTCAGCTTCTCTCTTTATAAAATGGAGATAATTACCCTGCTCAGTGGATCTCAGACATTTGGTCTCTGAACCCCTCTACACTTATAAAATGTATTATAGGTCAAAGAGTTTGTATTCATGTTGTATATATTTATTGATATTTATAATATTAACAATTAAAACTAAAAACTTTAAAATATGTATTTATTGACCGGGTATGGTGACTCACCCCTGTAATCTCAACACCTTAGGAGGCCGAGGTGGGTGGATTACTAGAGGTCAGCAGTTCAAGACCAGCCTGGCCAACATGGTGAAACACCATCTCTACTAAAAATACAAAAAATAGCCACGTGTGGTGGTGCCTGTAGTCCTAGCTACTCGGGAGGCTGAGGCAGGAGAATTGCTCGAACCAGGGAAGCGAAGTTGCAGTGAGCCAAGATTTTACCACTGCATTCCAGTCTGGGTGACGGAGCGAGACTCTGTCTCAAAAAAAAAAAAAAAGCATTTATTTATTGAAAAAGAACAATCCATTACCTGCTAACATAAAAAGCCCAATTCTTATGAAGAACAACATTTTCCAAAACAATAGTTTAGTGAGAAGTGTGGTATTGTTTTACATTTTTGCAAATCTCTGATGTTTTGCTTAGTAGAAGAAAACTCGATTCTTATACTTGCTGTGGCATTCAGTCTGTTGTGATATGTTGTTTTGATTGAAGTATATGGAAAAAAATGTGGTCTCATGCAAATATGTAGTTGGAAAAGGGAGGAGTATTTTCCTAACTTTGTAAGACAGTTATGGATGTTATACTTTGATAGTACACCAAAACTTGATAAGTAGCCTTTTCAACGTTAGTTGCAATGTAGACTCTGAATCCTATCAATAAACTTTTCATACTGTTCCATGAAATCCACCTTGCACTCTGAATGGATATTTCACTTATGCATGATTTCACAACATCATGAATTGTCATTTGGAAAATACTAGTTTACTGAACTGTGTAGATTTTCCAAATACTGACACATCCCAATAGACAATATTTTAAAAAATCACACTTGACAATATCTCATCAGTTTTTAGGTATAAAGAAGTTATCAAACTCAGTTTTCTCTTGAAACCTCAAATTTTATTGCTGGCAATGAATACCAATAGTTGATTTCCTTAAAGTGACAGGATCACTTCTTTGACTTTTGAGAAAATGTCTGCCAAATACCAAAGTTTGATTAACCCAAATTTATCTGTTAGTCATGCTTTCAAGCGCAAGTGTTGTTCTAGGAAAGAAGTGGATGGTTCAGCTACAATTCAAATAATCACACAAGTGCTTTTTATTGAGACAACCATTGTATTGAAATTTGCAACAGAAGGGCTTTATGTGCTACTTCCCAATTTTTCACACAGTGTAGTAAAAAGAAGTGTCTAGGGTTTAATAATAGTCATAATATGTATCGATTCATCAGGGTATTTTTTTTTAAACCACAGTGTTAAATGTGTGTGGTGGCGAAGGATGCAATGATTGTTAGTGCAGTTTGGTGCCACTGCCTGGATCTGTGTAACCACCATTGTTTGCGCACCATCAGCATACATGTCAGACTTCGATAAAAGCAAATCACTTTCTTCTTTTTCTTCTTTCTTTCTTTCTTTCTTTCTTTCTTTCTTTCTTTCTTTCTTTCTTTCTTTCTTTCTTTCTTTCTTTCTTTCTTTCTTTTTTTTGATGGAGTCCTGCTCTGTCACCCAGGCTGGAGTGCAATGGTGTGATCTTGGCCCACTGCAAGCTCCACCTCCCAGGTTGAAGTGATTCTCCTGCCTCAGCTTCCTGAGTAGCTGGAATTACAGGCACGCGTCATCATGCCTGGCTAATTTTTGTATTTTTAGTAAAGACAAGGTTTCACCATGTTGGCCAGGCTGGTCTCGAACTCCTGACCTCAGGTGATCCACCCGTCTCGGCCTCCCAAAGTGCTAGGATTACAGGTGTGAGCCAACGTGCCCAGCCTTGCCTATGCTATGCTTTCAATACGTCAAAAGTAAAATAAATACAATGCATGCTTTTAATAAGTTAAACATAAGCATCTAAATTTTACATATCCACAAAGCTGGTTTCTATCAGAGTGATATCAAACAGCAGGAATATGCTAAAGCAGCCAGACAGAATGACAGAGAGTAACGGAACCACAGGGAATCCATTATGCATATTTCAGGCCATTCAGAGTTTTTGTTTGTTTGTTTGTTTTTTGAGACAGAGTCTCCCTCTTTTGTCCCGGCTGGAGTGCAATGGGGAGATCGCAGCTCACTGCAACCTCTGCCTGCTGGGTTCAAGCGGTTCTCCTCCCTCAGCCTCCCGAGTAGCTGGGATTACAGTGCTCGCCACCACACCTGATGAATTTTTGTGTTTTTAGTAGAGACAGGGTTTCACCATGCTGGCCAGGCTGGTCTCGAACCCATGACCTCAAGTGATCCACCCACCTCAGCCTCCCAAAGTACTGGGATTACAGGCGTGAACCACCACACCCAGCCTCAAAGCTTTTGTAAACATTAGGAAAGTGCTTCTTGTCTGAGTTCACTTCCAATCCTGCTTTATTGTTAAATCTCATTATTAGCACTATTTCTCAACTCCTTCCTTCTCTCCTTCTTCCATTTTTGCCAACATCTCTAAGAAGGTTGGATGGCATACAAGTCCTTCCTGTGTCATTATGAACATGTTTAATCAGGTTGCTTTCCCAACATTCAAGACAATCGGTCTCAATTAGAGTAAAAGAATTTCTCTGGAGGTTAAGGGAGAAATAAGTTATATTAGAGCCTTGGGCCCCCGAGAGAGAGCCTGGCGGGTGATTTACGCATCAGAGAGGCAGCAGGCCTGGGTATGATAGTGGGAGGGTGAGGTGGCCCGGAAAGGATGGAGGTAAGATCTTAAAGACAAACTTGGCTGAATCTTATGAATTACTAGAGGTTGGCTTCTAATTAGCCTGGAACTCAATGTCACGCTGGTGTCATTCTTTCCTTTAGCTTCTCGGGGGACAGGCTGGCTTTCTGGGCCAGGGCCCATTAGTGAGTCACTGTGCAGGGCATTCACTCAATAAACATTCCTTCAGAACCTGTTCTGTTTCAGGTTCTGAGTTGGATGCTGGGGATGAGCAAGAAAAGGTAGAAAGGGGCGGAATGATAAAAAGCCTTAAATGACAGTTAGGAGTTTGGCCAGGGTAGAGAGATTAGCTAGACAGTAGGGGTCAAACTTAGGCCTAGGTTTGCTGAACTCTCAAGGCGCCAACTTAAAAGAATGAGAAGTCGCCTTCTCTGACCGGGAGCAACTTACATACTTCCTGGTGGAGTAGAAACCAATTCCAGCATGGGGGACGCCCCCAGAGCAGCAGCATGGGGCAGACACA
Source organism: Theropithecus gelada (assembly GCF_003255815.1). Classification (NCBI taxonomy): domain Eukaryota; kingdom Metazoa; phylum Chordata; class Mammalia; order Primates; family Cercopithecidae; genus Theropithecus; species Theropithecus gelada. Next base: position 15,049,633 of record NC_037683.1, on the reverse strand, counting down.
TGGTGCTCCTGGATCTGAAAGGCAGGGAAGAGGATGGAACAATTCAGTGCACTTCTAAGTTATCCGAAGCAATATGAGTCATTTAACAAATATTTGTTTAGCTCCTACTGTATGCAAGACAGAGATGGTTAGTGTGTTCAAGCCAAAGATCAAATACCCATGCCTCAGACCTGGGCTCAGATCCCAGCTCTGCCACTGATTTCCTGCACGGAGGCGGGCAAATTGCTTCTTCTTTCTGGGTCTAAGTTTCTCCATTGGTACAATATGGGCGTTAGATTTGAAGATTTTGATCATGATGTCCTGCTCTCACATTCTGCAATTCTGACTTGCTCTCTGTGGCCTTGGGCCAGTCCCTGTGCCTGTCTTGGTCTCAGTTTCCTCATCTGTAAAATGGAAGGTAGGAATTAGCTTGAGATACATGGACCCTGTATCTTGGTCACCCAAGCCTTCCCCACCCCCAGCCCAGGGTCCTGAGCTACTCTCCCCGCCCCCAGCACACTCTAGCTTCCTCTACATTTCTCATCAAGATGCAACATACTTTAAATAGCATCTGCATGACTGGCTGGTTTTTTCCTTCCCGGAGAAGCTCTCTACAAAGTGTGCCAAGTGGCAGCTGTCAGGGCCGAGGTGGCATTTCCCTCAGTGATGCTGACAGCAGCTGTCCCGGCGCAGGCTGAATGGAATGGAAATGACATCATGTTTATTCAGGAAAGATGTTCCCAGACCCAGATCAGTGTCAGCAAGATGCTGGGATGCTCGAGGAGGGAAAACACGCCCGAGACCAGGCACCGGGTCTCCTCTCCTGGAACGCACACTGTGCCATACGCCACCCATCTCACACACATCCCGCACATGCACGCTCACACACCCACACCACTCACACAGACGGGCCTCCGTGTATACCACACCCTCTCACACACGCACGAAAACACAGACGAACACATGCCACAGGCTATACAGGCTTCCCCCCAGCACACAATCGCATCACAGGTACATATCAATACACGCCACCATGGCAGCACACACATACATCACATGCTCACAGATACACAGACGTCCAGAGAGACACAGATAGACGGCCTCATGTCACATATGCATTCAGGTAGGAGTGCGGCTATTGGGGTGGAGGACAAGCTTCGGGCCCCCATGCATAGAATCTGATCTTTCTTCTTTCTGTCTGGGTCTGTTTCTTCTCTGAAATGGGTGTTGTGTCATCCAGCCCTAGGCTGTCCCAAAGATTAAACAGTAGAGGCAATATCTTGCTCTCAGAAGACAGTAGGTTTTTTAAAAATTTATTTTATGTTTTAATTTTTATCGAGACAGGGTCTTGCTCTGTCTCCCAGGATGGAGTGCAGTGACACAGTCTTGGCTCACTGCAACCTCTGCCTCCTGGGCTCAAGCAATCCTCCCACCTCAGCCTCCCAAGTAACTGGGACTACACGCATGTGCCACCGTGCTTGGCTAATCTTCAGTTTTTTGGTTTTTTTTTTTTTGGTAGAGACAGGGGTCTCACTATATTGCCCCGGTTAGTCTCAAACTCCTAGGCTTAAGCAATCCTCCCACTTTGGCCTCTCAAAGTGCTGGCATTACAGGCATGAGCCACCTTGCCCAGCCAACCCCTGGTTAGGTAGGCCTTACCTGGTTGATCCTGCCAGTAGCAAAAATAAAGGAAAAAGAAAAGAAGTTAGGCAGAATTTGAATTGAATCCAGATTCCATGAATCCTAGCTATGACCCTGGGTATGTTACTTATCTACTCCGAGCCTCTGTTTCCACATCATTAAAATGGGATGTTTTAAATACCTATTGCTGCATGACAACCAGCCCCCAAATTTATGCTTTGAAAATCAACTATTTTCTCTTTCTCATTATGCTATGGGTTGACCAGGTAATAATCCTGCTCTACGTAGTGTAAGCTGGGGTCCTGAGAGGCGTGGGCTATCCAAAATCACCTCGCTTACAGAGCTGACAGTGGATGCACCTGGAATCTTTGCCTGAGCTACAGGCCAGGGACCTCTGTTTTCTCCCACATGGACCTCTCCACATGGCTGCCTGAGCTTCCTCACAGTATGGTGGCTGGATTCCAAGGAGGGGCATTTCAAGAAGTGAAGGTAGAAGCTGCAGATCTCTTAAGGCTTAGCATGGGAATCACAAAATGTCACTTCTAGTGCATTCTATTAGCCAGAGTAAGCCCCAGGGTCAGGCACGTAGTGAAGTCCTAGGTTATGGCAGCCATTATTTATAGTCATTATTATTGCAGAGCCAGTGCTGTAATGCAGTCTGGAACAGGACATCCTGAATTCCCAGTGCTGGGGGCTTACAATCACTGAGACACTAAAGAAGGGATAAGTTATGAGGCCGGGTGCGGAGGCTCACGCCTGTAATGTCAGCACTTTGGGAGGCCAAGGTCAGGAGTTCAAGACCAGCCTAGGCAACATGGTGAAACCCTGTCTCTACAAAAATGTGAAAATTAGCCTGGTGTGGTGGCATAGGCCTGTAATACCAGCTACTTGGGAGGCTGAGGCAGGAGAATCACTTGAACCCAGGAGGCAGAGGTTGCTGTGAGCTGAGATCGCACCACTGCACTCCAGCTTGGACGACAGAACAATATTCTGTCAAAAAAAAAAAAAAAAAAAAAAAAAGGACAAGATCTCTGGACTTCTAAAGAGTCTCCACCCCAACCAAACAGGGCTCCTCCCAGATGGGTTTGGCTCTCCCTACTCTGCCTACCCCCTGCCCCACCCTAACTGCTGCACTTAGATTTGCCTGCAGACTCATCCAAAAAGTCAATACGACATTCCTGTTGTTAAAAAAAAAGAAGTAATGGCTGCCATTTGCAGAGCACCTAACATGTGCCAGGCATTTTTCATTTTTTGTATTCTTGAAACCCAACAATGATTTGATGAGTTAGTCTTATTCCCGTTTGACAGAGGAGAAACGTGAAGTTAAGTGAGAGACAGTGACCTGCCCAAGGTCACAGTTAGCTGTAGCAGAACACCTACTTCAGGCTTTCCATCCTGGCACAGGCAGCTCTTAGCCTCCCTGGTTCAACACTCATTCCAAGATGAGTCAAACAGCCCCATTTCTGGCGAAGGGGGATGGCAAGAGGCAGAGTGTTGGGATTGGGGTTTGCTGGTGGGAACATGGGAACATCCTTCTTTATCCTTCTTTGGCAAGCAGCTGAGGATAGTATGAAAACACAGAATCCGGGCTGGGCATGATGGCTCACACCTGTAATCCCAGCACTTTGGGAGGTTGAGGCAGGCAGATCAGTTGAGGTCAGGAGTTCGAGACCAGCCTGGCCAATATGGTGAAACCCTGTCTCTACTAAAAAAAAAAAAAAAAAATCAAAAATCAACCAGGCGTGGTGGTGCGCGCCTGTAATGCCAGCTACACGGGAGGCTGGGGCATGAGAATTGCTTGAACCTGGAAGGTGGAGGTTGTGGTGAGCTGAGACCACACCACTGCACTCCTGTTTGGGTGACAGCGCGAAGCTATCTCAAACAACAACACTCAGGATCTGGAATCAAAGGGTCCTGTGTTTGAATTCCAGCATTCCTACCTCTATAGGAAAGTGATCTTATCTCTTTGAGCCTCAGTGTCCTCATCTGAAAAATGGGGTTAAGTGGAGCACTCACTTCATGGGCTTGTTCTAAGGATTCCACAAGATCACATATGTAAGCACAGAGTTGAGCACGTGGTGGTATGGATTGCATACATGAAATGAATTAGAAAAACATTGATAGCTGTTGAAGCTGGCATAGGTACATAGTGGGGTCATTACACCATCTTGTCTACTTTTGTGCGTGTTTAAAATTTTCTATAATAAAAAGTATATATTGGCCTAGCGCAGTGGCTCACACCTGTCATCCCAGCACTTTGGGAGGCTGAGATGGGAGGAGCCCTTGAGGCCAGGAGTCTGAGACCAGTCTGGGCAACATAAAAAGACCCCGTCTCTACAAAACACAAAAATAAAAAATTAGCCAGGCATGGCGGTGCATACCTGTGGTACCAGCTACTTGGGAGGCTGAGGTGAGAGGATCACTTGAGCCCAGGAGGTCAAACCTGCAGTGAGCTGTGACTGGACCACTGCACTCCAGGCTGGATGACAGATGAGATCCCGTCTCAAAAGCAAACACAATTTGTTAAGTTTATCCCAGTGCCTACCATGAATGTTAACTGTTATTATAAGAGGAGCCTGGCTGGGTGCAGTGGCTCACGCCTATAATCCCAGCACTTTGGGAGGCTAAGGCAAGCAGATAACTTGAGGTCAGGAGTTCGAGACCAGCCTGGCCAACATGGTGAAACCCCGTCTCTACTAAAAACACAAAAATTAGCCAGGTGTGGTGGCTCACATCTGTAATGTAATCCCAGCTATTCGGAAGGCTGAGGCAGGAGAATCACTTGAACCTTGGAGATGGAGGTTGCAGTGAGCAGAGACCGTGCCACTCCAGCCTGGGCAACAGAGTGAGACTCTATTTAAAAAAAAAAAAAAATGGAGCCTGTTCTTGGGAGGTAGGGGTGGGTGAGGGTGGGAGGAGCTTTACCAGGAGAGGACCACATCCTGCCCCAGCCTGGGGAGAGGTGGGCACAGACTCCATAACGCAAGGATTACTGCCACTCTAAGTCAGGTGCAGCCACCCAAAGGATAAGGGTAACTGTTAAAATTGCTCATGGACTTGTCCTCTTGGTCCTGTCTCCTCCTATGCACCCACCTCCCTACTCCTGATAAGGACTCTCTTGTCCCCACCCCTACCTCAGCTGACCCCAGTTCTCCCCTTTCCATCCATCCCATCACTGAACCACGGCCATGATATTCTGGTTTTATTACCTCTTTTTATTCCCAACTAGTTTTCGTCTTTCTTTTCTTTTAAAAACCACTTTTATTGAGATAGAATTCATATGCTGATCATTGTATAACTTCTTTAAAGAAATGTCTATTCAGATCCTTTGTCCAGGTTTTTCTTTTTTCTTTTTTTGAGACAGGGTCTAACTCTGTTGTCCAGGCTGGAGTGCAGTGGCTCCATCTCGGCTCACTGCAGCCTCGACCTCCCAGGTTCAAGTGATCCTCCCACCTCAGCCTCCTGAGTAGCTGGGACTATAGGTTCGTGCCACCCTGCCTGGCTAATTTTTATGTTTTTTGTAGAGATGGGGTTTTGCTGTAGTTCCCAGGCTGGTCTTTGACTCCTGGGCTCAAGCAGTCTGCCAGCCTTGGTCTCCCAAAGTTCTAGGATTACAGGCTAGAGCCACTGCACCTGGTCCTTTGCCCAGTTTTTCATTGAGTTATTTGTCTTTTTACTATTGAGTTGTAGAGATTTTTATATATTTTGGATACAAATTTACTATGAAATGTATGATTTACAAATATTTTCTCCCGTTTATAGGTTAAAGCCCTCTTAGATTGAAGTTTATCTTCCAGATTCCATCCTGACCTCAGCCCTGCTAAATCCCGGAAACTTACCTGGGAGATGCTACTTTCTGACTATGTGTCCTTGAGCAAGTCATTCAATCTCTCTAATCTTCCGTTTTATCATCCGCAAAGGGTTGGCAATGACTCATTGGGTCATTGTGAGAGGTGGCCATGGTAAGGAATTCAAAGCCATCTTTTAAATGTAGTTACCAGCAGCCATTCGAATTTAGAACCTACTTTAAATCTATTTAAATTCTGTAAAGGCAGTACCATTTAGTGGAAAGTCATTTGCTTCGTGTAAATTATATGATTTTAAGTTACCTTATACAAAACTACTTTATTTTCATGTAAACTCATTACTATTTAAAATCTGTGAAATGAGGTGCCCACCAGTCACTGCTATTGGAATCCAGGCATTCGGCACTCCCAATTCAAGATAGACCAGCAGGCCCAGCCTTTGTCTCCCATTGCTCCTGATGCACCACCAAAATAAAAGTGGAGAAGTTAAAAAAGGAATAAGTCCCCAGGAACAAATGTGGGGGATGGTGGTTTCACCATCTTTCTGTTGAAACAAGAGATTTCAGCAAATGTGTGAAAGGTAGAAAACAGATGGGAGTGGGCTGCTGATGGAATGGGCCCAGCCTAGAATTCACTCCAGGAGGGTCACAGGGGAGGTGGGAGTAGAGGCCCACGGGAAGATTCTGCCCTAGAACTGGCAGCTTTGGTGGAGTGCAGAAGGGAAGGAGGGGCTGAGGACAGGGCATTACCTGCAGGTCTGTACAAGGGGTTAGGACTGTCTCTCTGGCCCCATCCCTTACCTTGTGTTGAAAGCAGGCTGCAGCTTTTACACCAAGGCTAAAAAGCAGAAAGCTCTTCTCTAAAGAGAGTGAGCAAGTTGCCTGGCAAAGTTAAGACTCCCAGTATGCATTTTCATGACTCAAAATGAAGGTCTCCTCTTTCTGGCATGTGGGGGACCTGATATACAGCTGGCTTTTGGCATACTTACCTGAAACGAAGCCTGTCAGTTGCACTGCTCATCCCACCCGACACAGACCATACAGTCAAAATCTTCAGTTGGTGAGAGGCCTAGCAGAAAACTAACCCTCCTTACAAAACAGCAGAAGAAACCCACACCAGATGCCCAGTTCTTTTGTAAATATAAACAAATGCCCAAGGAGCTGCAGGTATATGAAGGGAATCCGCATCATGAAAGAGAAAGATCAAGCTCAGCAGAAAAAATTGACCTGGGAGGAAATAGAACTAATTCAGAGAGCAGAGGATTATATTAGAAAATGTTATAGCCATAAAACAAAGACAGGTTTTCATGAAAAGTGATCAGGAGACAAGAGATAATTCTGAAGGATTAAAATTATGACTGTAAGAAAAAAGTTGGAAAGCCTGAAACAAAGTTGAAGATGTCTTCCAGAATGTAGGTCACAATGTCAAAGATGAGCTCTACCTGGACCATCTTGAGCCGTAGAAAGAGTGAGCAGAAAATGGAGAGGAGGAAATAGCCAAAGAACCAGCAAGAGAATTCCCCAGAGCTGAAAGACAGTCTTTACATTGAAAGGACCCACCAGGTACCCAGCACAATGAGAGAATACATCTTTACCTGGACACATCTTCATGAAAGATCAGGGTAAAGAGGAAATCCTAAAAATGTTCAAAGAGAGAACAAATCAGCCAACGAAGGCATTGAGTCAGACTAGCTCTAGCCATCCCAGCAACACTGGGTTCTAAAAGATGGAGAATGAATACTTGTAACATTCTTAGGGAAAATGATTTTCAACTTAGACTCTTTAACCATCACCATCAGTCAAAGGTGAGGGAGAGAATATTTTCAAACATGCAGCGATACAGAAAATTTACTTTTCATGTACCCCCTTTTAATGGCTTATCTGAAGTTGTATTCTAGCAAAATAAAGCAATAAACCAAGAAAGAGGAAGATACAGGATTCAGAAATACTGGGTCCAACCCAAGACCACAATGATGGAAAGTCCCAGGATGACAGTGAGATTGCAGGGTTAGAAAACAGCTTGTCCAGGAGAAGGTAAGAGAATGGATGGGTCAGAAAGGGAAGTGTCCAAGGAAATAGGAGACATGATTAAGTAGTGGAGTCACAGAAAATTTGGAAAATTTGAAGATACAATAAAGTATAAGAAATAAAAGATGGCCAGGCACAGTGGTTCATGCCTGTAATCCCCACACTTTGGGAAGCTGAAGTGGGCAGACCACTTGAGGTCAGGGGTTCGAGACCAGCCTGGTCAACATGGTGAAACCCCATCTCTACTAAAAAATATCAAAATTAGCCAGGCATGGTTGTGTGCACCTGTAATGCCAGCTACTTGGGAGGCTGGGGCAGAATTGCTTGAACCTGGGAGGCAGAGGCTGTGGTGAGCCGTGATCATACCACTGCACTCCAGCCTGGGTGACAAAGCGAGACTCAGTCTCCAAAATAAAACAGTGTAAGAAGGAAAAGAAAGGCAGTTAGAAACTCCAGGAAAAACAAGTGTATAAGAAAGTCCAAACACCTGGTCCAAATACAAAGCAAACTAAAGTGTGGCATTGTTTTGAGTGTTTGATAAAGCATAAGAAAAGAGCATCAATTTGACCACAATGCTAGGAAGAGTTTCTTATCAGTTACTCAGGGGTCCTGACATTTGATTTTAAGAGAAGAAATAGAATCCTAAGGTATTACTTGACTCAGCAATGGTAATATTTAAACAGTCATAATAACATAAACTTTTGGAGTCAAACTATGGACAAAGCATGGAGGTGTTGGTTGTAGCTGATGATCAGAACATAAATACTAGTGACCTGCACAATGCAAAAATAAATGCAACTGACAGGAAGATAAAAGGGTAGGAGACAAAAGGGCAAAAAGGCAAAAATCCTCACTTTCAAAATGGGGAGTCAAGTTTTTTTGGTTTTTTTTGTTGTTGTTGTTGTTGTTTTTTTGAGATGGAGTTTTGTTCTTGTTGCCCAGGCTGGAATGCAATGATGTGATCTCGGCTCACCGCAACTTCTGCCTCCCGGGTTTGAGAACTTCTGAACAAGAAGCAATGGTTTAAGTAAATCACTTACATATCACTTAAAATTTTGTAAGTAACAAATAGAAGGTTTAAAAATAATTTTTTACTCAGGAGGCTGAGGTGGGAGGACTGCTCGAGCCCAGGAGGTCGAGGCTGTGGTGAACCAAGATCATGCCACCTGCACTCCACCCAGGGTGACAGAGTGGGATCCTGTCTCAAAAAGTGAATGAATGAATGAATGAATGAATAAATAAATAAATATAACTTTTAAATTTCAAACATTGGGAGGAAAACAAGAAAGGTAGACTGAGCTATATTCCCATCTTTCAGATCATGGGGTTGATATTATGTAAGAACAGCAAATTAACTAGAACTAGTTACCCACCAGAACAGCAAGTTGACTAGTGCAATAGTTACCCACCAGAGAGTTAGAGGGGCAAATAGCAGTTTTTTTTCTTGTTTTTGAGACAAGGTCTCACTCTGTCACCCAGGCTGGAGTGCAGTGGCGTGATCATGCATCACTGCAGCCTCGATCTCCCCAGGCTTAGGTGATCCTCCCTGCATAACCTCCCAAGAAGCTGAGACCACAAGTGTGCACCACCATGCCTGGCTAATTTTTGTATGTGTATATATATGTGTGTGTGTGTGTGTGTGTGTGTGTGTATATATATATATTTTTTTTTCTAGATACGGGGTTTCACCATGTTGCCCAGGCTGGTCTTCAACTCCCAGACTCAAGTGATACTCCTGCCTCAGCCTCCCAAAGTGCTGGGATTACAGTCATGAGCCCCTGTGCCTGGCTTTTTTCTTTTTTAAGTTGCTTTTCCCAGGTTGGATGGGCATAGGATGGGGCAGGATGAGAGCAATGTGTTTTGATCACAACCTTTTGTGTACTATTTGAGTTGTTACTATGTACATATAGTGCTGTGACTCCAAAGATATTATTTAATCTTTGAAAAATCCTTCTTTGAAAAAGAAGGATTCTAGGTATCCCCAAAAAAAACAACTCAGGTGAATATCAAGATGCCCTGTCTGCCATATAGCTGCCATTTAAACAATTTCCCTTTCTGTTGAAATCTCATCTGTGCCTACCCTCCTTTTTTTATTTATTTTTTTGGAGACAGTCTCTCTGTTGCCCAGGCTGGAGGGCAGTGGCCTGATCCTGACTCACTGCAGCCTCCGCCTCCTGGGTTCAAGTGATTCTCGTGCCTCAGCCTCCCAAGTCACTGGGATTACAGGTGTGCAACTCCATGTCCAGTTCATTTTTGTATTTTTAGTAGAGATGGGGTTTCATCATGTTGACCAGGCTGGTCTCGAACACCTGGCCTCCCAAAGTGCTGGGATTACAGGTGTGAGCCACTGTGCCTGGCCTCATCTGTGCCTTCTGACAGCTCTTTGGTTTGGGCATGTCACTTTTTTCAGGCTCAATTTTATCCCCTGTGAAAAGGGGACACTGTCTTTACCCGTGTAGGTTTCAGTGCAGATTACATGATAATATATAAGCATCCCAGTGCCTCCCTTCTTCCCTCCCTGCCTTTCTACCCCCCTCCCTCCATTCTCGGGGGTGTTTGGAACCTGAGGTGTAAGACTGGCTTAAAAAATTTGATAGGAAAAAAAAGGCCTCAGTCCCCGAGAAGCGTTCTTTGCAGCACAGCGGTGAACGGATGTTTTGCCTCGGTGCTGCTCCTGCCTTCCAAGGAACGATCTGGACCAGCTGGTGTGTGCCTGCGTGTGTGTGTGCGTGTGCGTGTGTGTGTATCACAGCCTAGTGGTCCCTATTTAATACCCGGGAAGGGGGTGTCAGCTGGAGGCTGCCGTGCTGCAAGCTTCTCGCTGAAAACGGAGGGCAAGGGGGTGACTGCTTAATGACTAGATGTTAAATGTTCCAAACAATTTATACATTTAGAATCCTAAGTTTTCAAAACTCAGCCCGCCGAGCGGTTCTGCAGATCTTGTTTATAACACATTCGGCTAAAATTATCCCAGTGCACGCTGCACCTCCTATGGCACAGATGCTCCGGAACCTGCGGCTCTGTTTTGATTCCAGATATTCGTGCTAAAGCTATTTGTGTTCGCCGTAAATGAAACACGAAACCGAGGAACGGTAGCTCTGGTGATTTTTATAAATATATGCCTAATCTTCACAGCGGGCACTGGGGTTCAAGTTTTATTTATGTGTGTTTTGCCTCCCGGTGCCCCAAGGGGCTTGTTTTCCCAGGCGCCTACAGGGGCTTCTGCCTGTTCAGAGAGGAGGAGCCAGGATGGAGCTGAGTTTCATTCCTGGGGACTCTGTCCTTGTCCAGGGAGGCAGCTCAGAGCAGGACAAAGGACACGGGCTTTGCACTCTGCCGCTTACTTTCTGCAATTCTTCCTCCACCGGAGCCTCACCCCCCCACTCTCTGAAATGGGGACGATACTAATTCGCACTCACAGGGTGGTGGTTGGGATTATATAAAATGCTCAAGACACGTAGGCTCATTTATTCAATGGGTATTTACCAAGCACTAGACTAGGTGTTTTTTCTTTTTTCTTTCTTTCTTTTTTTTTTTAAGCCCTCCTGTGCATTAGGATCACATGGAGAACTTTAAAATAACCCAGACATGCAAGCCCTTCCCCAGGTCAAATACATCAGAATCTCCGTGGGTGGGACCCAGGCATCAGTAGTTTTTAAAATTCCCCAGGTGATTTCAATGTGCAAATAAGTTTGAGAACCACTGACCTAGATAAGTGCTTCTCAGATTTACGTGTACACAAGTCCCCCTGGGATTTGTTAAATAACAGATTATAGCGGAGTAGGTGGGAGGGGGTGCCGGGTTGCTAGGAGCTGCATTTATTTATTTATTTATTTATTTATTTATTTATTTATTTATTTATTTATCTTTGAGACAGAGTCTCACTTTGTCACCCAGCCTGGAGTGCAGTGGTACAATCTTGGCTCACTGCAACCTCCACCTCCCAGGTTCAAGTGATTCTCCTACCCCAGCCTCCTGAGTAGTTGGGATTACAGGCACACACCACCACACCCAGCTAATTTTGATATTTATACTAGAGTCAGGGTTTCATCATGCTGGTCTTTAACTCCTGACCTCAAGCGATCCGCCCGCCTTGGCCTCCCAAAGTGCCAGGATTACAGGTGTGAGTCACCATGCCCGGCCAGGAGCTGCCTTTCTCTTTCTTTCTTTCTTTCTTTCTTTCTTTCTTTCTTTCTTTCTTTCTTTCTTTCTTTCTTTCTTTCTTTCTTTCTTTCTTTCCCTTTCTTTCCTTTTCCTTTCCTTTCTTCCTTCCTTCCTTCCTTCCTTTCTCTTTCTCTCTCTCTTCTTCTTTCTTTCTCCTCTCTCTCTTTCTTTCTCTTTCTCTCTCTTTCTTCTTCTTTCTTTTTCCTCTCTTTCTTCTTTCTTTTCTCTTTCTTTCTCTTTTTTCTTTCTTTCTTTCTTTCTTTCTTTCTTTCTTTCTTTCTTTCTTTCTTTCTCTCTCTCTCTCTTCCTTCCTTCCTTCCTTCCTTCCTTCCTTCCTTCCTTCCTTCCTTCCTTCCCTTCCTCTCTCTTTCCTATTTTCTTTCTTGTTTGCTTGCTTGCTTGCTTTCCTGAGATGGAGTTTCACTCTTGTTACCCAGGCTGGAGGCAATGGTGCAATCTCGGCTCACCGCAACCTCCGCCTCCCGGATTCAAGCAATTCTCCTGCCTAGCCTCTGGAGTAGCTGGGATTATAGACATGCACCACCACACCTGGCTAATTTTATAATATTAGTAGAAACAGGGTTTCGCCATGTTGGTCAGGCTGGTCTTGAACTCCTGACCTCACGTGATCCACCTGCTTCGGCCTCCCAAAGTGCTGGGATTACAGGCATGAGCCACTGTACCCGATCCAGAAGCTGCATTTCTAACGGCACCGCCCATGATACTGCCAGGGCTGGTGGTCCACAGGCCACTTCTAGGCACCCTAGTAGGGCCTGCGGGTACCAAGTTAGGCTGACCAGAGGCAGTTTCTGCCTACATAGCCCTTATGAAGACTACAGACAGTTAAACAGATGATGACAGTGATCAATGTTTGACAAGAGAAGTACATGGCCCTATGGACTGGCCTTTGGGAGTGCAGGTGGGAGGGAATCAGGACCAACTTCCTGGAGGAAGCTGAGTGTTAGCCAGAAGAAAGGGGAGGGTGCTGCGGAAATGATGCTGGCAGAAGGAATAGCACATGCCAAGGCTCAGAGGCAAGGGATGGGAGCCAAGGCTGGTAATTCGGGGTAGTTGGAGTTTCCAGGTGAAGCTGAAACTGTAGGAAGGGCACAGGTCAGGAAGCAGCTGATTGACCCTTAAGGTTATGGGGCTTGACCTTGAGCTTTATCCTGGGGTAAATGGATGGGAAAAGTAGTGAAAAGTTTAAAGGGGGAGAGATGTAATCAGCTTTGCCTTGTAGGATTACCACTCATTCTATTTGTCCCTTCTGCTCACCAAGCTGCCATCAGCAAAGCACACCTGCAGAATACAACTGAATCACTAGCAACCCAGCAGAAGGTCCGTTAAGCCTCTACTATGTGCAGTGCTCAAGTGGGGAGGCAGACACACAGATCTACTGGGGGTACAGTTCTGTGGGTGCACGGTAGATCATGGGAGAGCAAGACCTGGGTGCGGCGGCAGGAATAAAAGTGGCAAAGGGAGGGTCCACACGGACTGCGGGGGTCTGAGGTTTCTGATGGGAGGAGGAGTTTTGGGGCCTGGTGTCTTTTTGTTGTTGCTGTGTTGTTTTGTTTTGTTTTTTGAGACAGAGGCTCATTCTGTCACCCAGGCTGGAGTGCAAAGGTGCGATCTCAGTTCACTGCAACCTCTGCTTCCCAGGTTCAAGTGATACTCCTGCCTCATCCTCCTGAGTAGCTGGGATTACAGGTGCCTGCCACCACGCCCGGCTAATTTTTGGTATTTTTTTTAGTAGAGACAGAATTTCACTGTATGGGCCAGGCTGGTTTAGAACTCCTGTCCTCAAGTGATCCACCCACCTCAGCCTCCCAAAGTGCTGAGATTACAGGCATGAGTCATTGTGCCCCGCCTGGGGCCTGGTGACTTTAACAGGTCAGAGAAGAAAGGAAGGGACATCCCAGAGGGAATGGCCTCACTTGGGGGCATACTGAGAAATTGGTGACCAGACCAGCACAGCTGCATGAAGGAGGCGGAAGGCAGAGGCCAGTGCTGTCGTCAACACCACTGATGCCCCAGCACCTGGCACAGAATTGCTACTCATAGATGTTTGTTGAGTGAATGTTGAAGGTAGGGTGATGCTATGGACTGAATGTTCGTGTTCCTCCAAATTCATATGTAGTTCTAATCCAGAATATGATGATATTTGGAGATTGACCCTTGGGAAGATAATAGGGTTTGATGAGGTCACGGGGGCCCTCATGATGGGATTAATGCCCTTATTAAAAATCTCTCTCTGTGTATGTCCCATGTGAGAATACAGCAAGAAGGAGGCTGTCTGCAAGCCAGGAAGAGAGCCCTCACCAGGAACCAAATTGACTGTCACCTTTGTTTTGGACTTCCCAGCCTCCGGAACAGTGATAAATGAAGTTCTGTTGTTTAAGCCCCCCAGCCTATGGTATTTTGTTACGAAAGCCCAAGCAGACCACTACAGGGGGAGTCAGAGTGTGATGGACTGGGCTGCATAGGTCAGTTCTGCTGGCAATCAGGACTCATTTCAGCTGACATCTTCTTAAGATATTATAACACTTCAGTTCAGTTGGTACATAAGTTGCTGGCCCAAGTCCCTGGAGAGCCCATCACTGCCAACCCTGACACCAGGCCACTGTGGCCTTCCCCTGGGATGTCTGGACCTCTCTGCTCTCCAGCAACTAAAGGGCTAATGACCTGACCATGAGGAGACCTTTGGGACCTTACCCAGGGCCAATGGCACTGATTATCAGGGCCACAGGCCTAACTGTTAAACAATGGACATTTCACCCCTGGCTGCTACCAGAAGTCATAGGAGCCACCTGTGGGAAGCTGTATCCAAGTGGAAGTGAGACAAAGGACCCAGCTGGCTCACTAAGGACACACCTGGTGCTGGAGCTGGTGGACTCTATCCCATGCTGTGCTTCTCTCCGGGCTCCTGCTCTGCTCCCCTTCCTCTCTGACACCTGGCTTTTTCTTCTCCTGGGTCCACATGACAGAACATGGCCAATAAGGCCACTCGAGTTTTCATGTCCTAAGAGCCAGCTATCCAGAGAGCCTGGTCTCTTGTTTCAGTTCCAAATCTGAAGCTCCAGGGAAGGCCTCTGACTGATCTGGCTTGAGCCCTTGTCCAGCCCTGGGCCAATCAACCGTGGCTCAGGGTGGGGTTGTATTGACCATCAAGGTTGCTCATGCCACCATCTTGGGTGGAATGATGAGTGTGAATATACGTGTGTGTGTGTCGGTGTGTGTGTGTATGTGTTGAGAGTAGGAGATTAGGAGAAGTTTCTAGAGGTAGGACAGGAGTCCCAGAAATGGAAGGAGACTGGGCAGCCAAGTAGTAAATTCTGCTACACTAAGCCAAGGAGTATGGGCTTTACAAATAGGCCATGGGGAGCCATGGAAGGTTTTGGAGGCATGGCATGGCTGGATTTAGGGAAGACTATTCCAGTAGTGACATAGAGGAAGAAAGCATGTGACAGGAAGAACCAGTGTCAGCCACTGCAATTGTCCAGGAAAGGAGTGATGAGGATCTGTGTTAGGATCATGAAGCCACAGAAGAAGCCAGGGATGCAGGAAACTGACGGAAGGAGTCCATGGGAATTCCATCTGTGGTCTTGGTGGTGTGGGGCCAATTCATTATTTTGGGGTCACCACTCTGTATGGTGATGGGAATGACCCCTGGAGAAGGCCAACCTTTCACATTTGGAGTCCACCTGAATCCCTTCCTTGCCAGGGTGGCTGAACAGGGAAGGGATTCTGAGATGAATTCTCATTACCAAGAGGAAGCAGGTGGTATGATTTTGTTAATCTCACAAAAGGATTCTAGGCCTGCTGTTTTCACAGCACCAAGAGGCCCAAGGAGCTTCTCAAAGCCCGGACTATCTTCCATGTCAGGGGCCAGCAAACCAAACCTGTCTTGTCAATAACAGCACTGTAGTTTTATTAGAACACAACCCCAACCGTTAGGGGTTGTTTTGTTAGCAAAAGTGTAGATTGTTTTGTTAGCAAAGCCCAAAATATTTACCATCTGGTCTTTTACAGAGAAAAATTTGCTGACCCCTGTTCCACGTCAACTCATCCCAGCTTTGCTCCTGTTGTCACTGTCACCTGGCTCCAGAGCTGAGTGACTGCAAGTCTCTTCTTCCACCAAGCAGAACTCCAACAGCTTTCATCTCATTTTTTTTTTTTTTTTTTTTTTTTTTGAGATAGAGTTTCACTCTGTGACCCAGGCTGGAGTGCAGTGGTGCAGTCTCGGCTCACTGCAACCTCCGCCTCGTAGGTTCCAGTGATTCTCCTGTCTCAGCCTCCCAAGTAGCTGGGATTACAGGTGCCCACCACCACACCCAGCTAATTTTTGTATTTTTAGTGGAGACAGGTTTCACCATGTTGGCCAGGCTGGTCTTGAACTCCTCACCTCAGGTGGTCCACCCGCCTTGGCCTCCCAAAATGCTGGGACTACAGGCGTGAGCCACCGCACCTGTCCTCATCTCCATTTTTAATTCAAATGTGTGAGTCCTGGTTTATCGGGCCCACTGGTCAGCTCCAAAGTCATTACTGGATTTTATCCCCCTAGGCCTGGTAAGCCCACTGGCACACAGGTGTCTGAGTGTCCCCTCATCTCCGGCAGCGCCTGGGTCTGCCTGGTCTCACAGTTTTTGGAAGAGTGGATATCAGAGAATCCACAGGAAAGCAGAGGCTGATGATGAAGTTGCAGGATGCATGGGATAGCAGAATCTCAGAGAGGAAATTCTGACAATCCAACTGTGAGGGATGGACGAGGAGAGGAGGGACAGCCGGAGACTGTGAATGCCCAGAGCTTTCAGGGCGGACGGAGGAGCATCATTAGGAAGAATTCCCGAGGAGCAGGGGAGGGTTGGAATGTGGGTTTGAAGGTTTAAAGGCCGAAGAAAAAGCAAAGCTTGTGAAAAATGTTTAGAACCAAACCGAAGATGCTTCACAGTGTGTCTGGGGAGAGAGACAACCTGGAGACCACTGCTTGGTGCAAGGCCAATGCTAACACTAGACGGACCATTCTGGTTTCCTTTCTGCCCCCTCGTGAAGCAGAACATTATTCAGAAAGGAGAAGAAAACAGCTAGGCTTAACATAGTGGCTATGATGTACCAGGTGCAAATCAGGCGTGAGGCATTCTTTTGTTATTCTGGAAGTTTTTTTTTTTTAATTGAAGTAAAACACAGGTACAGAAAAGTGCACAAATCCTGGGTGCATAGCTCAATAGCTTTTCTCAAATTGAACACAGTCTGTAACCTGAATCCCTGTGTCACCTTCCTGATCACCATCTCCCCAAGGGCGGCTGCTGTCCTGACTTTTTTTTTTTTTTTTTTTTTAAGACAGGGTCTCACTCTGTCATCTAGGCTGGAGTGCAGTAGTGTCATCATAGCTCACTGCAGCCTCAACATCCCAGGCTCAAGAGATCCTCCCACCTTAGCCTCCCAAGTAGCTGGGACCACAGGTGTGCCACTATGCCTGGCTAATTTTCTTTCTTTCTTTTTTTTTTTTTTTTGTAGAAATGGGGTTTCGCCATGTTGCCCAGGCTGGTCTTGAATCCCTGGGCTCTAGCAATCTGCCTGTCTCAGCCTCCCAATGTGCTGGGATTACAGCACTGCCTCGCTTCTCACCCTGACTTCTAACACCATAGCTTGGCATTGCCTATTTTTAACGCCTTCTGAATGGAATCACAGTGTGTGTTCCCTTTCATATGAGGCCTCTTACCCTCAGCATGATGAGATCACCCATGTTGACGCACAGGAAAGTCCATGTTTTTGTTGTTGCTGGATGGAGTGAATGTTCCACAATGTGTGTCTCCATTCTGTTTGGATGGACACGCATTTTGTTTTCCGTTGCTACTGTTATGAATAGTCCTGCCGTGAACATTCTAGAACTGTGCTTTGATGGACACCTGTGTGCATTTCTGTGGTGATGATACTTGGAAGTGAAACTGTCAGGTCACAGGATAGATGTATGTTTAGCTTTATTGATACTGATTAAGCATAATTCTTATTTACATCTTATAAACCAGGGAACTGAGCCTCAGAGAAGCGGAAGGACTTGCCCAACAACACTCCACTTCCCAGGGCTCCAGAACCTCTGCCATTTCCTCCCAGGAGATCAGCCTTTGGAGAGGTCTCTAGTGATGTGCCACAGGGTTCTGCACTGTTTTTTCATTTGTTTTTGTTTTGAGACAAGGTCTTCCTCTGCCGTTCAGGCTGGAGTGCAGCGGTGTGATCTCAGCTCACTGCAGCCTCAACCTCCGGGCTCAAGCAATCCTCCCCTCTCAGCATCCTCCATCTCCAGTAGCTGGGACTATAAACACACATCACCACACCCGGCTCATTTTCTTTTTCTTTTTTTTTTTTTGTAGAAACAGGTTTTCAGTATGTTTCCCAGCCTGGTCTTGAACTCCTGGGCTCAAGAGATCCTCCTGCCTTGGCCTCCCAAAGTGCGTGCTGAGTTTACAAGGGTGAACCACTGTGCCCGACTGATCCTGCATTGTTAATCAACATGTTCAAACAATCGAATAAACTTGCCAAAGACACAAAAGCACTGATCTGTGCTGAAGCTATGGGGGATGGTGCAAGTGCTGGAAATTTACAAAGTGTTGTGAATTTTACTTTAACAGGAACAGCCTGTTAAAGTAAAGGAAAGCCTGTTACTTTAACAGTCCCACTAGGTCGTGTCCAGGCTGTGATGAGACCCAGTAGGGACCTTGTGGGGCTGGGGCTGGGAGTGGGAGTGGACATCAGATTCAGTCTAGGACCAGGGGTGGAGTCGAGGGACAAAGCCCATGTGGATGTCGGGACTGTGAGCAGTAGGTGGGGGAGAGGTGGGGACAAGGGAGGACCTGTAGGTGGAAGCCAGAAAAGGCTGCAAGCGGTGGTAACAGAGGCAGAGGACTCGCGGCAGTGGCTTTGCTTTGTTTTGGAGGGTGTCTGGCCCACGAAGTATTTTTACTATCAGGGACTCCCCTGTCTGTGGAGGCTCTGTTGGAACGTTCAAGGGTGGCCTGAAGGCTGCTGAGTGCATGGACCAGAGTTGGTGAAAGGGTTGGCAAATGAGCTTCTGTGGCACATGATCTTCAAGTGTGTGCATCCGCGGTGTGATCCAAGCACGGGAGCTGGTGTTGCAGACAGACCAAGGGGAGAACCGGCATTCACACCTGCATCATCTCCTGCCTTTGAGTGTGTGACTCCGACTTCTAACCAAAAGAAGATGGCAAAGGTGACTAGGATACCACACACACATACAGGCACACATACCCATGTACATGTACAGACACACATGTATGTATATACATGACACTGTCTTGCTGGCACGAACTAGAGAAATTCTCCTCGCTGAGGAAGCTACTGGCCACATGAAAAAAGTCCACAGGGTCAGGAAATTCGAGTAGCTTTCAGCCACCAGCCAGTAAAAAAAAAAAAGAAAGAAAGAAAGAAAGAAAAAACGTGGCCCTGAGCCACGCAGCCACAAAGAGATGAATTCTGCCAACAGCCTGAGTGAGTTTGGAAGGGGAGTTTTCCCCAGTAGAGCCTCCAGATGAAATGCAGCCCACCCATCTCCTCGACTGCAGCCAACGAGACCCCCAGGAGAGGTCTCAGCTTAGTCACACCCAGACTCCTGACCGGCAAAAACTGTGAGATGAGAAATATATGTTATTGGAAGCCACCAAGTTTGTGGTAATTTGTGATGTAGTAATAGGAAACCAATACAGTCAAGGCATATGTGGGCTTGTGCTAGGTGTGTGGTCACCCTGGGGGTTATGTGTTGGTGGGTGTGGATTTGGATGGCATGTGCCTGGATGTGTTTGTGTGTTTGAGCACGTGTCTGGGCGTGTGGATGTTTGGGAATGCGTGTGTGTGTGACAGTGTGTGTTGGAGTGGCCAAGGGGTGCGAATGGGTGTGCCGATTATCGGTACGTGTACAATGTACGTGTCTATGCGTGAGCAAGCGTGTGCACACACACGTGTGTGCAGTGCCCCTCCTCCGCCATCCTCTTTTATGACTTCCTCCCTGGGTTTGATGTTGTGGGTGAATAAAATTTAAAGAGCTCTAAATTTTTTTTAAAGAGCCCTAAAGGGAGTGGAGCTTTTTGTGCGTGAGTCATTACCAGGAACACCTGTGAACTGTTGGTTTTAATTGGGCCACAGCTGTCAGGTTGCAGCACAGGAGGGATGGGTCTCTCGGCTTGTCTGTCTCCAGCCCCCACCTCCCATCAGATCTTTGGGTAGGTGGCAGGGGCAGGAGACAGGATGGCCCCTGGAACCAAGATGGCCCTTGGTGTCCCTGGGAGGCAGTGGAGAGGAGTTGGGCCTGGGTCTAGCCTCAGCTGCTTTGGCTTCATGCTCACCACAGGGCTCAGGGCTGCCATCCTTCTGCGTCTGACTTCCCTGTCCCAGGAATCACCCCATGAGACTGGGCACTCGCACTCCTGCAAGGGGGTTCGACACACACATGCTCATCTATGCAGGCTCACACATCAGTAACGACAATGGCAAGTGTTCATGGAGCGCTTACCACGTGTCAGGCACTGTTCCAAGTGCTCTACACACACCATTGCATTGAATCCTCGCAACACCCTATGAGGTGGGTACTCACCATCCCCCTGATGAGGAAACTGAGGCACAGAGGGGTTAAATAACTTGTCCAAGGTCTCATGGTTAGTAATGCATCGTCAAAGGTGCACTAACCACACACACACACACACACACATACACACAGACTCGTATACTCCCGTACCCTCCAATTATAGTCTAAACACACACAAAACGACACCTGTAAATGAGTGACCTCAAGCACATAGGTGTAACCACCACCCACGTGTAAGTACACCTGGCCCACTCACCGTCCCATAAACACATCACATCCCGCCTTGAACAACCGCACAATACACACCCAGCACTCTCACTAACCACAAACACGGTGTTGCGTGGGTGCCCACACACAATAGAAATCACAGAACCCCTCTCAGGCTGGCAGTCTTACCTTTCTCACAACACAGATCTATCTACACCCCCCACAGAAATGCACACCCACACACAGACCTGCACTCCCTGCAGGTCTTCATACCCCCCATCTTTATACCTCTCAGAGCTGCACACCATGCCAGCCACCCCTCGAGGGCAAGGAGTTTACTTCTTTGTAGTCTCGGGGTGTGCAACACCAATACCCGCAGCGAGTAAGATTTTGTTGCTCTCACACCTCCTGGTCTGCAGGGACTGGATGAATAGGTGCCTCTCAGGGCCCCAGGAGACGGCAGAACCCTGTCCATTGTCCACACCAGTCCAGTCTGCTGTCTATGTCCACGCCTGTGAGATAGACCTTTTTCTGCTGTCACATACGTGACCCATGGCATGACACAGGAACCTGGCACACGCAGGCCCTGGCTGAAATGTCACCCCTTTTCCTCTTCTACTCAAAAAACCAAACAGATAGCAAGTAAGTAGGAATGATGTCATCACAGAGGTGACCCTATATCATCTGGCATGTGACATTATTAGTGCTGCCCATGGGCCCCCAAGGCCTTCGTGATTTGGGGATCGCCATTACCCTCAATATCTAAAAACACTGCACCCCTGGTCCACGAACAGCAGGACCTAGCCTCCCTTCTGCTTCTGCCCCAACATTGGCCCTGCCTCTCGAGGTCACCTTCTCGCTTTGATTCGCTCTATTTGGAGAAGGGGGTGGCCTCAAACCCAAACTGCACCCATTTCTCCCGTGGCCCCAAGTCTTACTACCCAGCTCCCTCCCAGGCCACCACTCTCCAGGCTGCTGGGCACAGCCTGGCACCCTGCATGGCCATCTCTCTTCCTTCATGCCCCATTAAACAACTCACTCAAGGCTGCTGAGTGTAACAGGCGACAAAGGAAACAGTGGGGAACCCCCGAGCTGAGCAGGCAGCAGCTCTGCATGGAAGTCAGCCCTGATCCCTCCGGAACACACATCAGACCCTCCCACCATGGAGAACTCACCGACTGCCTCTATGCAGCCTCCTTGGCTGCAGCGGGTCTCCCTCTGGGTCTTTCTCCTCTTCCACAGTGCCCATGAGCAGCTCTGAACTCCCTTTACAGGTAAGGCCATTTGACTCTTAGCTGTCTGAACTCCTCCCGGTCCTGCCCAGAGGCACTGCCTGACCGAACAGGCCCATGGGGGAGTTTTCCTTGATAAAGATGCAGTGTTTCCCCAGGAAGGGTGTCTGCACCCTCGCAGGCCAGCCAGCTCCCAGCTGCGGCCTTATCTCCTAGAAACACTTTCCCCTACCTCATTACATCATTACAAATGGCCTGCCACAGGCCACACACTGATCACAATGTGGTTAAGGAATGCTGACCAAGGTCACCTGCCTGAGGCCATCCCTGTGAGGTGGGGGAGAGACTGGGATGTGAACCCACCCCTACCCATAGGAAGAGCAAACGACTCTGTGCCCAGTGAGAGACCATCTGATTACAGAAGGAAAAGTGATGCTGACAATGACATCACGGCTGCTGTCATAAAGAAAAGGGCTCATCTCTCCCTCTCCTCTGAGGATCAACTCCGTTCATTCATTCAACAAACTCTCACAGACTCCTCCTCTGCGCCAGGAAAAGGGAATAGAGAAGAATCAGAGTGGGGAGCCAGTGGGCAAGCGACACACGGTCATTACAACATAGTGAGAGTCATGCAGTGAGGGAGAGAGAAGGGGGTGTGGGTACCAGATGTATACAGAGGAAAAAGCCAGGAAGGCTCCCCAGAGGAGGCATGTAGGCTGTGCAAGGAGTAACTGTGCATCCAGAATATTTATGCAAAGTACCTGGCGCTGCCTTAAAGCTCAAGAAATCACATAGAAGCCAGGCATCGTGTTGTCCCAGCTACTCAGGGGGCCAAGGTGGGAGAATCGCTTGAGCCCAGTTCAAGGCTGCAGTGAGCTGTGATTGTGCTACTGCACTCCAGCCCAGGCAACAGGGCCAGACCCTTGCCTGAGAAGGAAGGAAGGAAGGAAGGAAGGAAGGAAGGAAGGAAGGAAGGAAGGAGAAGGAAAGAGAAGGAAGGAGAAGGAAGGAGAAGGAAGGAGAAGGAAGAAGGAAGAAGGAAGGAAAGAAGAAGGGAAGGGAAGGAAAGGGAAGGGAGGAGGGAGAGAGAGAGGAAGGAAGGAAGGAAGGAAAGAAGGAAGGAGGGAGGGAGGGAGGGAGAAGGAAGGAGAAGGAAGAAGGAAGGAAGGAAGAAGGGAAGGGAAGGAAAGGGAAGGAAGGAGGGAGAGAGAGAGAAAAGGAGAGAGAGAGGAAGGAAGGAAGGAAGATAAAGAAAGAAAGAAAAGAAAGAAGAAAGAAAAAGAAGAAAGAAAGAAAGAAAAGAAGAAAGAAAGAGAGAAAGAAAGAAAGAGAGAGAGAGAAAGAAAAGAAAGAAAGAAAAGAAAGTAAGTCATAGAAAGGGCAAGTGGGAGGGAAACTCATAAGCTTTGGCACAAATGTCTCTGGGTCTCTTGCAAGTTCCAGGCTGATGTGTCTAAGGGCCAAGTGGACCTTTCCTGCCTTGGTGCCACAGCACCACAGCCTCCCACAGCCAACTTTGAATTAATCACCGTCCCCAAACCTGCTTGCCCTGCGGGTCTCCCATTTCCACAAAACATGTTGTGGAGGTCATGCCTGAGTGACTCTGATTGGTGAATTTGGGAAGAATACGCTGAGCTCGGCACTGCCCACAGAGAGCGGGAATTCTCCTTTGCTCCTTTACGCCATTGACGTTTCCTGGGCAGGATCCCAGGGGGTTACGTGTGTCCTCTGCTGGGGTTCAGCAATGGGCCCATTTGCCTGTCATCCAAACCTGTATCCTATCCCTGGCCTGGATCAAGAACTAAGGTGACATTGGCTTTCATAAGTCTTGATTTTGTTTCTTAAATTGATCAGGACTCAGGGAGGGAAGAGAATGATTTTTCTTGGAGTTTATCAAGGATGCCAACAAAAGGCCCCGCCATTCACCATTCCCTTCAATAAGAAGATCTCTTGCCTCCTCCCTCCCCTCCATGCCCACGTTTACCAATGCCTGGCGGTGCCACCTCACGTCTTTCCTCACCTTAGCCATTTCCCTCATCACTACACTCCCTCTCTTGTCCGGGCGCTGCCAGCTTCCAGGCAGACACAACCTCCCCACTGCTCCCCCTGCTTCCTGCTTCCCTGCCCCTTGTCTCCTGCTGTCCTGGCAGGTGACAGGGGCTCAGGGAGGTCTGCCTCACTCACCACTTGAAGAAGCAACCATATTCTATTCCGAAGGGAACATGCCTCATTTCTCCCCCTCCTTTTTTTCTCACTTTCTCTCTGGACAAGAAGTCTATTTTTATTTTATTTCATGGAATTTGTCTTTTGAAATAATTAACCACCTTCTTGCAGCAATTTTTCTTCACCCAGGAATGCAAAATCACATAACACATTGGAATATTTTTTAACACTGCTTTAAATTATGCAGTTGCTGTATTGTGATAAATATGTAGATGGGGGAAGTCGGGGGAATGTGTCCTGGACCTGGAGCTGGGCTCCCCCGATTCCAGTTCGCAGAGGAGGATGGCTGGGGGAAGGGTGGGGCCCAGCCAAGCTCCCCAGTGGCCAAAAGCAAGAGCCATTCTGGGGTTTTCCTTCCTTCACAAATCCCAGAGGCCCAGAATATAGCTCAGCCAGCCCCTTTTTCCTTCACTGGGCAGGTGCTTTAGGTGCCCTACTCTATGCTCCCAGTAAACTCGCAAAATAGGAATTAGGACTCCAAGTTTACAGACGTGCAAACTGAGGCTCAAAGTGGCCAAGAAATTTGCCCAGGGTACTTTGACTAGGAAGTGGGCTCTCAACCCCATCTGGCTACTCAGAAACCTTCCTGGCCAAGATGACTCTTCTGTGACTCCCAGATGACTATTGTATACCTTTATCTTTCTCTTCAGATGTCTCTCTCTTCTCCTCCTCGTGCTCGGGTGGTAACTTTATCTTCTTCTTCTTCTTCTTTTTGTTTTTTTTTTTTTTTTTTTTGAGGCAGGGTCTCACGCTGTCACCCAGGCTGAAGTCCAGTGACACAATCATAGCTCACTGCATCTTCGACCTCTTGGGCTCGAGCAATTCTCCCGCTTCAGCCTCTGGAGTATCTGGGACTACAGGCACACACCACCATGCCCAGTTAATTTTTAATTTTTTTTTTGCAGAGACAGGGTCTCCCTTTGTCGCTCAGGCTGGTCTCACCCTCCTGGGCTCAGGCAACCCTCCTGCCTCAGCCTTCCAAAGTGCTGGAATTACAGGCCTGAGCCATTGCACCTGGCCTCGTCTTCTTACTTCACTGAGAACATAAATGTTTCACAACTGGCTTCGGCTGGGCACAGTGGCTCACGCCTGTAATCCCAGCACTTTGGGAGACCAAGGTGGGAGGATCGCTTGCGCCCAGGAGTTTAAGACCAGCCTGGACAACATGGCAAAAATCCCATCTCTACAAAAAATACAAAAATTAGCTGGGCATGGTGGCGCACACCTGTAGTCCCAGCTACATGGGAGGGTGAGGTGGGAGGATTGATTGAGCCTAGGAAGGCGAGGCTGCAGCCATGATCACACCACCGCACTCCAGCCTGGGTGACAGAGAAAGACCTGTCTCAAACAAACAAACAAAACAAAGGCTCACTGGAATAAAAGGCCCTGATTTGTAGCATTTGCCAATTTCCATGATGTAAATGTTTCCACCATAGCCTGACTCAAGCTGCTGATGGTTTCATAACTAGCTAACAAAAGTCCTGAAAATTTAGCCATTTGTTTTTCTTTTCTTTTCTTCTTCTTCTTTTTTTTTTTTTTTTTTTTTTAGTTGGAGTCTCACTCTGTCTCACCCAGGCTGGAGTGCAGTGGTATGATCTCAGCTCACTGCAACTTCCACTTCCTGGGTCCAAGCCATTCTCCTGTCTCAGCCTCCTGAGTAGCTGGGATTACAGGCATGTGCCACTGCACCCAGCTAATTTTGTATTTTTGGTAGAGACAGGGTTTCACCTTGTTGGCCAGGCTGATCTTGAACTCCTGACCTCAGGTGATCCACCCGCCTCGGCCTCTCAAGGTGCTGGAATTATAGGCATGAGTCAATGTG
This sequence comes from Theropithecus gelada, assembly GCF_003255815.1. Taxonomy (NCBI): domain Eukaryota; kingdom Metazoa; phylum Chordata; class Mammalia; order Primates; family Cercopithecidae; genus Theropithecus; species Theropithecus gelada. Next base: position 15,023,939 of record NC_037683.1, on the reverse strand, counting down.
ACTGGCTGCCATTTGCTTTTCTGAGACAGCCCCTGCACACCATTGGGCCCTCGAGCCTTCCTGCATCAGCGGATCCACCTGTTCACTACCTTTACTGCTCAAGGCCTGGAAATGCCCCAAAACTCTCCTCTTATCCAGCAGTAATTTGCTGTCTGCCATGATCTCCTCTCCTTCCTGAACCATCACTGTCTCCCTCCACTAGATGCATTCCATCATCATACAAACATGCCTTGACGTCCTCTGGAAGAAAGCCTTCCCGTGACCCCACATGTCCCTCCAGGGGCCACCCATTTATTTGGTCTCCTTTTCAGCAAAAATTCTTCTTCTCCCTTTTTTTGTTTTTCAGAGTCTTGCTCTGTCTCCCAGGCTGGAGTGCTATGGCGTGATCTCGGCTCACTGCAACCTCCGCCTCCCGGGTTCAAGCAATTCTCTTTCCTCAGCCTCCTGAGTTGCTGGGATTACAAGCATGTGCCACCACACTCAGCTATTTTTTCTCATTGTTGTATTTTTAGTAGAGATGGTGTTTCACCATGTGGGCCAGGCTGGTCTCGAACTCCTGACCTCAAGAAATCCACCCACCTCAGCCTTCCAAAGTGCTGGGATTACAGGTGTGAGCCACCGCATCCGGCCTCAGCAAACATTCCTGGAAGAACTCAAGGAGCTGCTGTTTCATCTCCTCCTCTCCCTTTTCCTCCTCAGCCTGCCTGGTCAGGGGTTCATCCCTACTGCTGCAGTGGGCATTCTAGGTCCGCGTCACCAGCAATGTCTGGGAACTGTGGCTTCTGGTTCTTTGGCCTCAGCCCTCTGGAAGGGGCTGGAAATCGGCTCTGAGCCCGTCCACCACCGCCGCCAACATAGCTGGCAAGGCCCACTGTGACACCGCCCCTTCCTGCCTCATCTGCTGTCACCCTCCCTCCCTTGCTCTCTGGCTGGTTGGCTCCTTCCATTCCTCAAGCAATGACAAGTTCATGATGCCTCCAAGCCTTGGCTCTTGCTGTCCCCATTGCCTGGGACATTGCCACAGATCAGTTCCTCACTGCCTCCAGGTTTCTGCTTCACTTCAGGGCACCAGGAATACATCAGTGACTGAAATGTGGCCAGGCTGGTCTCGAACTCCTGACCTCAAGAAACCCTTGACCACCTGGTCTAAAAAAGCATCCCTCCTTCTCTCTGTGTCTCTTTCCCTGCTCTATTTCCCTCCATGGCACTCAGCACCATCTGGCGTGTTACACGTGAATGAGTTTGTTCACTGGATACGGCAGGATGCAAGGTCTCGGGGAGCAAGGGCTTCACATTTTGGTCACTGATGTATCCCCAGTGCCTTGAGCAGTGCATGGCACATAGTAGGTGTTCAGGAAATATTTGTTAGCTGATGGAATCAATGAATGCATGAATAAAATAATGGAGCTAAAATTCAAACCCAGATCTGTTTGACTGCACAGCCTGTGTATACCTCTCTGCCGCATGGTCTTCTCTGGAGCCATTTCCATGTGCTGGAGGCCACGGGGAGCCACTCCTAAGATTTGTATGTGACCTTGCTAGCTTGTTTTTTCTTTCGGGTACCTGTAGTTAGAAACCTGTTGCTCTTTCGCTTGAAATTTGTTATGGTACTGCATGGATGCCTTTAGGAAAAATCTAGAATCTTCAGCCTGGCGTGCACTGTCCACTGTGTTTGGATCCCTACATCTTCCTCCTCTCCTCTCCTCTCCTCTCTTCTTTCTCTTCCCTTTGTTTCTCTTCTCTTGCTCTGTTGCCCAGGCTGGAGGGCAGTGGTGTGATCTTGGCTCACCACAATGTCCTCCTCTCAGGCTCAAATGATTCTTGTGCCTCAGCCTCCAGAGTAGCTGGATTACAGGCGTATGTCACCACACCTGGCTACTTTTTGTATTTTTAGTAGAGACAGAGTTGCACTAGCCACCTTTCCTGGCCTCTGACAGTCCCCTGCACCACCCTCCCTGCTTCAGTGGTCAAGCTGGGTTTGAATCACTGTTTTTTATGTCCTCACCTTTCTCATTAGAGTGTGAGGTTTTTGAGTTCAGACCCACCCTGGATCTCTGTGTACACTCAGCACAACCCTGGCACACAGTAGGTGTTTAGGACATGTCTGAGGAGAGGCGAAAGAACTAAAAGGAGGCAGGGAAGAAACAGGTTGGTGACAAATTTCTTCCTGTTGCCAAAACCTCTCTGCCTCTTACTATCTTCTGAAACAACGCCTTGGGGTGGATGAAATGACAAACTGCCCAGAACTGTGAAATCTTTCCTGCTCCACAGCCAGGGGTGAGAGTTCCTTCTGGCTTTTTCTTTTCTTTTTCCTTCCTTCCTTCTTTCCTTCCTTCCTTCCTTCCCTCCTTCCTTCCTTCCTTCCTTTCTCTTTCTTTCTTTCTTTCTTTCTTTCTCTTTCTTTCTTTCTTTCTTTCTTTCTTTCTTTCTCTTTCTTTCTTTCTTTCTTTCTTTCTTCTTTCTTTCTTTCTTTCTTTCTTTCCTTCTTTCTTTCTTCTTTTCTCTTTCTCTGTCTCTCTCTCTTTCTTTCTTTCTTTTGACAGAGTCTTGTCCTGGAGTGCAGTGGTATGATCTTGGCTCACTGCAACCTCCGCCTCCTGGGTTCAAGCGATTCTCCTGCCTCAGCCTCCCAAGTAGCTGGGACTACAGACATATGCCACCATGTCTGGCTAATTTTTTTGTATTTTAGTAGAGATGGGGTTTCACCATATTGCCCAGTCTGGTCTCGAACTCCTGAACTCAGGCAATCCACCCACTTCGCCTTCCCAAAGTACTAGGATTACAGGCATGAGCCACTGTGCTTGGCCCCTTCTGGCTTTTTCTAGAGGCAACTCACTGTGTCTTGGGAAACAGAGGCCACAGAGATCCACTGGAGTTCATTCTGGGCACCTTGGCCAGGTGGCTTTGTGAGCCTGGTTTGCAGCTCACTTCACTATAAGCATTCATTTCCCTAAGGACAATGGACATCATAGCCCCTGCCCTGTTATGGGAACCAGATAAAACAATGGGTGGTTACTTGCTTCGGAAAAACTCTGCTCTGTTCTGATGAAGGGAGTATATGATGTTATGTTATTGTTATAGAATTCTAAATGGTGACATAGAAATTATTTCCCTTGAGTGTAGTACATATTGCTGCTAAATAATAGAACTTTCCTGATTTGTTATGGGGGGTGGTGTTTGTGAATTAGTGATAAGTCAGAATTATGGAACATTGCAAAAATTTTATTGCTTTCAAACTAATACAAAATAATGACTAGCCCTTTATTGTTGAGACACAGTCCCTTAGGAGAGTTGCTTTAATGAACAGATAAGAATCACTGGTGGCCCGGTGCAGTGGTTCACGTCTGTAATCCCAGCACTTTGGGAGGCCAATGGGAGCAGATCACCTGAGGTTGGGAGTTCGAGACCAGCCTGACCAACATGGAGAAACCCCCTCCCTACCAAAAATACAAAATTAGCTGAGCATGGTGGTGCATGCCTGTAATCCCAGTTACTAGAGAGGCTGAGGCAGGAGAATCGCTTGAACCCGGGAGGCAGAGGTTGCAGTGAGCTGAGATCGCACCATTGCACTCCAGCCTGGGCCAAAAAAAAAAAAAAAACCACTGGTGATTGGGTACTCTGGGCACTCGCTGTAAACAAGGGGGTCCAAACCGAGTGGTTTTTAGAGTCTGGAAAACTTTTTGTTTGAAAAACTGACTATCTTTTCAGTATTATTGGTGTGCTTGGCCAACTTTTTCATAATCCCTCACCTGAGTCAGATTGTGGAAAATTCTGAGCAAGCAGGATTTGGAATCACTGAAGCATGGTTATTCCTAAAACAACAGGCGGAGGGTACTGCTCAGAGTGTCAGGTGCTAGAAGTCAGCAACCTCTTGAATTGCCCAGGACCCCCACACCTGCAGATGGCTGAAGAGTTGACATCCTGTCCAACAGCTACACCCCCGCCACACACATACACAGCCATACACACACCACCATTTCTAATTTGCACAAATTCTTACATACCCAGTTACATGTTCACTTTCATGAAAGTCACAGTCATGTGACACACCTATTCCCACACTCACAGGAATACATGCACACAATCTTACGCACGCACACATACACACACACACATACACACACAACAAGGACAACCACAGAGGCTGAACATTCCACTGAGGATTCCAACCTAAGATATGAGATAAAGACTCCCAGAGGCCTGGTCCCAGCAAACACAGGACATGCTCCCTGTATGTTTTCCCCACATGAGGTACACTAGGTGGGCTCCAAACACAAGTGTTTACTCTGCTTCCAAAGAGGTGACAGTAGCTTGAGGTATGACCCTCTAATCTCCAACTTGTCAGAGAGGGGGCAGAGCATCCCTAGAAAAGGACAGCGGAAACAAAAATCAGGAAAGGATAGTGGAAATAAAAACCAGGAAACCGAGAACCACAATAATGGCTAATCAGTGATGGACATTTGCCATGGCATCTGTGCTAAGACCTTTCTCCTTGCAACAGCCTCACGAGGATGGGGATACTATCATCACCATTTTACTGATGAGAAAACTAAGGCTAGACAGGTTCAATGACATGCTGAAAGAGCCGCAGTGAGTCAGCACTGATCCAGCATTCAAACCCAAACTCTATGAGATTCAGAAGAGCTGGCCTCAAATCGAACCAGAGTTGCTGAGGTACAACAGCCCATGGGAGTGGGAGAGAAGCCGGGTCTCATGGGAGAGCCCCAGCATTAAGGAGCCCACAGCTGACTTCATAGGAAGACACAAAATGTCTCCCTTTTGAGAGGCTGAAATGATCCCTGAAATGATGATAGCTACCACTTTATGGAGCATTTACTGGGATATTGTTGACACTTCAGGAGCAACCTCTCCTTTGGTTCTCCTGATAGCCCTATAGATGAGGTACGATTATTAACCTCACTGTATAGGTGAGAAAATGAGGCTTGGCCAGGTGCAATGTCTCACATGTGTAATCCTAGCACTTTGGGAGGCCAAGGCGGGTGCATTGCCTGAGCTCAGAAGTTCAAAACCAGCCTGGGAAACATGGTGAAACCCTGTCTCTACTAAAATACAAAAAAAAAAAAAAAATTAGCTGGGTGTGGTGGCATGTGCCTGCAATCCCAGTTACTTGGGAGGCTGAGGCAGGAGAATTGCTTGAATCCAGGAGGCGGAGGTTACAGTGAGCTGAGATTGCACCATTGCACTCCAGCCTGGGGGACACAGTGAGACTCTGTCTCAAAAGAAGTTGCTGAAGTCACTGACCTAGTGAGTGACAGAGCTGGGATTCAAATACAGGAATTTAAGTCCAACTGGGATTCAAATCCAACTCCAAGTTCCATGCTCCTTTTCTTCTGTGTGTGTACCTGACTCGTCCTGCTGGAAGAAGTGCTGAGAATCATGGCACCTCTCTTCCTGGAGTAAAAGGTAAGAGCTAACAGATGTGGGAACCCTGCTGCTTATCCTATCCCTTCCTGCTGCAGATTACCAGAAATGAAAAGGAAGAAGAGGAAGCAAGAATGTTTCACGTGCTGTTGACAAAGCTTAGATTTCTGGACAATGGTTTATGAGACTGGAGTGATGGGAGGGCTTGGTTAACAACAAGTTGCCAATAAATATTATTCCATTTTGTCCTTGTTTTTAGTATAACTATACTTGTTAAGCTTGGGGTCTTGGACCCAACACAAAGGGCATTCAGTGAAATATACAGGAGGAAAAAGAAACAAAATCTACCCACCACGGGAACGATAGCCTTCATTCTGCAACTATATTTTGAGCCTATTGAAAAATGTCTAACAGAAAATTGTGAAAGTAGCATGCACACCACCCCCTTGATCTCTGACACCTCTGAGAATGTCACAGAGGCCGATGAACTTGCGGGCACAGGGAAGAATGGTAGAGATTGTAATATTGTATCAGCACCGCGGACAGCAGCCAGGCAGGGACCGGGGAGCTGTCCTGGGTGCTAGTGCTAACAGCCGGGAGAGGCAGACATTGATCAAGCGTGTCTGCTGTATGCCAGGCACCATTCCAATGTTGTGCATATATCATCTCATTTGCACATGTGTGTGCCCGATGAATTTGCAGCACAGTCATCCTTTACCCCACTGATATGGTTTGGCTGTGTCCCCACTCAAATCTCATCTTGAATTGTAGCTCCCATCATTCCCATGTGTCATGGGAGGGACCCAGTGGGAGGTAATTGAATCATGAGGGCAGGTCTTTCCTGTGCTGTTCTCATGACAGCGAACGAGTCTCACGAGATCTGATAGTTTTATAAAGGGGAGTTTCCCTATACAAGCTCTCTGTCTTTGCCTGCCACCATGTAAGACATCACTTTGCTCTCCCTTGCCTTCCGCCATAATTGTGAGGCCTCCCCACTCATGTGGAACTGTGAGTCAATTAAACCTCTTTCCTTTATAAATTACCCAGTATCTGGTATGTCTTTATCAGCAGCCGGAAAACGGACTAATCCACCCATTTTACAGATGCAGAGACTGAAGATCGGTGACACAGAGCATCTTGTCCAAGTGCACATGGCAGTAGAACTGGAACTTGAACTTGGAATTATCTGGCTAGCGACCTAGCTCTTCTTCCATGCTGTCTCCACATGTCTTCAAAGTTGTCCCACCTCACATTCTCAGCAGGGCGAGGAATCCACCAAGGATTTCTCTAGGACAATAATCAAACACAAGTGATATTGAGGCAAGTCCTGTGACAGGCTGATTTGTAGGCCTCTGTCAGCACTGGGAGTAGGAAACTGGAAAATGAAGTGTATTGTTCACTTCCAGCCACATGCCTGCCTTCAAAACATGGCCAAGGCTTTGGCTGGGGGAGATGGTGGCAGCCCCAGCTGAGAAAGAGGAGGAGGTGTCGCACAGGTCACCTAAGATGGAGCCATAGAAGTCTCCACCCACAAGCTCTGGTCCCCCATCCTGGAGCCCTTTTGGAGCAGCACAGGTTATGGGGCATCAGTGGCCTCCATCCCTCTCCTCCAGGGGTGCTGCCAAATTGATGTCTAGCAGCACCTGCTCCCTGGGCTCACTGCTGGGCCCACTCCCTGCCATGGGCAAGATGAGTCTGAAGAGCGGGGCTGAGGCCCCATTTAGAGGATCCTTGAATTGCAAACTAAAGAATTCATATTTTTTCCCACAGAAAATATGGAACTACCTAAAAATCACTATCCGTTTTTAGAACATTTACTAAGAGCCAAGCATGGTGCTTGGCCATTTCCATCCGTTTTCTCATTTAGTCTTTATTACAACCTTGTAACTTTATTACAACCTTATTACTGCCTTGAGGTGGTTACATCATCCCATTCTGACATGAAGACCCAGTTAGGGGAAAGGACTTATCTAAGGCCACAGAGCTGGTAATGGGGCAGAGCTAGGATGAAAACGTGGTTTGTACAATCCCTGATCCTGCACTCATTCTCTCCCGACCAGAGGTCTGTCGCCCCTTGGAGGGTCAAGGATCTAGGGCTCAGGTGAAGGTCTGAGCTGGAGACTGGGCAGAAGCCCAGCAGGGAGTTCCTTCTGTTTCATTAAGGGTGGAGTCACCATGCTTGAAGCCATAAACCTGCCTCACAGAGAAATTATTTTGGACTCATAAAACTCAGTGGCATTTTCTGGGATTCTGAGATTTATTTGGGGGTGCCTACATGGACATGGGAGACTCTGGACTCTCAGAGAGGGGGCTGGAGCTGAAAGTGGCATGAAGCAAAGTGAAGAGTGCCATGGAGATCAGAGAGGCAGAGATTCACTCTCAACCAAGGGAATCTGGCCTCAAAGTCCTTGAGTCTCCCTTTCCTAGTCCCCTCAGTCTCTCTAGCTCACCCTACCTCTCCCCAGTCCTGGGACCATCCTGCCAGGCTACTTTTCCAGTTACTCCCAAAGGAAGTTTTTTTTGTATGGCCAGCTCTGGACAAGTCATATCCTTGCTTTAAGAAGTCACCTCTGTAAATCTTGATTTCCTCATTTGAAGAATGGGATTAGGAATATCCACCCTGCAGTGCCATTGGCCTGGCTCATGAGGCAAGCTTGGCCAGTGAGTTGGCCAAACAAACCCTGGGCTGCCCAGGGGCCCCAGAGTAGTGAGCCAGTGTCTTGAGGTCCGAGACGGCATCGGTGGCTGTGCTTTGTGGTCTGGTGGCTGCTGTGGCAGCTGCCCTGGGCCTCTGTAGTTCTGAGCTCACCCCTACCCCCTGCTAGAAAGGCCCAGTCTTGCAGAGCACAAAGCAGCCCCTAACCAAGAGTGATCACTCTACAATCCTTTTTGTTCCCCTCCGATCAAAACGAATCAATTGCAAGTCCCCGAAGATGTTATTGTCTCTCACTTCTGGGACTTTGCACATGCTGCCCTCTGGCTACAGCTCTCTTCTTCTCTGAATTGTCTGAATAATTCCTGTTCAACCTTCAGGTTAAGAGCCCAGTGGAGACACCCCTTCCCACAGGAAGCCTTCCTTAACCCCTAGGCTGGAGAAGTAGGGATAGTTGCTCTGTGCTCCAGGTGCATTGCGGAGTGGGATGTCTTGGGTTGGGGAATAAATGGAAGATGAGGCAGGAGAGGTAGTCAGGGGTGGGCCACCGCCTCCATAATCCACACCTGTGGCTGGAGAGGGAGCCAGGAGCAGCAGGAGGCATGAACCAGAGCTAGGGAGCACCATTGTGCTGGACACCTGGAGGCTTCCTGAGCTCAGCCTCTCCTGGAAGGGGCCCAGATGTGGTGCTTTGTGATGCCAGCCCTGAGGGTAGCTCCACTTACCTGCTGCATGGGAGTGGGAGGCAGCAGCCTGTCCCTGGAGGATCTGAGCCATCAGCTGGCAGGGATCAACACAGCACTGCCCAACCCCAAGCTCTTGCCTGCTGAGAAGGGACAGGGCAGGCAGAGAGGGGAGGGAAGTCTGTGCCAAGACTCAGATCTAAGTCTAGGACCTAGCTCTGCACATTCATATCAGTCAACCCAGTGTATGCAACTGCATGTGGTCTACATTTACTACATGTGTCTCTGAGTCTGGTAATATCAGACTATGTGTTTATGTGTATATGTGTGTCTTTATGTCTCTGTGCACAAGTATGCCATTGGGAGGTGTCCCTGTGAGTCCATGTGACTATATGTGTATATCAATGTGTCAGTACATGTGATGGCTGTGTAAATTCACAGGCATGTGATGTATGCAATTGTGTGTTAACAAATAGTGTATGCACTCTGGCCTTCTGCTTACACCCACTGGGGTTCAAATCCCAGCTCAGCCACTTCCCAGCTCTTTGGCCTTGGGCAAGTCACACTTCACTTCGCTAAGCCTTATTTTCCCCATCTGTAAAATGGGGATGAAAATTATAATACCCATCTTTATTGATTTTTGTAAAAGGATTAAATAGAGTAATGTACTGTATTTAGCATACTTAACACAGTGGCTGATCTATCAGAAACAATAAATATCGGCATTTATGATTAGTTTTGTGTGTGTTTGTGGGTACGTGGGTATGTGGTTGTCTATGGGTTTATACGCCTATCTAAGATGTGTTTATGAGCCAGTCTGGGGTTAAGTGCATAGTCTGGTGCGTTTATGCACAAGCACATGTGTGTCAGCATTGGCATGTCTTTATTTCAACTTTTTTTTTTTTTTTTTTTAACTTTTCACGATGCTCTGGAAGTTCAGGGTCCTGGGTAGCCATGACGAATGAGATTGAAGCTCAAAACACTCTTTAAAACCTCCTCTGCTGATTCTTGGTCTTTGAAAAGAGACAATTATTCTCTCAAAAAAAAAATCAAATTTGGACTTATCTGGAACACAGACACACACATAGCAACAGCCCCTCCCACCCAGTTAACATATATGTAGTACACATGCATGCACATATATATGAACACACATATTAGCACCCATGATCATCCATGGCTCACTTGTGTATCCCCAGCTCTCAGCCCAGGAGCCAACACAAGGTGAGTAACACTTAGTTCTTCTTGACTGGGTGACTCTATCTTGACCTTGGAAGAGGGTGGAAACTTCTGCAAGAATCCTGAGCATGACGGCTAGAGAGGGGCAGGCCCTGCATCCTGCCTCTAACTCAGAAGCCAGGAGACAAGGGGGCTATGGCTACTGCATGTACCTTTCAGCGAGGAGCAGGGATTTGGAGTCACACAGATGTGGGTTCCAGTCCTCCTCCCCGACTGTCCCGTTGGATGCGAGAGGATTGCACTTGGTTGCAGGGATTTGGAGTCACACAGATGTGGGCTCAAGCTCTCCTCCCTGACTGTCCCATTGGACACAGGAGGATTGCACTCGGTTGCATGTTCTCTAAGCCCCTTACCTGAGCCTGATCCCAACCCCAAGGTTGCAAACAGAGGAGACGCTGAGCTAGGCCAACCCCTGGGAGCTCCAGATTCCAAGCAGGCCACACAGCAGGGTGTGGTGCAGCCCAGGGAAGTGTAGGGTGAGATGGGAGAAGGGAGTAAATCCAGTCTGTGGGCTCAGGAGAGGTAGATTCTGGCCAGCCCAGGGACCAGGCCAGCTGTTACTCAAAAGTCAGACCAGGGAGATGGGCAGCAAAATTAAGAGTAAGTGCTTAGAAAACTGACAAGGTGATTTATGTTTGTTGAATCTAATACTTTTAAAAATATGGGGCCTGTATTCATACACCAGTATTCATAGCAGTATTATTCACAATAGTCAACTGACAGAAACAACTCAAATGTCCCTTGGCAGATGAATGCATAAACCAAATGTGGTATATGTGTACAATGGAATATTATTCAGCCTTAGAAAAGAACAAAGTATTGTCACGTGCTACAACAGGGATGGACCTTGAAAACATGAAGCTAAGTGAAAGAAGCCAGTCACAAAAGGGCATACTGTATGGTTACATCCACATGAAGTACCTAGAACAGTCAAATCCATGGAGACAGAAAGTAGAGGATGGTTACAAGGGGCTGGAGGGAGAGGGCCATGGGGAATTAGTGTTTAATAGGGACAGAGTTTCAGTTTAGGATGATGGAAAAGGATGGGTGATGGTTGCAAAACAATGTGAATGTACTTAAAGCCACTGAATTGTCCACTTAAAAGGGGTTGGGCTGCGCACGATGGTTCATGCCTGTAATTCCAGCACTTTGGGAGGCCGAGGTGGGCGGATCACAAGGTCAGGAGTTTGAGACCAGCCTGACCAACATGGTGAAACCTCTTCTCTACTAAAAATACAAAAAATTAGCTGGACATGGTGGTGCATGCCTGTAGTCCCAACTACTCGGGAGGCTGAGGCAAGAGAATCGCTTGAACCCAGGAGGCCATGGTGGAAAGCAGTATAGCGATTCCTCAAAGAGCTAAAAGTGGAACTACCACTCGACCCAGTAATCTCATTACTAGGTATATAACCAGAGGAATATAAATTGTTCCACCATAAAAACACATGCATGCGTATGTTCATTGCAACACTGTTTGCAATAGCAAGGACATGGAGTCAACCTAAATGCCCATCAGTGACAGATCAGAGAGAGAAAATGTGATACATATACGTCATGGAACACTATGCAGCCATAAAAAAGAATGAGATCATGTATTTTGCCGGAACACGGATGGAGCTTGAGGCCATTATCTTTAGCAAACTCACACAGGAACAGAAAACCAAATACCACATGTTCTCACTTGTAAATGGGAGCTAAATGATGAGAACACGTGAATACAAAGAATGGAACAACAGACACTGGCGTCTACTCTAGGCAGGAGGGTGGGAGGAGGGAGAGGAACAGGAAAGATAACTATTGGGTACTGAGCTTAATACCTGGGTGATGAAATAATCTGTACAACAAACCCCCATGACAAGAGTTTACCTATGTAATAAATCTTTACACATACCCCTGAACCTAAAATAAAGATTAGAACAAATGGAAAATTTATGTTTGCATATATTACCACAATTTTAAAAAGGGAATTTCATCTGTATTTTTTAAAGTCAGATTTTTTATTGGCATATAATTTACATGCAGTAAAACTCACCCTTTGAAGTGTGTAGTTCTATCAATGTTGACAACCTTGTACAGTCATGTGACCCCCAGCACAACCAAGACACAGAACAACCCCATGCTTCTCAAAGTTCCTCATGCTCCTTTGCCATCATTTCCCCCCTCCCCTCAAATTAGCCCCTGGCAACCACCGATCTGTTTTCTGTCCCCATTGTTTTTTGTTTTTCTTTTTCCCAAAATGTCATCATACAGAATATAATCTCTTGAGTCTCGCTCCCTTCACCTAGCATAATGTGTTTGAGAGCCATCCATGTTGCATGTATCAACAATTCTTTCCTTTTCAATGCTGAATAGTATTCCCTTGTATGGATGTACCACAGTTTGCTTATCCATTTGCCATTGAAGGACAGTTGAGTTGTTTCTAGGTTTTGGCAATTATAAAGAAAACCACTGAAAATATTCATATACAGCCTTTTGCATGGACATGTGTTTTCATTTCTCTTGCTGGGTCATATGGTAAGTGAATGTTTAACTTTATAAGAAACTGCTCAGCTATTATCCAAGAGTATACCTCACTTCATTTTTTAATTTCTTGTTTGAGTACCTCATTTTTATTGCTGTTCTGCAAAAACATAGATCCACAATGGATTGGAATTAAAAAACAACCTGGTCCTACCCTACAGTAAGTTTGAGGAGCTCTAGTTTGCAAAGAGTCAGTAGATGAAGCATTGGGGAAAAGGCTTATCAGCAGAGACAGCAACACGTGCAAACGCCTGGGGGCACCTAGAGGACTGAGAGCTTGGAATGGAGAGGGTGGCTGGTGAACAGGGAAGCTGGGGATGGGGTCAGGGACCAGATGGTGCAAGATTCTGGGAGATAAGCTGGGACTTTATCTGGAGGAGTGTTTGGAAAGCCATTGAAAGCTCTGAAGCAGAAGAAAATGATTTGATTTACATTTCAGAAAGATCCCTTTGGCTGAGAGTGGCAGCTCCCTGGGACTCCCGCAGGCCTCCAGGCCAAAGAAGAGGCAACCCAGACTGGGATGTTGGCAGCAGTGGGCTTAGAAAGTACAATGGATAGAATTTGGGGGTGCACTAGATGGGGTGGGGGGCAAGGCTTTGAATGGAGTGAAGGGGACTCAGCTGCTCTAGCTTAAGCTGGATGCCCCTTTAGGGGAGTCAGTGGGATCAGGAGGGGCCTGTGCGGGGTGAGAGTCAGTCAGAGATGGAGACCTCCCAGCTCTGCCTCCAGGAGTGCCTGCCTCACCCAATCTGGATTCAATTCAGCTGTCACTCAGGCAGGCCTCTGAAACGTTCCCAAACAGCCAGTGATTTGTGCAGGCCTGGCCAGCCTGTTGTTTCGCTGGGATGTGGCCTTTGCCAAGATTAACAAAGGGCTCTGGGGGTGTTGGGGGCATGGGAGGAGGTGGCCAGGGGGAGGGGGCTCATCTCAGGCCCAGCCTTTGCCGGTGGAGGGTATTGATTTCAGCCTTCCTCTTAAGCATACATGGGCCGCTGGGCTTTTGCGTCAGTATGCACACAGCTTTCAATTGCATGCAGGCGATTCAGTGCGCACGTGGCTATGTGTGCATCAGGCATCTCTCTCAGGGTGCCCGCGTCACCGTGCACTGATGGGGATCGCCATAAGTGCAAGGGTATCTTCTCTGTCTGCCCCCCAGATCTACCCTCTGCCCTGCTCTGGGCCCCAAGGCGGCTGACGCTGTGCAGCACATCAGCCAGGCTCCTTGTTGTCTGGGTTCAACCAATGAGAGGCTTGGCCAGGAGATCAGAGGGCAGGGAGGGATGGGGCAGGTTGGCTCCTTCCCCATGGGAATGCGGCTCGGGTGGCATCTCTCTCCGCAAAGCCACAACTCTTACCAGTTCCTGCAATTGCTCACTCCCCTGGACCCTTCAGGCCTAGCACTCTCTGCTATGGCCAGCCCCCTGGTGCTTCGCTGTGGCTTTGGGGGTCTCCCTTAGCCTTGCTCTCGCCTTTGTAAATGGCCCCTTGATAATGTTTTCCTCACCTTGTTTGTGCTGATCTTTCCCTGCTGGGGTCCTGGCTGAGACAGCCGGTGTGCACGTTTGGGTACGTGTTCATACTGCATCGCTTGAATGGGCCTGCACACTTATCTGAGTGTATTTGTGCACACATGTGCAGGTGCCTTGTCCATGTGGGCATCCGTAAACGTGCATGTGTAACCATTTGAGAATATGGGCATGTGTGTATGCACGTATGCCCATGTAGGTGTGTGCATTGTTTCACGTGTTTCACATGTGCATGCTTCTGGGTAGGAATGGCTGCGTGTGGCTGTGAGTGTATGCTGCTGAAGCCAGATCGAGGGCAGAGACTGATAGTTGTCGGTACAGGCGGCTCCTCCTACAGGCTCCCAGACAGCCAAGTATCACAGGGCAGCTCCTCTCGGGCTCCCCCATGGGGCTCCTTAAGAAGCTTTGCCCCTCCAAAGGGAACTGCTCCCAGGAGTTCAGCTTGTTTTGTTCAAAAAATACCACTGGGGCCCCTGCTGCCTCCATCAATTACCCTCTAAGACGCTGCCCTCCCCTACGCCAGGTGGCCTCCTTCGGCTGTAGTCTCAGGACCTCAAACCACTTGCACCTTCAGATGATGCTCAGAGAGCAAGACCACCTTTACTAAAAGGGTTATTATCTATGCTCCATAACAGGCTTTTGCGAGAACTCAGAAGTTATCCAGAAAATCCAACTCGGCCAGGCATGGTGGTTCATGTCTGTAATCCCAGCACTTTGGGAGGCTGAGGTGGGTGGATTGCTTGAGGACAGGAGTTCAAGACCAGCCTGGACAACATGGCAAAACCCCGTTTCTGCTAAGAATACAAAAAAAAAAGTAGTTGGGCACAGTGATACACACCTGTAATCCCAGCTATTCAGGAGGCTAAGGTGGGAGAATCACTTGAACCCAAGAGGCAGAGGTTGCAGTGAGCCGACATCACACCACTGTACTCCAACCTAGGTGACAGAGCAAGACTCTGTCAAAAAAAAAAAAGAAAAAGAAAAAAAGAAAGAAAGAGAAAGAAAGAAGAAAGAGAGCGAGAAAGAGAAAGAAAGGAAAGAAAGAAAGTAAGAAAGAAAGAAAGAAAGAAAGAAAGAAAGAAAGAAAGAAGAAAGAAAATCCAATTCCAACTCTATAAACCAACTCTATAAAAATGAAAGATTTCTGTGCAGCGAAAGGAATCAAATAAATTTAAAAGACACACAAATTGGTTGGGTGTGCTGGCTCATGCCTGTAATCCCAGCACTTTGGGAGGCCGAGGTGGGCAGATCACAAGGTCAGGAGTTCGAGATCATCCTGGCTAATGCGGCGAAACTCCGTCTCTACTAAAAAAAAAAATACAAAAAATTAGCCTGGTGCGATGGCAGGCACAGGTAGTCCCAGCTACTCAGGAGGCTGAGGCAGAAGAATGGCGGGAACCCAGGAGGCAGAGGTTTCAGTGAGCCAAGATTGCGCCACTGCACTCCAGCCTGGGTGACAGAGCGAGACTCTGCCTCAAAAAAAAAAAAAAAAAAAAAAAAGACACAAATTTACTAGAAATAATTATCTATAATTTATATTACAGACTAAGAGTAATATCTATGACATGCAAAGAGTTCCTGCAAACAAATAAGAAAATAATAACAACCTGATAGTAAATGGGCTAGACATATTGTCAAGTATTTCAAAAAGAAATATCACCAAAAGCCCGTAAATAGATGAAGAAAGCTTAAACTGTCGAGTAACAATGAAAATTAAAACATGTGATACAATCACTTTTTGCCCAACAGGTTTACTAAACTAAAAAATGTAATATTCAATGACAAAGAGGGTGTGGGGAACTGAGCACACTCACATGCTGTGGGAGGGAATATAAATTGATATTGGAGGGGAGGGGACAGTTTAATAATACCTATCAAAATTGACAGATTTGGGGATTACAGTGCACATCCTATACCCAAGCAATTTCACTTGTGAAAATCCATTTGCACAATCACTAGCACATGCATGCAAAGATATGTCTGTAAGGTCATTCCCTAAAGAATCAGTAATGTAAAAAAATATTACGTTGGTGCCAAAGTAATGGCAAAAACCGCAATTACTTTTGCACCAACATAATATTTAGAAACAAATGTTGTTTAGAGGAAATAAGGATGGCTAAATTTTGGTATATCTATACTCTGGAATACTATAGCACTATTTTAAAAAATGAGGTAGGCCAGGCGGCCTGTAATCCCAGCACTTTGGGAGCTGAGGCAGGTAGATCACCTGAGGTCAGGGGTTCGAGACCAGCCTGGCCAAGATGGCAAAACCCCATCTCTACTAAAAATACAAAAATTAGCTGGGCATGGTGGCAGATACCTTCAATCCCAGCTACTTGGGAGGCTGAGGCAAGAGAATTGCTTGAACCCGGGAGGCAGAGGTTGCAATGAGCCAAGATTGCACCACTGCTCTCCAGGCTGGGTGACAGAGTAAGACTCTGTCTCAAAAAAAGAAAGAAAGAAAGAAAGAAAGGGCCGGGCGCGGTGGCTCAAGCCTGTAATCCCAGCACTTTGGGAGGCCGAGACGGGCGGATCACGAGGTCAGGAGATCGAGACCATCCTGGCGAACACGGTGAAACCCCGTCTCTACTAAAAAATACAAAAAACTAGCCGGGCGAGGTGGCGGGCGCCTGTAGTCCCAGCTACTTGGGAGGCTGAGGCAGGAGAATGGCGTAAACCCGGGAGGCGGAGCTTGCAGTGAGCTGAGATCCGGCCACTGCACTCCAATCTGGGCGACAGAGCCAGACTCCATCTCAAAAAAAAAAAAA